>NC_066582.1:222315666-222647851 GCF_024323335.1 Lathyrus oleraceus
TACAACATTCAGTCAAGTGTGCTTGCAGTTGGGCTAGGGACCAGTAGTATCTATAACATTTAGTAGGAACCAATCCTGTAACAAACTCAAAACCTTGCCAACATTGCATCAAGTCAGCCTATCACAAACCTGTTTCAAGCTCAAGCCAGATGTGCAGAATCCTTGCAGTGAATATATGTAATTTGGCCAAATGCTGCAAGAGGACATCAACACCAGTTACACACCCTAAGATACATATCAACATGGCTTCAAAGTGTGCAAGGCATCATAGGTCTGCAACATTGTACCAAACAATAATGCCACTCTATGTGTTATGCTGCACCAAGCTGGAGAATGGTTTGTCTTGCTGCAAAGCCAAGACAGAAATATGCAGCCATGAGGAGCAAACCAATGCAGTATAGCAATGAACCAACTGAACCTGCAGACCACAAGATATATACAACAGTTCATCACAAATCCTTCCTACCACATCCTGCAACAATGTAAAACTTGCATCAAGTTGCTACCAAACCTATCAAATCAATAGGTCAATGCAACTGAACCAAGTTGGCTGCAGCAGATGTAAGCAAATGACCTGCAGAGAATTCCATACTAATCCATTGCTTTGTTGCACCATGGACCCAACTAACCCTGTAATTCAAACACAACTCAGTTCAGCTCATGCTAGAATGTAATCTGCAACCTACTGCTAAACCAGATCAATCCACACTTCATGGCCAATCCAAGTCCTCAATTCAATCACAAAGCCTACAACAACACCCTATTTAGCAAGCCACAACAATTGAAGGCAGTGCAAGAAGAAATCAAAAGAAGAATGTACAAAATAGCAGAAATTTAAACAAGTATGGGTTTGCATTCCAAAACCAACCAAGGCATAGCAGTAAAAAACATAACATTGCCTAATTCAAGTCACTAACATTTGGCTTTTAAAAGGGAGCCTGTTCAACAGGTCATGAACCAAGCTTCAAAGCCAAATCCACTTAAGTAATAACCTGTCACAACTAGTTACTAATGGAATCACTCAAAACCAATTAACTAACCATTTAACTAATCATTTGGAATCAACTAAATTCCAACTCAGTGAGTTAACATAAAACTCACTGAGTCCATCTCAACTAACTCCAAGCCAAATCCTAACTGATCCCAAGCCCGATTCCAAACCATATCACTCCCAAACCTAACTCCTATAAATCCACATCTCCATCATCATTTCTGTTCCCTTGGCAATCATTACACTCAATTCATTGCAATCATTTTTGAATCCTCTCTCTCACCCTCACTACACGCACTATTCAGAAGCCATTGAAGCTCATCACTAGAGCTTCAATATCGCTTGTGCTTAGCCCCTTCACTAGCTCTCTCAATCCGTTATTCCTGAATCTAGAAGAAGAAGAAGAAAGAGGAGAATTCGAAAGCCACGACAATAGAGAAAGATTTGGAATCACTTACCTGGAAGCTCGTTGCCGACACATCGTCTTCTCCGGCAAGGTAGGTTGGAAATCTCCGCGTTTTTCCATTTCTTCATCACCAACATGTAGGACATGATGGGAGGGTTCAAAGCCCTCACTTATGGGGCTTTGACCAATGAGATTAGAATTTAATTTGAGTTATTGGTGTTAGCATTCTCCGTCTGAATAACTCCAGTTAGGTTTATAGAATTCCAATCTCTTGAAGTTGAATGAAGAACTGAATAGAGCGTGAGGGGTTGAACGTTGTGGTAACTCCAGGTGTTGTTTTGGTGGCCACCGCCACCGGGAGTGATGTCCGGCGCGGTGGCTCATAGTGTGTTTGGCGAGGCATTTTAGAGGGAATGAATGCGTAACTTAGTTTCAAATGTTTTGGACCTATTCTTGATTGGGCCTAAAATTGGCCAGATCTAGTAAACCACCCAAACTCCTATTTTCACCTCCCTGGAAAGGACTCTTTCCGTGTGGGCTTGATGACTAGGCCCACACATGAACTTCTAATGCACCCTGCGCTTCCTTGTTTGCACCCCGTTGGCCAAGGCAATTTCCAATGGGATTTTAGAACCAGGCCCATATGTCTGGTTCCTTATCACACCTCCAGCTTGGGTTTAATACCCCTTGGCCCAACTTTGATTTTCTTTTGCCTTTTAACACATTTGTTTTAATTTTTTTTTAGATATTAAAATGAGGTAATTAGGTTTTTATAGTTGAGAGATTAATTGAATTTTGGTTTTTTAATACAATTTTAGCTTGATTTAGAATTAAATTAATTTGGACTAATAAGATTTTAGTTGTTCTTTAGAATTTAGTTAATTCTCAAACAATTAGGTTAAATCAAGTTTTAGGACTTAATCAATTTTAGACTATTATTAGATTTTAATTAGAATTTAGTTTGTGCTAAGAATTGAATATCTTTGCAAATTGACCATTTTACCCTTTTAGGGTTTATTTTTGGTTTTAATCTTTTAATATACATAGTCCTTTAGGATTAGGATTTAACATAGAATTCTAATCAAGAAGTTTGACTAACTATAACACGCTCCTCTAGGATTTTAACATAGATTTTCTAATCAACCATAACATGTACCCTTAGGTTAGTTTGATCCTCACCTTTAGATTAAGACTAACCTAGTTTCCTAAATCATTTCAAACCCTCCTATTTAAATTGATCAAAAGCAATTTTGATCAATTAAATCCTTTGAACTTGTATAATCCCACAGTCTAATTTGAGTGACAAAAGACCCTTGGTCACTTAATAAGACTTTTCTTCTAAGCTGTGGAGCTCGAAGCCTCAAGTCAAGATCTTCAATCAAGGCATCTTCAGTCACATCAAGAAGCGGATTATACAAGATAAATCAAAGGTCAACACTTGGTAAATACGATTCAAATTGTATGAAACGAGCCTTAAGTAAAAGGGAATGATGAGACAGAGTCTCTCCTATCCTTGTCTAAAGAGACTTTGTGTATGAGGCGTAGGCCCCAAATATTCAAAGCGTTCTCCCATATTCATAGACTTTAGTTCAATATGAATCAATTAAACTACCAAGTCTTCTACATACAAGGCAACGTCAATACAAGGATCAACAATGAAGATTCTTCACCAACAACTTGTCAGTTAAGAGAAGTAGCATGCGCTATGAGCCTTAAGTAGTAAGGAATGATGAGATAGAGTTTCTCCTTTCCTTGTCTAGAGCAACTTTGCGTATGGGGCGTAGGCCCGAAATATTCAAAGCGTTCGCCCTTATTCATAGACTTTAGTATGATTCCTATCACTCGACAGTCAAGTCTTTTATTTTCTCACTCTCAATTTCTATTCATTTCTATTCAATCATTCAATCACATTCTTTTGCCTCCAATCATTCTTGCTTTCATCCCTAGTGGGCTGAACTATGAAAGCTCTAATTTCATTATTGCCCTATAAGGATACGTAGGCAGGAGAACCCAGTTTCTTCGTGAGCTACCCTATTTATCAATCAATCATTCTTCACTCATTTAATAAATATCATCTTTTTGAGATCAATTATACTTCTCCTTGGACTCCTTGTCTATGCTTTTAGGATGATTTAATGACAGTCCACCTCATCAATCGAGAGTTATTTGGCTCGTACCCAAACATTTAATTCATTCTTTTCGGCTAAGATGCCACTTTTCTCTTCGAGTCAAAGTCTATCCTTTTCTTGGATCCAAGATACTATTCTTATTTGATCTCGAACTATTGGTTCCTCATCCAGTGATATACTGTTATCTGTACACAATAATACTTTCTCTTGGGCCCCGCTTTTACCCTTTGAAGACGTTGTTGCACCAGTTCATCTTGTAAATCGAGAGTTGTTTGGCTCGTACCCAGATATTTAATTCATTCCTTTGGTTGAGAGACTTGTTTACTCTTTGATTCCAAGTTCCATCCATTTGTGGGTTCCCTTGATACCATTCTGTTGGTACCAGTCATACTCTTCATCACTATATATCTCTCTTTATTCTCGTGGTGCCACGAACTATGATTGCTCTGATTTTCTCATTGCACAATGAGAATACGTACGCACAAGGATGTGAATCCTTGGCGAGCATACTTCTAATTATTATCCTTCCGCCTTAGGGCATCACTCATATCTTTCACTATTCATTACCTACCTTCGATCATAAATCGTTGACCCAGTGACATACTATTCCTTTGACATCGAAACATTTTCTTTGGAATTCCATATACACCCTTTTAGGACGCCTAATGTATAATCCACATTTCTACCTAGAGTTGTTTGGGCCATACCCTCAAATACTTAATTGTTTCTTTTTTGGCTAATCACCCTATAGTGGCAGCCATGCTAGTCCACGTATTGGTTAAAGTTGTTTCCCTCTATGGTACAAATCCCATTTCTCCTATGGATTCACATACACTTCCACCTTTCGATTTCAAACAATACATCTTCAGTCACTTATCACAAAACGTTCAATTCTGTGACTTTGGTCGCTTCATCCCGTTCATCTCCATGGTGCATTCTTATACTACCTTCATTCACTCCATGTGATATACCTTGTTTTGAGCCAAATACACTACCTCTTTGTGTTCCTTCTTGCGCCACTTTGTGAACCAAGAGCTGTTTGGATCGTCCCCAAACACTTATTTCTTCGTATTTACTCTTGGGTTCATCTTTTCACTCTTGTCGGAGTTCAAAACACTATTCTTTGGTTCAGACCATACCTTGATCACACTTCTTTTCATCTCCCACCATTAGTTCCACGAACTACGGAGCTCTGAATTCCTCATTGCACTATGAGGATACGTAAGCATGAGGGCCCCAATCCTCACTGAGCACTTTATTTATTTCTTTCCTTTTCCCATTCTTTCATGAGTAATCTTTAGATAACACCCATTCGAGCGAGAACACTCAAAACGGTTCCATGGAGTACAATGGATGTTTGGGGTGCTAATACCATCCCCTTGCATAACTGACTTCCTTACCCAACATATATATTTTCCCCGAGTTTTATCGATGTTTTCCCTTTCCTTCGGGAATAAATAAAGTTCGATGGTGACTTTGTTCTATGTTCGAGCGTGTGATACGTTCGAGTATATTCCCGCTAGCACCAACTGGCAACTCTGCTGGGGATGCTTCACTACTTGGAGTACTTCTTAGTCGCTAAAAGGAGTCGAGCCTAGTTTGGGTGGTTTCCTCGCTAGTTTTTTAGATGTTTATCTTTATGCCTTACTCGCTTTACATTATTCGCTATTTACTTTATTATTATATCCTCGCATCCTGGATATCTGTATATGCTGTTGATTGGGTGGGGTTAATGACACATGAGAGAGAGGCTATATACCCGAGCTTGAGTACACACACAGGATAGTAACGTGACTAGAGTCGTATTTGACCTCCGTGGAGTTGTTCCGTGATTATGGTTGACACAAGACGTCACACCTAGAGTAGATCCTTTTGGGAGCATCATTGTCCGATGAGTCATTCGTCTAAGGCAATGGTATCTCAAATTGGGTCGTTGACTCTAGGGAACTTTTAGGACCACCCTTTGAGGATAATACATACCTGTGAGAGGAATATGGGTTTTTCTTGCAGGAAACCAAGACCCTTCATACCCGTGTTCTTGTGTATACGTCGAACCTTTGAACTTGCAACGAACAGATTATACAGTTTATCCAGAGCATACCAGAATTCTGATTATGTGATACCTTGCCATCATTGCATCATTACATTAACCATTTCTTGGTACATTTGCATTTTTCAGGGGCCTACAATGTCAGTTGCTATTGTCAGTGCAGTTATGGAAAAGACAGACCGAAGAAAAACATATCAATACAAATTAAGAGACTCCAAGACCGATGAATTGAGGAAGCTCAACGAATTTCTGGTTGAAGATTACCGAGTAGCCTTCAAGAAAGCCTATGGTAACCTGTTGGGATTTCTATCTACTAAGGAAGACGCAAGGTTGATGTTCACATTTGCGCAGTTCTATGACCATACACTACAGTGCTTCACGTTCTAGGACTTTCTTCTAGCCCCCACGCTAGAAGAGTTTGCTCGCTTGCTATAGTTGTCGATTAAAGACCAAGCGCCATACATGATTGAAGATAATTTCCCAGATTCTACAGATATAGCTCATGCCCTGTGCATGAAGAAGGATTTGATCGAGTCCACTCTCCGAATCAAGGGCAACACGCAGGGTCTTCCGTCTAAGTTCCTATTCAAGAACGCCATTGTGTTTCCCAACAGTGGAAGTTGGGATGCCTTTTATGCCAGCTTTGCACTACTCATTTATGGTCTGGTACTATTCCTGAGTGTTGAAGGTTTCGTTGACAAGACCGCCATCACCATCTTCATTTCCCAGAACCCAGTTCCTATCTTACTAGCTGATGTATTCTTCTCTTTCCATTGGAGAAACATGAAGAAAGGTGGAACTATCAATTGTTGCATTCCTCTGCTTCAGAAGTGGATCATGTCCCACTTACCTAAGAAACGACCGTTTATTGATAATATGGGTGCTTTGAAAGGGTCATAAAGGTTGATGTCATTAGATGCTGAAGACGTCGTCTAGTATATTCATGATTAGTTGAGGGTAGAGTTGATCTTCCGATGTGGGGAGTTCCTAAATGTTTCACTCGTCAGCATAAAATGGGGTCTGATCAACTAATACCTTGTTATCTCATTACGTCAGTTGGGGTATCCACTCAAGGAGAAGCCTGAAGATCGTCTATTGGAAGAACTACTTTTAGCTGAAGGGGTTGAAAATACGGAGCTGATGAAGAAGGTGCGTAGAGCCTGGGGAAAACAACTTTGCACCGTAACAACACTGTATGCTAATTGGGGTAAATCAAGGGCCAAGATGATCAAAATGCCGTACCCATGAGAACACTCCATTTGTATCAAGACCACCGCTCTAGAAGCTACGAATAAGAGGTCACATGGGGGCTTCGCAAAAAAGAAGGAGGGGGAAACAAATGTTATGACGGCAAGTGTCCACCCCTAGTATTAGTTTCCGATGACCCTTATGCCGTACTATCCATATCCGTATGTCACCGCTACTCAATATCAACAATTGCCATGTCAGTACCAACCGCAGAAAAGTAACCAACAACCATCACCTACTCAGAAAAATCAGAATCAACAATATAACCATGACAACAAAGGGAAGGTCGAGGTCAGAACAACAGGAACGGTTTTGGTAATCACCCTCAGATCGATAAAATTCTGGTGCCATATGCTGAATTGGTGCCCTATTTGATCCACGTAGGGGCCATTGTACCAAAAGAACTCCCAACAACCTCTCCTACCTTTCATCGTAATCATAATCCTAATGCCTCAAGCGCCTTCCACGCAGGGTATATAGGACACTCCACAGAGGATTGCTGGACTCTCAAGAAGAGGATTAAAGAGTTGATTGATCAAGAGGTTCTGTCTTTCTCCGAGGAAAAAGCTAACGTGAAAATGAATCCACTACCTAATCATGGAAGTTCAACAGTCAATGCCGTGATCGAGGAAGAAACAACAGAATCTATATTAAGGGCCGACGATGTAAAGACTACACCATCAGTTGTGTTGAAAAGGATTGAACAGTTTGGGTTTCTAGCAGGTATACATGATGATTGTGCAATATGTGAATATGGTCCAGACAATTGTGACGAGTTAAGAGGTTGTGTACAAGAGCTGATAGATCAAGGGTTGGTACAGTTTTCCAAGTCCAAGGCAGTAGAAGAGGTTGCAGTGATCGAACCGATAACTATTGTGTATAGGAAAAAGAAGGTCGAAGCTCCTCCCAAGAGGATTAAGCCAATTCATTTCCGTGTTCCTTTCCGTATCAGAATACCAAAGCAGTGCCTTGGAATTATGAGACAACAACGTACCTGGGTGGAAAAGAAATTTGTATTCCTGACACCAAAATCGTCAACATAACTAGAATGGGAGGCATGACTCACAGTGGTTGTGTACTCGCTCCAAAGTACACTCATAGGATGTCTCCATCATCCACAGTTGTCTCGCCTAAAGAGAAGGTCACTCCTACTCCTACTCCGTAGATAAGGGTAACTGTACCTGTCACTCCGAACGTGACGACTGTTCCAGCGCCGACGAATGTTATTACCAACAAAACTGCAGAATCTGAAATGTCTAAAGGTAAAGGGCCGATGGTTGAAAATGAGCAAGTTGAAGATCACAAGAAGAGCATCACTTTAGAGGAAGGTCAGAAATTCCTCAAATTGATAAAAAAAAGTGAGTTCAAGATCGTCGATCAACTCCATCTTGTCTTTGCTGTTGAGTTCTGAGGCTCATCGTAAAGCATTGCTGAAAGTTCTAAATACCACTCATGTGATGCAAGATATCACGGTCGATCAATTTGACGACGTGGTTGCAAATATCAATGCCAGTAGGTATTTGGGATTTAATAAAGAAAAACTACCTCCTGAGGGAAACACCCATAATAAACCACTACACATTTCATTCATGTGCACAGACTCTCTTCTATCTCGAGTCCTTGTTGATACTGGTTCTTTGCTTAATGTATTGTCGAAAGCTACATTGAGCCAATTACAGTTTAAAGGGCCCGAGATGAGGACCAACACACTGATTGTTCAAGACTTTGACGGTTCTCGAAGACAGGTTATTGGGGAAGTGGATCTGCCTATCTGTGTCGGACCTCGCCAATTCAGCATCATATTCCAAGTCATGGATATCAACCCAACTTACAGTTGTCTGTTGGGTAGGCCGAGGATTCATGCTGCTGGGGCAGTCACCTCTACGCTGCACCAAAGGTTGAAGTTCTTGATTGATGATAAACTGGTAATTGTATGTGGTGAAGAAGACCTGTTGGTTAGCAAACTCTCGTCATTCAGATACGTTGAGACAAATGAAGGGATTGTTGAGATTCCACTCCACTGTTTAGAATTTGAAGAAGTCAGTTCTGCTACCGCTAATCATGACCAATCATTTGTTACCATCCTATCTTCAGTTAGAAGGCCCAAGCAAACATTGGAGAAAGGCCCACTTTCTGGTTGGGGTAAAGTTGTGTACGTGGCAGAAAAATGTGACAGATTTGGTATCGGTTATCGTCCATCAGCATGCAAAGCAAGCACAAGGAAGAAGCAGTTCAACCCAGCCAAATTCAGCAGCGCCGACTTTCAAATTGATCACACTGTGGCAGTCATTAGGGAATCCAGTGGCAGCAAACCGGAAACTCCTAACCTCGTATGAAGATTTCCTCTAGGGTTCAAGCTCCCCAACTGGACGACTTCCGTGATTCCCATAGTGTACTCGGAAAAAATGTAATGCATTTTGTTTTCTCAATCCCTTGTCCCCACCTGAGACAAGAGGTTAGCTTGTAAGGGCCTCCATATTTAAAAAGTATTATGTGAAGAAATAAAAAGTACTTTTTGCATGCAAAAATTGTGCTCCCTTTTCTTTCAGTTATTTTCACTTTTTCACCAAAACAACGAAATGGCAAAAGATTTCTTTTTCCTTTTTCACTTCATTAAAAAGTATACTAAAATAAGCTCATCATATACAGAGCAAACAGAACTGTTGATTACAATATGGCAAGAATCAACTGTAAATCTGGATTTCCAATTAACCAAGATGAATATGACAGTAAGGAAGATTGTGAATTACCAACTGAACTAGCATGGCTCCTCGAGCACGAAGAAAAAGAGATTCAACCATACAAAGAACCAGTGGATGTCATTAATTTAGGTTCTGAAACCGATAAAAAAGAAGTAAAAGTTGGGGCATCTCTTGCCAAACATGTATACTCCAAATTGGTAGAGTTATTGCACGAGTATGTTGACGTCTTTGCTTGGTCATATCAAGATATGCCAGGGTTAGACACCAGCATCGTTGAACATCACTTGCCACTCAAGCCTCAATGTCCTCCCGTCAAGCAAAAACTCAGAAGGACCAGACCTGACATGGCACTCAAGATCAAAGAAGAGGTTAAGAAGCAGTTTGATGTTAGCTTTTTGGCCATTTCTGAGTATCCATAGTGGGTTGCTAACATCGTTCCAGTTTTGAAGAAAGACGGTAAATTCAGAATGTATGTAGATTACCGAGACCTCAGTAAAGCGAGCCCAAAGGATGATTTCCCTTTGCCTCATATTGATGTCTTGGTTGATAATACAACTCAATTTTCCGTCTTTTCCTTCATGGATGGGTTCTCAGGGTATAATTAGATAAAGATGTCGCCAGAAGATATGGAGAAGACAACTTTCATCACACCTTGGGGAACTTACTGTTACAAAGTAATGTCGTTCGGCCTGAAGAATGCAGGGGCAAAATATCAACGTGCCATGGTAACCCTCTTTCACGATATGATTCATGAGGAGATTGAGGTTTACGTGGACGACATAATTGCCAAATCCAGAACTGAAGAAGATCACTTAAAGAATCTGAGGAAATTGTTTGTCAGACTCCGAAATTTTAAGTTGCGTCTGAGTCCAGCTAAGTGCACTTTTGAGGTCCGATCCGGTAAGCTCCTGGGTTCATAGTCAGTCAAAAAGGTATTAAGGTTAATCCCAACAAAGTTTGAGCCATCTAAGAAATGCCATCTCCCCAAATAGAAAAAGAAGTCCGAGGTTTCCCTGGTCGACTCAATTACATCTCCAAATTCATATCACATTTAGCGGCTACCTGCGAACCGATATTCAAACTGTTGAGAAAGACTCAATCGATTGTGTGGAATGACGATTGCCAAACGGAATTCGACAAAATAAAAAAGTACTTGCAAGAACCACCAATCCTGATACCACCGGTTCCTGGTAGGCCTCTCATTATGTACCTCACGGTGCTCGATGAATCCATGGGTGCGTTCTGGGGAAACACGATGACACATGAAAGAAGGAACATGTTATTTACTATCTCAGTAAGAAATTCACTGAATGTGAGACCAGATACTCACTTGTGGAGAAGACTTGTTGTGCTTTGACTTGGGATGCTCGACGCCTGAGACAATATATGATTTGCCATACCACTTTATTGATATCCAAAATGATCTGATAAAGTATATCTTCGAAAAGCCTGTTGTTACTGGTAGAATTTCCCGGTGGCAAATGTTGTTGACCGAGTATGATATCCAGTATGTGACCCAGAAAGCGATAAAAGGGAGTGTTCTGTCTGACTACCTTGCTCACCTACCTGTGGAAGGTTATCAACCGTTGAGGTTTAACATTCGAGACGAAGACACATGTTTATTAAAGACTTCACTATGCCAGGCTCCGAGATAAGCCCTGAGGAAGGTCCCGAACCAGGATCGCGATAGACGCTCGTGTTCGACGGTGCTTTCAATGCTCGTGGCCATGGCGTAGGTGCTATTATCACTTCTCCAACCGGTTTCCACCTTCCATTCATCGCCAGATTATGTTTTGACTGTACTAACAATATGGCAGAATATGAAGCATGTATCTACGGTTTGGAGGCGGCCATCGACTTAAGGATCAAGATTCTTGAGGTATACGGTGATTCAACTATGGTATAAGTCAGGTAAAAGGTGATTGGGAAACTCAGGATAGTAAGTTGATACCCTATAAAGAGCATATTAGAAAACCGGTACCCTACTTTGACGAAATCTCCTTTCATCATATTCCCAGGGAAGAAAATCAGTTAGCAGATGCTCTAGCTACGTCGGCATCTATGTTCAAAGTCAAATGGAAAAATGAAGCACCAACTATCCATATCGACCACTTATATGAACCAACGCATTGTCTAGCAATCAAGGTCGATCCTGATGATAAGCCCTGGTTCTATGACATAAAGACATTTCTGGAGAAATAGAAATATCTTGAGGGTATATCCATTACTGATAAGAAGGCTCTAAGAAGACTCTCTTCCAAGTTCTTTCTAAACGGTGATGTGTTATACAAGCAAAATTATGATTATGTACTGCTCAGATGCATGGATAGATACGAAGCTAGTACGATCATAAAATCCACACATGAAGGTTGCAAGGGTGTACATGTGAAAGGTCCTGCTATGGCCAAGAAGATCCTTCAGGCTGGGTATTATTGGACGACAATGGAGGTTGACTGTTACAACTTTGTTAGAAGATGTCACAAATGTCAGATATATGGCGACAAGATCTTCGTGCCACTGACTCTGTTGAATAATTTGACTTCTCCATGGCCTTTTTCTATGTCGGGCATTGATATGATTGGGATGATAGAGCCTAAAGCTTCCAACGGTCATCAATTCATCATGGTCGCCATTGATTACTTCACGAAATGGGTCGAAGCTACTTCATATGCCAATGTCACTCAACAAGTGGTTACTCGGTTTATCAAGAAAGAGATAATTTACCGCTATGAGGCTCCTAGAAAGATCATCACTGACAATGCCAGTAATCTCAACAAAAATATGATGAAGGAGTTGTGCTAAGAATTTAAGATCGAGCACCATAACTCTTCACCATACCGGACCAAGATGAACGGTGCCGTAGAAGCAGCTAATAAGAACATCAAAAGAATCGTCTAGAAAATTGTCAAGACGTACAAGGACTGGCATGAGATGTTACCCTTTGCTCTACATGGTTATAGAACCTCAGTATGTACATCCACTTGGGCAACTCCATACTCATTAGTGTATGGTATGGAGGCCGTCCTACCCATTGAAGTCGAGATCCCTTCATTCAGGGTCATCATGGAGGTCGACCTTGATGAAGCTGAATGGGTTCAATCGCGATATGACCAGCTGAACCTGATTGAAGAAAAGAGTTTGATGGTCGTTTGTCATGGTCATTGTACCAAAGACGTCTAAAACGAGCTTTTGATAAGAAAGTTCTTCCACGTGAGTATCACACAGGAGAACTCGTGCTTAAAAGGTATTCTGCTATTCAGTCAGATCCTCAGGGAAAATGGACTCCAAACTATGAGGGACCTTTTGTCATCACGAAGGCCTTCTCAGGTGGGGCTTTAATCCTCACAACAATGGATATGGAAGATTTTCCATTTCCAGTGAACGCAGATATACTAAAAAAATATTATGCCTAAAAAGAAATGATAAATAAAAGCCCGCTAGATTGATCCTCACAAAATTAATCTAGGCAACAATGGGTATCCCGATGGGCCAAAAAATGAATTGTCCATGCAAAAGTTAGGGATCAAATAAAATATAAAGCTCGCTGAGTCGAAAACCCGAAAGGGAGACTTAGGCAAAAAGGAGCATCCCGGTGGACGAAAAGAATAAAAAAATGTGGGTCTAGACAAAATTTAGGGATAAAGGCCTTGACTATGACCCATGATCCAATTACGCTACAAGTTGGATATCAGATGGGCAAAGATCAATCCAATCATTCATCGTCAGTCTAAGCAAGGTCTCGAAATTCAGATTCTACAGTAGACGACTGCCAATATTGTAATCAATGGAAAAATACAAAAAATATTTCCCATTGCCATTTCATTTATTTTTTCAATTTTTGGCAACACCCTCATCAAGGGTGTTTGCATCTTTGTACACACCATATGTACAGTTGCATATCAATAAAATTCAGTTTCTTTCATCAAGTATTTTTCTTCTTCTGTATTTTGTATGCAAAATAACCGATTTATCTTATTCACATAATGCTTTAAAGCCTCGGAGAATAATAAAAGCTACACTAAAGGAAAATTATGTGCATTACCATAAAATCCCGATGAACTAAAAAAAGAGGGATGGCCGGTAGTCCGAAAGTTTTGCTTGAACGCTTGTGACATCCAAATGATTGCCCTGTTTGGTACTGTATCCCGGTATTCTCCAGCAGGAAGATGGATCCTTGACAGTAGTGTTAACATCTGGACTGCATAATATTATTAGCCTTTCAATAATCAATGACGAGTCAGAGTTCCCTCCATAATAAAGAACCATATCCCCCACAAAGGACATACGTCTGACTAGACAAATACTCATGCATCATAAAAAGAAAGCATACATCACACAACATGCATATCAAAGACATAGGTGTACCTCAGTAGTATGATCAACCACTCAAGCAAACTTTTGGGATACGTTAGTATTTAATCCTCTTCTACCTTGAATACCTGAAAAGCTACCGCAGTTCTTATATTCAGGTCCAAGAAGATTAAATAGGGGCAACTTTTGTACCCCAAAATTTTCCCTTTACCTTTTCATCTTCTCATCCAAAATACTTGCATACATTAATATCATTCATATGCATCATTCATACATCAGTGGATCACCATGGACTCGAGAATCTTGGCATGTGAAGCTAGGGTTTGGGTACAAGATCAAACTTCCAAAAGCATGGTTTGACTATCCATCAAAGCATAGGGAATGCCAAACCCTATGTACTTGATGATGGAAGTGTGGATCCAACAAGAGGTTATCTAAGCAATCTCCAGGGTTCTTCAAAACCCTAATTCCTGATGATTTGATGATGGATCCTAGTAAGGGCTCATACATTGGGAATTTTGTTGTTGAAACATCTGGTTTGTTCCAAGTGGATTGATTGGGGAGGTAAGCCTCACCAAAACCCTAATCAAGGAGGTGATGAACCTGATGGACTTGGTGGCTTGACTTTTCATCTAGTGACAACCATAACCCTAATGTCATCCACTCTTAACCCATTGTCATCAAGGTACATGGTCCAATCTTGGTGTGGGTTCATTTGGGCACTGGTCTTGAATTCAATCCATTTTAGTCTCAATGTCTTGTTGTCTTGTCCATTGATTATTGGTGCATTAATGGCCTTGTTTATCCGAACAACCAAAACCTATTATGTTAAAATCTAGTTGGAGGTCATGCCTATTGATTCATGGTTGATGTTTCACTCAAGCCTTAGTCTTATTCCATCAAGTCATAGCTTTGTTCATAAACCATGTTAATGTATTCATTCCATTTACCAGTCAAGTCATGTTCATTTCATTTCAAAATCAAGCATACGTGTACAAAAACAAAACCAATTTGGAAACCAATTTCAATCCATTGTTAATTTATGTCAAACCATTTTAAATCCACTACAAGCCATTACATGGAAAAAATACATATTTTTACAACTTTGACCAAGGGTTGACTTGGTCAACAGTTGACTTTTTGGTCAACTTTGACCAATGTCAACTCACCCATTTTTTGACCACCTAAGACCTAATCTAGCCTTCCTTCATTGATTCAGCATCCAAAAGCCATGCTTGGGGTGTTTTGCTTTGTATCTTCATTTCCAAGTAGTTCAATTCTTTTTACAACTTCTTGTGCACCATGCCATTTGGACTTTGTTGCATTTCCAACCATAGATTCACATTTCTAAACATGATCCTACATTCACCACAAACAAGTACCATAATCACATAACCATATACTATACTCACATTGGTTAATTGGACAAGACAATGCTCATTAAGTTTGGTTCTGAACTCATCTTGGCAACTATCCTGCCTATAACAACCTGCAAGGAAGTCAAATGGCATATTAGCAAGTGGAGACAAACCTTGGATATCAGCCATTACCCTTGCTCCATGAGCCTCCTACAAAGCAAAGTCAAAAAACCTGGACTACATTAGGTTCAAAGACCAACACAGGAACCAACTAAACAACATTGCATGTCGTAACACATCATAGGTTTGCATCCCGCAGTTAGGAAATCAATTCCAATCTTGGGGCTAAGCTCCACCAAACCAGCAAGTGAGAGGAATGGTCAAGTGTGTCTGCAGTTGGTTTAGGCACCAATAGTATCTGCAACATTCAACAGGAACCAATCCTGCAACAAACTCAAAACCTTGCCAACATTGCATCAAGTCAGCCTATCACAAACCTATTTCAAGCTCAAGCCAGATGTGCAGAATCCTTGTAGTGAATACATGTCATTTGATCAAATGCTGCAAGAGGACATCAACACCAGTTACACACCATGAGATACATATCAACATGACATCAAAGTGTACAGGGCATCATAGGTTAGCAACATTGTTCCAAGGTCTGCAATGACATGTCAATCATGATTGTGCCAAACAACAATGTAACTCTATGTGTTATGCTGCACCAAGTTGAACCAAGATGTAGAGTGGTTTGTCTTGCTGCAAAGCCAAGAGAGAAATATGCAGCCATGAGGAGCAAACCAATGCAGTATAGCAATGGACCAACTGAACCTGCATACCACAACATATATACAACAATTAATCACAAATCCTGCCTACAACATCCTGCAACAATGTAAAACTTTTATCAAGTTGCTACCAAACCTATCAAATCAATAGGCCAATGCAACTGAACCAGGTGGGCCGCGGCAGATGTAAGCAAATGACCTGCAGAGAATTCCATACCAATCCATTGCTTTGCTGCACCATGGACCCAACTAACCCTGCAATTCAAACACAACTCAGTTTAGCTCATGTTAAAATGCAATCTACAACCTACTGCTAAACCAGATCAATCCACATTTCATGGCCAATCCAAGTCCTTAATCCAATCACAAAGCCTACAACAACACCATGTTTAGCAAGCCATAACAACTGAAGGCAATGCAAGAAGAAATTAAAACAAGCATGTACAAAATAGAAGAAATTTAAACAAGTATGGGTTTGCATTCCAAAACCAACCAAGGCATAGCAGTAAGAAAACATAACATTGCCTAAGTCAAGTCACTAACATTTGGCTTTTAAAAGGGAACCTGTTCAACAGGTCATGAACCAAGCTTTTCAAAGCCAAATCCACTTAAGTAATAACCTGCCACAACCAGTCAATAATGGAATCACTCAAAACCAATTAACTAACCACTTAACTAATAATTTGGAATCAACTAACTTCCAACTCAGTGAGTTAACATAAAACTCACTGAGTCTATCTCAACTAACTCCAAGCCAAATCCTAACTGATCCCAAGCCTAATTCCAAACCATATCACTCCTAAACCTAACTCCTATAAATCCATATCTCTATTATCATTTTTGTTCCCTTGGCAATCATTACACTCAATTCATTGCAATCATTTTTGAATCCTCTCTCTCACCCTCATTACATGCACTATTCAAAATCCATTGAAGCTCATCACTAGAGCTTCAATATCGCTTGTGCTTAGCTCCTTCAATAGCTCTCTCAATCCGTTATTCCCGAATCTAGAAGAAGAAGAAAAAGAAGAAGAAGAAGAAAAAGGAGAATTCGAAAGCCACAACAAAAGAGAAAGATTTGGAATCACTTACTTGTAAGCTTGTTACCGACACAACGTCTTCTCCGGCAAGGTATGTTGGAAATCTCTGCGTTTTTCCATTTCTTCGTCACCAACATGTAGGACATGATGAGAGGGTTCAAAGCCCTCACCCCTGGGGATTTGAACCAGTGAGATTAGAATTTAATTTGAGTTATTGGTGTTAGGGTTCTCCATGTGAATAACTCCAGTTAGGTTTATAGAATTCCAATCTCTTGAAATTGAATGAAGAACTGAATAGAGCGTGAGGGGTTGAACATTGTGGTAGCTCCAGGTGTTGTTTTGGTGGCCACCGCCGCCGGGAGTGACGTCCGGCGCAGTGGCTCATGGTGTGTCCGGGGAGACATTTTAGAGGGAATGAATATGTAACTCAGTTTCAAATGTTTTGGACCTATTCTTGATTGGGCATAAAATTGGCCAGATCTGGTAAACCATCAAAACTCCTATTTACACCTCCCTGGAAAGGACTCTTTCTATGTGGGCTTGATGACTTGGCCAACACGTGAACTTCTAATGCACCCTGTGCTTCCTTGTTTGCACCCCCTTGGTCAAGGCAGTGTCCAATGGGCTTTTAGAACCAGACCCATACGCTTGGTTCCTTATCACACCTCTAGTTTGGGTTTAATACCAGTTGTCCCAACTTTGATTTTCTTTTGCCTTTTAACACATTTGTTTTGATTTCTTTTTTTAGATATTAAAATGAGATACTTAGGTTTTTATAGTTGAGAGATTAATTGAATTTTGATTTTTAATAAAATTTTAGCTTGATTTAGAATTAAATTAATTAGGACTAATAAGATTTTAGTTGTTCTTTAGAATTTAGTTAATTCTCAAACAATTAGGTTAAATCAAGTTTTAGGACTTAATCAATTTTAGGCTATTATTAGATTTTAATTAGAATTTAGTTTGTTCTAATAATTGAATATCTTTGCAAATTGACCATTTTACCCTTTTAGGGTTTATTTTTGGTTTTAATCTTTTAATATACATAGTCCTTTAGGGTTTGGATTTAACATAGAATTCTAATCAAGAAGTTTGACTAACTATAACACGCTCCTCTAGGATTTTAACATAGATTTTCTAATCAACCATAACATGTACCCTTAGGTTAGTTTGATCCTCACCTTTAGATTAGGACTAACCTAGTTTCCTAAATAATTTCAAACCCTCCGATTTAAATTGATCAAAAGCAATTTTGATCAATTAAATCCTTTGAACTTGTATAATCCCACAGTCTAATTTGAGTGACAAAAGACCCTTGGTCACTTAATAAGACTTTTCTTCTAAGCTGTGGAGCTCGAAGCCTAAAGCAAGATCTTAAATCAAGGTATCCTCAGTCACATCAAGCAGCGAATTATACAAGATAAATAAAAGGTCAACACTTGGTAAATACGATTCAAATTATACAAAACGAGCCTTAAGTAATAGGGAATGATGAGACAGAGTCTCTCCTATCCTTGTCTAGAGAGACTTTACGTATGGGGCGTAAGCCCCAAATATTCAAAGCATTCGCCCTTATTCATAGACTTTAGTACAATTTGAATCAATTAAACTACCAAGTCTTCTTCATACAAGGCAACATCAATACAAGGATCAACAATGAAGATTCTTCACCAACAACTTATCAGTTAAGAGAAGTATCATGCGCTACGAGCCTTAAGTAGTAAGGAATGATGAGACAGAGTTTCTCATATCCTTGTCTAGTGCGACTTTGCGTATGTGGCGTAGGCCCTAAATATTCAAAGTGTTCTCCCTTATTCATAGACTTTAGTATGATTCCTATCAATCGACTTTCAAGTCTCTTATTTTGTCACTCTCCATTTCTATTCACTTCTATTCAATCATTTCAATCACATTCTTTTGCCTCCAATAATTCTTGCTTTCATCCCTAGTGGGTTGAACTACGAAAGCTCTGGTTTCCTTATTGCACTATAAGGATACGTAGGCAGGAGAACCCAGTTTCTTCGCGAGCTACCCTATTTATCAATCAATCATTCTTCATTCATTCAATCAATATCATCCTTTTGAGATCAACTATACTTCTCCTTGGACTCCTTATCTATCCTTTTAGGACGATTTAACGATGGTCCACCTAATCAATCGAGAGTTATTTGGCTCGTACCTAAACATTTAATTTATTCTTTTCGGCTAAGACGCCACTTTTCTCTTCGATTCAGAGTCTATCCCTTTCTTGGATCCAAGATACTATTCTTATTTGATCTCGAACTGTTGGTTCCCCATCCAGTGATATACTGTTCCTTGTACACAACAATACTTTCTCTTGGGCCCCGCTTTTACCCTTTGAAGACGTTGTAGCACCAGTTCATCTTGTGAATTGAGAGTTGTTTGGCTCGTACCCAGACATTTAATTCATTCCTTTGGTTGAGAGGCTTGTTTACTCTTTGATTCCAAGTTCCATCCATTTGTGGTTTTTTGATACCATTCTGTTGGTACAAGTCATACTATTTATCACTATATATCTCTCTCTATTCTCGTGGTGCCACGAACTACGATTTCTCTAATTTTCTCATTGCATAATGAGAATACGTAGGCACGAGGATGCGAATCCTTGGCGAGCATACTTCTAATTATTATCCTTCCGTCTTAGGGAATCACTCATATCTTTCACTATTCATTACCTACCTTCGATCATAAATTTTTCACCCAATGACATACTATTCCTTTGACATCGAAACATTTTCTTTGGAATTCCATATACACCCTTTTAGGATGCCTAACGTATAGTCTGCGTTTCTACCTAGAGTTGTTTGGGCCATACCCTAAAACACTTAATTCCTTATTTTTTGGCTAATCACCCTATAGTGGCAGCCATGCTAGTCCACGTATCGGTTAAAGTTATTTCCCTCTATGGTACAAATCCAATTTCTCCTATGGATTCTAATACACTTTCACCTTTCGATTTCAAACAATACTTCTTCAGTCACTTATCACCAAACATTCAATTTTGTGACTTTGGTCACTCTATTCCGTTCATCTCCATGCTGCATTCTTATACTACCTTCATTCACTCCATGTGATATACCTTGTTTTGAGCCAAATACATTACCTCTTTCTGCTTCTTCTTGCGCCACTTTGTGAACCAAGGGCTGTTTGGATCGTCCCCAAACACTTATTTCTTCGTATTTACTCTTGGGTTCATCTTTTCACCATTGTTGGAGTTCAAAACACTATTCTTTGGTTCAAACCATACCTTGATCACACTTATTTTCATCTCCCACCATTAGTTCCACGAACTACGGAGCTCTAAATTCCTCATTGCACTATGAGGATACGTAGGCATGAGGGCCCCAATCCTCACCGAGCACTTTATCTATTTCTTTCCTTTTCCCATTCTTTCGTGAGTAATCTTTAGATAACACCCATTCGAGCGAGAACAATCAAAACGGTTTCCATGGAGTACCATGGATGTTTGCGGTGCTAATACCTTCCCCTTGCATAACCGACTTCCTTAACCATCATATCTCTTTCCCCCGGGTTTTATCGATGTTTTCCCTTTCCTTTGGGAACAAATAAAGTTCGATAGCGACTCTATTGTATGTTTGAGTGTGCGATGCGTTCGGGTATATTTCTGCTAACACCAGTTGGTATCTATGTCGGACTTCCTCAGATGAATGGCTTCAGAAATAACCCGAGATTCAAGAATTCCTTCCACCCCACTAAAAGGAACTCTATCGGAAACTGGTACATCCAAAAGGTGAGCATACTCCTTCATGGTAGGCAACATCTGATAATCAGGGAAAGTGAAACATCGGTAGACAGGATCATAGAACATAACCAAAGTGCAGAGAAGACCATCCTCAATATCCGTATATATAACATACAAAAGTCTTCCAAAACGGTCTCTGAAACCCTTAGGATCATCCACAAAAGATGCTAGCTTCCTTAATCCCATGAGATTGGGACATCTGAAATTGTATTTTAGAGTATTCCTTCTCCCAATATCCATGATCAAAATATCTGCGATGTTTGCAACAAGATCCTCTAAGTTCCTTGAAAATTGAGTAAAATTTCTTATGAATGCCATGAGTGCATGATGCAACAATCACACACAAGGTCACACAACACACAAATAAGGTCCAAAGGTTCGAAGTCATGAGCATGGAGTCAAGAGTAAGAACCAACCCACAATGTGTGTACTAAGGGTATAATCACCTATAGAACAAGGTTCTAAAAATTTCCTAGAGTCGTAATTCCATCTTTTGGATATTATCGATTTATATGACTACTCATTAACCAATAATATTCTCAAGAGAAACTCGTCAGAGTGTAGTATCACATAACAACTAATTCAAGTCTACACCTGAATAGCCACTGCACTACGTCCTAAAAGGCCAAGATGGATTAAGAGTTCTAAGGTCCTCAACTTCTCGGGCTCCCAGGTCGGAAAAAGTAATGCCAACTACGACTACTCGCATAAGATCAGTAATCCCATAGGGGCCTCCACTGAGTGGGGGATCTCAAGTCAACTTATTAAGGATTAACTCCACATAAGCCAAACATGACTATACCACCCTCCTATCATAAGATATCTCAAGTCTAGGTATAGGACGTATCTCACCACACAGAGATCACCAAGCACCAGACAGAACAATCAATGACATAGTATATACATAAAAACAAAGATGGGCTTAACCCACCAGGGACTACTCCCCAGCAGAGTCGCCACTTTTCTGTAGCGGTAAATTTTTTGAGATTAAGCTATTCATTAACTTAACTCGCAAAGCAAGAGTTATCACCGCGCTTTTATTGTTTCCAGAGGAAAAGGGAAAAAGTACGAACAAAACCCAAAGAAGTTTTAAAACAAAACTAATAAAAAGAGAACAAGGGTCTGAGGGTTAGTTATGCAAAGGGAAGGTATTAACACCCTAAAAATCCATGGTACTCCATGGGAACCTCTTTAAAAATATGCATATTTTAGCTTGAAAAAAGTGTTGTTTGTTAAAAGATTGGAGAAATGAGAAAAGAAGCATTTTTATTATGATTTGATATTTGCCAAGACTTTTAGAGTCTCATGCCTACGTACCAACAAAGTGCAATGGAAAATCAAAACCTCGTAGTTCATGGTAAAAATAACAAAAAGAGTTTGTTTTGATTCATTTTTATGGAAAAGACATTTTGTCATTTTAAGGAGAATACTCAACTAGTCACCCACAAGTATGAGAACTTTGCATCATTATGAGAAGGGCTCCAACTTGGATAAGGACCAACAAATATGCCACTAGCTCTCACAAATGGAAAATAATTATCATCAATACTATGGAGATAGGAGGATTACTACTCAACTATGGAAATGACTCATGTCTAATGCCTTGAGAAAAAGTTTAAAAAGATAAAGGTGCACAAAGGGCACAAAAATGGTAAGAATGAGTTATGAATTTTTTAGTCTTTTTGAAATTGGTCTAAGTATGCTTAAGATGGATTGAAATTTATAAAGATTTTTTTTGAAAATTACTTGACAAAAGTCAAGGTTTAATGAGAAAAATGATTCAAGTTAAAAATAAGAAGGTTTTGAAAAAAGAGAGAAGTTTTTGAAAATTAAAGAAGGGGAAGGAGAAAAAGAGACTATCCTAAAGTACCTTAAATGATTCATGATTACTTAGAAGGTAAGGGAACTCAAGGGTTAAATGATTCATGATCACTTAGAAGGTAGATTTGAAATAATGAAAGTTCATCAAACACCAATTCACACATCATGAACAAGATGGACACAAATCCATCAAACTGATCAAAGGGAAAATAAGGGGATGAAGAAGAAAGGGGACAATAGAGGTCACACCCAAATTGAATCACAAATTTGATCAAGTCATCATCAAAATAAATCATCCATTTTGGTGGATTAGGGTTTTCACCCCATATACACCCAAGATCCATTGAGTTTGATGAGACTTGAAGTTAAAATCATCATGATCCAAGGTCAAGAGAAGTCCACAAGGTCAAACAAATTAAAAATGCAATTAAATGAATTAAAAATGCATTAAAGGTATTTTTAAAGATTTTTAAAATGGAACTAAAATGGAAAATCCATAAAGTCCTTCAAAATACCAAATAAATGACCAAGAAAATTATGAAAGATTGGAAATAAAATGAGAAACATGAAATAAAATTTTCAGAAATTTAAAATGCAGAAGATTTTTAAACCAATTAAAACAAAGGAGAAAAGAGAAAATTCATAAAAAATAGAAAATCAGTGAAATAAAAGTGGAAAAATAAAAATCAAAATGAAGAAAAATAAAAGAGAATTTTAGAAATTATTTTGGGATTTTTTTGGATAAAAAATGAAATTACTACGAATTTTTAAAGAAAAAGCAATTTAAAATGATAAAAGAAAAAGAATTAAAATCAGAAAAAACCAGGAGCGTTGGATCACGCCTCATTATTTGACGTGGCAGATCCAACACTCCAAATGATGAGAAACACAATGGAACATGCTACAATCAGAACACAGGATCCAATTTAAATTTAACCAATCAAAACATTTCAAAATGCCAACGTGTCTGGTCCAAACTCAGACCACCTGAGAAATACTCTGGTTGTCTTCTACGGTGAGCTCTCAACGGAGTTTCATCATTTGGTAACTTCAAGACACGAGACCACCACCATTGTGATCCTCTTCTCATCCCAAATTCAACCTCATGCCTCAAATTCATTTATGTGAACTGAGCAAAGGGAATTTTAAAGAAGTTTCATAAACAAGCAAGTCACGAAAAATAAAATTAAATGATGAACACAATCAATCAACTCCAGATAAGTTAGGGGAAAACATCATAGAGTGAAGGACTACATTGTGGTAACTTGTTTGAGTTCAAATGATGCTCAGAACTACCTTGTCTAGATGGTGATAGAAGTTGATGAAACTCGATCTAGTTGGAGCCATTCAGAAGGTATCAAAGCTTGGGAATTGTTGCAAAAGTTTTAGAGGATGCCGATGGAGCTAATAGAATCAAGAAAATGGATTGAAACAGGCTGAAACTGAAAACATGATAGTTGAATTTTCTCGAAAAACTTCAAGTTGCATCAGGGGTTTCTTGGCTCTCCAAAGCTTGCAAATGAAGGAAATAACTTCCTCTATTTATAGGAATGTAATTAGATCCAAATACGTGTGGAATGATGCAGAATTCGTGCAAAACGAATTTGATCCAAGTGTGTGAAAAATGTGACTTGAAACTCCTAAAAACTCAGCCAAATGATGCGCTTTAAGTGTCAATTAACTTCTAGAGGTTTGATTAAACATGTTTAGGACCAAAAAACTTGCTAATTTGGCTTGGAATTGAGTTTATTCATGATCAAATTTCGGGAAATGGTGATTTCTTCAGTTTCAAATCACCATGTTCAACTCAATGGGGCATCATACTCAAGAGACTTTTTGATCCCATTATTTTTGCAATGTGTTAACATCATGGACAAGATTACAATGAGCCAAGAAAAGTTGAATTTGGATGTTTGAGCACAAAGTTATGGTGCGTTGAAATTGGCATAAAATACTGGTTCCATAACTTAGAAAAATTTCAGTGCTTCATGGCTGAAGATGACCTATAATGTCCCAATAAATTCCATGGCCTTCCAAGCATAATTTGACCTTGGTCCTTGAAGCAAACTTGTAGAGGGTATCACTAATGGAATTATTAAAAAAATCAGCTCCATATGTTGAGAGTTGAAGAAGTTATGATCTTTAAAAGTTTGCAAAAAGTCATTTGAAAATAGGTCAAATTTCACTAAGTCCACAAATGACCTATAATGTCTCCAAACTTTTGATGATTCTCCAAGAACAATTGGCTCTTGTCATGTAAAGAGAAGTCGTAGAAGATGTTGATAAGAGTCAATTTAGAAAAGGGGAATTCAAAAATGTTGATAATTGAAGGAGTTGTGGTCCTTGTAACTTTGACTTCAAAATGTTGACTTTTAGGTTAAACCCATTGGAACAAGCTTGTGCACTTGGACTTTCCTTGAATTTCAAAGCACATGGGTGATCTTATGAGCTCAAGATAAGGTTTCCTTGATGTAATATTGATTAAATTGCTCAAAGCTTTAAGTTTCTTGTTGAAGAAGGCATGGAAATAAACACATGAACCTTTGACTTTCTTTGAGAAGTAAGCAACACAACTTTGAGATGTTCTTGATTTGAAAAGCCCTACCTTGAACAATAAACTCAAGGGAAATAAGACATATTTTTGGTATTTTTATTAGTGGTTAGATAAGAAATGAATCAAATAAACACAAAGGTAAAACATCAACAAGGAAGTGCTTGGTGATCCCTGCAAGAATATGGTTAAGGGAAGGGCCAAGATGGGACCTTGTTTGTATGAAAAAGATGAAAATGAGATGTGGGATCTTAGGGTTAAAAATTAGGGTATGACAGAGGGTTAATCATAAATTTTCGATTATTAAACCTTTAGACAATTTACTACCTTGATTACCAAATAAATTTGATAAAGACCCCCTTTTCGAGGGAATGAAAACATAATGTTGTACGTCTTTCTCTAAGGATCGTAGGATACAATAGTTAATTAAAAACAAACTAGATATATCTACTACAAATTTATCATCTCAACCTTCTAAGAGGCCAGTTGATCATCACATATCAGAGATGTTGAGACCATCCTCAATGAACACTTGATCACGATCATTGATATACACCATAAGTGAACATTCTTGGATCATAAGCTTCAATTCTAACAGGTATTGTTGTATACTTTAAGGTATACATTTTGCTTTGCACAACTTCATTTAATATGCACTAAGGCTTCATTAAATTTGCAAAGCATCCTACAAAACACATTAGGTTTTTACCTTTGGTACCTAAACTTTCTTGGGTCCTGGTGCATTAATGTCATACCATAATTTTTAACCCTAAGATCCCACATCTCATTTTCATATTTGGCATACAAGCAAGGTCATATTTTGGTCCTTCCCCTTTATCCATATTTAGGTTTGCTTCTTGCAGGGATCACCAAGCACCTCTTTGTTTTACCTTTGTGTTTATTTGATTCATTGATTATCTAACCACTAATCAAATACCAAAAATATGTTTTGTGTCTCTTAAGTTTATTGTGCAAGGTAGGGCTCATCAAGTCAAGAGCACCTCAAAGTTTGGTGGCTTACTTCTCAAGAAAAGTCAAAGGTTCATGTGTTTATTTTCATGCCTTCTTCAACAAGTAACTTCAAGCTTTGAGAAAATTGATCAAGAGACCATCAAGGACACATTATTTTTAGTTCATATGATCACCCATGTGCTTTAGAGTTCAAGAAAAGTCCAAGTACACAAGCTTGTTCTAAGAGGTTTGACCTAAAAGTCAACATTTTGATGTCAAAGTTCCAAGGATCACAACTCCTTCACTTCTCAACATTTTTGAATGCCCCTTTTTGCATATGACTCCTTCAACTCCATCAAAAGTTTGGAAAAACTATAGGACATTTGTGGACTTAGAGAAATTTGACCTATTTTAAAGTGACTTTTCCCCAACTTTCAAGGATCATAACTTCTTCATTTTTCAACATATGGAGCTGATTCTTTTTGCACAATGCCATTGGTGATACCCTCTACAAGTTTGCTTCAAGTACCAAGGTCAAAATATGCTTAAAAGGCCATGGAATTCATTGGGACATTATAGGTCATTTTCAGCCATGAAACACTTAAATTTTTCTAAGTTATGAAACCGATATTTTATGCCAACTTCAACACACCATAACTTTGTGCTCAAACATCAAAATGTAACCTTTCTTAGCACATTGTAATCTTGACCATGATGTTAACACATTGCAAAAAGAATTGGGTTAAAAAGCCTCTTGAGTAGGATGCCCCATTGAGTTGAACATGGTGACTTGAAACTGAAGAAATCACCATTGGCCGAAATTTGCACATCACTAACCTCAATTCCAAGCCTAATTAGCAAGTGTTTTGATCTTAAACATGTTTTAACAAGTCTCCAGAAGTTAATTGACACTTAAAACGCATCATTTGACTGAGTTTTGATGAGTTTCAAGTCACACTTTTGACATACATGGATCAAATTCGTTTTGCACGAATTCAACATTATTCCACAATGATCGTGTTTGAAATGCTAATTCGTGCAGGGTCAAGAAGAGCCATAATAAACTGACCCGAACTCATTAAGGCATAACAATCAGAAACTTGTGAAATCATACCTTGCTGGACCAATGCGTTCATGTTCAGTTTGCTCTTACCTGCTACCGGTGTCTCATTAAGTGCAGCAGGGTCATATATGAAATGGTGGGCAATCTGAGTGACGATACCCCCTATGGAGATTCCCCCTTGGGCTGCTCTCCCCATGAGACCCAAATAATCTGCAGTAAATGCTGCAACACTCACAGCTACCCGGTTTTCCATGGCAAACAAAAAGAATAGTTCCCTCTGGGTGGCTACACCTGTACTGTCGCCCCTGCCAAAAAGTGTGAAAGTCAGTACCTTCTAGGCATACCTGAAACATGAATTTTGAATACCCGATGCCTTCTCCCGTTTATCCATATATTCGAATCGTCCCGTAATGGCCAACCAGAGAGTCTTATCATCAAAGTTGTCTAGTACGGCTCCGGGGCCATAAAGGGGTAGGCGAAGAATTTCACCCAGTTGCTCCATTGTTAACTCGTGGTCGACATTGTATAACCTGAAAGACATTGTTCCTCCAAAGTACATCGTTGTACCCGTCCAACCTTTTTTCAGCTTGAACTCAATTGTGCTCAAGAATTCTAAGGTGATGCGCTCATAGGTTGGCGCTTCACAATGCACAAGCTCAAGCATTCCTAGAACATGGAACATCCTATCCAATTCTTCAAACAAACCTAATTGAAATAAAGTATCAGAGCAAAGGTACCTTGTCGGAGTGATATTCCGTTTGACGTGAGATGCTTACCTCCGTTCATGCTCCGGTTTGTCAAAGATGATATCATGTGAATTCGGATGACGGATTGTCCGTTTTCGTGGACGGGATGATTCCGCATCTACTTGCTTCCCTTCGAAGATTCTTTTTGGCGACATTTTTGTTTCCTGCAACATAATTTATCACCCAAAAAAAGTATGGAAAACGGAAAAAGATTATCGTAGCTTTGTAGAGGATGGCGAGTAGAGCAACTTTCATGAAGGGTGTCGGCAATTAGGACAGAGTAAGGTGCTAAAGTTGGGAGCTTTAAGGTAGTTTGGTTATGGAGGAAGGTTAAGAAAATGTGAGGAATGAGAAGTATGATGTGAAAATGAGAGAGAGTGAAAGAAAATCAAATTTTATTCGTAGATTAAGGGTAAAATGTGTTTAAGTGGTGAAAATTTCGGGTGGGGTCCACAAAAACACAAAAAGATGAAATTTGAAAAGTATGGTCGTTGGGCCTGACACGGCCCGTGTCAGGTGACACGGGCGCCTGTGTCAGGTGACACGGGCGCCTGTGTCAGGACCCTGTTTTTTCAAAAAATTTCAACTTTTCCACTGCTTTTTGGTTCTATCCCTGTTCTTCTGGTATCCGACAATCTTATATGAGTTTAACTCAACCCTTCTCTTCTGAACTACACGATGTAACCGTGAACCTACGAATAAACCTGTAAACACACCAACCATGGAAATAGTTAGATAAAAACCGCGTGGGTTGCCTCCCACGAAGCGTTGTGTTTAACGTCGCATGGCTCGACGGTCGTCTTCCTCATCCTTGGAGACGAACATTCTCAATCAGACCACTTTCTTGTCCCTGATAGTAGTGCTTCAACCTTTGTCCATTTACCTTGAAGGTATCCTCATTATATGGATTTTTCAGTTCGATAGCTCCATGGGGAAACACTTTGTGAACCACAAACGGACCCGACCACCTGGATTTCAACTTTCCTGGAAAAAAGCTTTAATTTGGAGTTGAACAAGAGCACCAGTTGTCCCACGACAAACTCTTTTCTCTGCAGCTTCTGGTCGTGCCATTTCTTTGTCTTTTCTTTGTATAGCTTGGCGTTTTCATACGATTGATTCCGAAATTCCTCTAACTCATGGAGCTGAAGGATGCGAGACCTACCTTTTTAGCCAAATCATAATTCAAGAATTTGGATGCCCAAAATGCTTTGTGCTCCAACTCTACTGGCAAGTGACAAGCTTTACCATAAACCATCTGATACGGGGATATACCTATGGATGTTTTGAAAGATGTTCTGTACGCCCATAGTGCATCTTCTAACTTTAGTGCCCAATCATTCCTAGATGCGCATACAATCTTTTCCAATATTTGCTTAATCTGCCTGTTGGACACTTCGACCTGGCCACTCGTTTAAGGGTGATACGGAGTGATGATCTTGTGTTTAACATTATACTTCTTTAGCAGATTCTCCATCAGTTTGTTCAAAAAGTAAGTGCCTTCATCACTGATAAGTGCTCTTGGCACCCCAAATCTCGAAAAGATATTGTTCTTCAAAAATGTCACCACCACTTTAGCGTCATTGGTGGGTAATGCCACAACTTCCACCCACTTGGATACATAGTCAACTGCTACCAAGATGTAATTTTTCCCACAGGATGGTGGAAATGGCCCCGTGAAGTCTATTCCCCAGACATCAAACAATTCAACCTCCACCATAGCATTTTGCGGAATTTGATTTCTCTTTGAAATATTTCCCGTTCTTTGACATCTGTCGCATTCTTTGATGATGTCCTGGGCATCTTTGAACAAAGTGGGCCAATGTATACCTGATTGAAGAACTTTGGTTGTTGTTCGGTCTCCACTGAAATGTCCTCCATAGTCTGAATCATGACAAGCTCTAAGTACATTCCTTTGCTCCTCCTCCGGGACACATCTTCTGACCAACCCATCCACTCCTCTTTTGTATAGGAATGGGTCATCCCACAAGTAAAAGCTGCAATTATGAACAAACTTTTTATTTTTGTTAGAATCAAAATCGTTGGGGATTACACCCCCCACCAAATAATTCGCGTAGTTTGTGAACCATGGGATACCGATAACAGCGAGGATGTGTTCATCAGGGAACTCATCCTTTATCGGTCTCTTTTCTTTTGTTTCTTCAATAGGTGACATGCGGGATAGATGATCCGCCACTGTGTTTTCACACCCTCTTTTATCTCGGATCTCGACATCAAATTCTTGGAGGAGTAAGATCCATCTGAGGAGTCTCGGCTTGAAGTCTTGCTTAGCAAACAGATATTTCAAAGCGGCATGATCTGTGTACACTACAACCTTTGATCCCAACAAATACTGCCTGAACTTGTCAAAAGCGTAAACCACGGCTAACAACTATTTTTCTGTGGTTGCGTAGTTCATTTGTGTCGGGTTCAACACAGGACTAGCATAGTAAATGACATGTAATAACTTCTCTCTTCGCTGTCCTAAGACTGCCCATACAACAATATCACTAGCATCACACATGATCTCAAATAGTAGAGACCAATCGGGGGCAATAACAATGGGTGCTGAAATCAGTTTACTTTTCAATGTCTCAAAGGCCATGGTGCATTCTTTGTTGAACAAAAATGCCTTATCTTTAACCAATAGAATGGTTAGCGGTTTAGCAATTTTCGAGAAATCTCTTATGAACCTGCGGTAAAAACCTGCGTGTCCTAAGAAACTCTTGATACCCTTCCCATTCACTAGGGGTGGGAGTTTAGAGATCACTTCCACTTTTGATTGGTCAACTTCAATCCCCTTATAAGAAATTTTGTGACCCAACACTATCCCCTCACGCACCATGAAGTGACATTTCTCCCAATTCAGAATTAGGTTCATTTTCTGGCACCTGTCTAAAACAATAGAGAGATTAGTCACACAGTTATCAAATGAGGATCCAAAGACTAAGAAGTCATCCATGAAGACTTCCATATGCTTTTCGAGCATGTCAGCAAAAAGGGAAGTCATGCATCATTGGAAGGTGGATGGAGCATTACACAACCCGAATGACATTCTTCGGTAAGCAAAAACACCATACGGGCATGTGAATGTCGTAGTTTCTTGGTCTTCCGGTGCTACATCAATTTGATTATACCCGGAGTATCCATCTAGAAAACAGTAGTAGTCATGCCTGGCTAACCTCTCCAACATCTGGTCAATAAATGACAAAGGGAAATGGTCCTTCCTAGTTGATGTGTTCAACCTTCTGTAATCAATGCAAACGCGCCACCCGGTTATTGTCCGCGTGGGAATTAGCTCATTTTTTCATTTCTTATTACGGTGGTCCCCCCTTTCTTAGGGACAACGTGCACCGGGTTCACCCACGGACTATCAGAAATGGGATATATAAGACCTGCATCCAACAATTTTACCACTTCTTTCTGAACCACTTCCTTCATTGCCGGATTAAGTCTTCTCTATGGTTGGACTATCGACTTGTGGTCGTTTTCCATGAGAATTTCATGCATGCACACAGTAGGGCTAATATCCTTCAAATCCTCAATTGCCCATCCAATAGCATTTTTGTACTTTTTCAAGACTTGGATGAGCTTTTCTTCTTGGATATTCTGAAGGCTCGAGTTTATGATAGCAGGACATTTTCCTTCAGGTTCGAGAAAGACATATTTGAGATTGTCAGGAAGTTGTTTCAACTCTGTTTCCTTCTTAGGTTCTTCATTCTCCTCACTAGATTGAGGGAGGCGTAAATCCTCCCACCGGCGTGGTCGAGATCCTTTCCACGGGGTTTATGCGTCCAACAAGGCCAGCACTTCAAATTCCCCATTGTCCACCTCTTTATCCGAATCGAAAATGGACAAACTTAACACTCTTTCCAAAGGTGATTGGGGTTTATGCAAAGGGTTATCATATGTCATCACCTGATCCAGCGCCTCTATAGTATGACTAGTACAAATATAATTCTTGTACCTCATGGTGTTTCGAACATTGATTTTCAATTCCTCATCATAAACCTTCAGCGTTATTGTTCCTTCTTCTATGTTTATCAAGCACCGTCCCGTCTCCAAAAAGGGTCTCCCCAGAATAAGAGGGATCTCTTCATCTTCCGGCATTTCAAGAATTACAAAATCCACCAAAAATACAAACTTATCAATTTTCACCAGAACATCTTCAACAATGCCATACGGTTTCTATACCGAATGATCGGTGAATTGGACTGTCATTCTGGTATCTTGCATAACCCCTATACCAAGCTTCTTGTAAATAGATAACGGCATGAGACTCACACTATCTCCCAAATCAATAAGACTTTGTTGAACGACCTATCTCCAATAGTACATGGAATAGTGATAGCTCCTCGATCCTTCTTCTTTGTCGGAATCTTCATACCCTGCAAAATAGAACTACAAGTTTCAGTTAGAATAATTGGGTTAGTGTCGATGGTACGCCTCTTTGAAATGATATCCTTCATGAACTTGGCATACATAGGCATTTGTTCAAGTGCCTCCAACAACGGAATGTTAATCTCCAGCTTCTTGAACAACTCTAAGAATTTTTCAAAGTTTTTCTCATGTTGTCCTTTTTTCTTGTTTCTAGTGGGGAAGGGGAGCTTAACAACCGACTTGGGCTCAATGGTTGTTTCTTTCACAACCGGTTTTGGTGCTATTACTTCTCCCCTAACAACTTCATTTTCTTTTATCTCAAGGTCCACTTCGATCAATTGGTCTTCCTCTTCATCCACTTCCTCAACAACTTCATCATATTTACCACTTCGTGTTATCACTGCGCTCACATTATTATGCTCTCTAGGATTTGTCACGGTTGCACTAGGTAGAGCACCTTGTGCTTAAGAACTAGAAGCTAGTTGCTGAGCGATTTGCCCTATTTGGACTTCAAGATTCTTTATAGATGCCGTGGTGTTTTTCTGATTTTTCCGGGTTTCTTCTTGAAATTGAACATAATGGGAAGCCATTCTTTCAATCACAATTTCCCAATCAGCTTTTTTAGGGGGCATGTTGCTGCTGTTGTTGTTGATATTGAGTTTGGTACTGACCATGTTGAGGAGAGGTTCCTTTTTGGTCTTTCCATGAGAAGTTTGGATGATTTTTCCAACCTGGATTGTACGTGTTGGAATAAGGATTATTTTGCTTCAAAAATTTGATTTCCTCCACTTGTTGAGGAGTTACAAAACAATAGCAAGTTTGGTGCGGACCACTACAAATTTCACAGCAGACAATAGGGACCGGTTGGACCTGCGCCTTCGGTTGGGTGCCTATATTCATCGCCTTCAGCTTCTTATCAACTTCAGCAACTATAGTATCTTCAATATGAATTTTATTAGTTTCCAGCTTTAAATCTATAACCCCTTCTGGTTTTCTTTGACACCTATCGTACAACTCCATGTGCTTATTAGTAGTAATAGCTTCAATGATCTTCTTGATACCGGTGGTTGTTGAAAAATTTGTGGAATCACCGGCTGCAGTATCAATCAGTTGTTTGGTCTTTACTTTAAGACCATTCACGAACATCTGCATTTGTTCAGTTGCGTTCATATTATGAGTAGGGCAGGCTACCATGATTATCTTGAATCTCTTGTAGGCGTCTCCCAAAGTTTCCCCGTCCTTCTGCTTAAAATTCAAAATTTCATACCTCTTCCGCAGAAATACCGATGCTGGAAAATACTCATTCAGGAAGACTTTTTCCATTTCTTCCCAAGTTGTGATGCTCTCGGCAGGTAAAGAATAAAACCATTCTTCATCTTCTTCCGCTAAGGTAAACGGGAACATTCTCAACTTCTTGGCTTCTTCAGTGTGACCATCAATTTTCAGAGTGTCGCTCATGGTCAGAAACCTCTACAAATGCTTGTTTGCATCTTCATTCACTTTTCTAGTAAAATGCTTCCTTTCAAGCTGATTAATGGTACTCGGGTGCAGCTGAAAATTAGCCACGTTCACTGGTTAGTTGACAATAGTTAATCTGTCGATTTATGCATTGGCACCTTCGTAGTCTCCCAACAGTCTTTCTGGTGGCGGTGGAACATCAACCATAGTTTCGATCTCTCTATCAGAACCTGAATCTGAGCTAGAATGGATGGAAAGTTGTTCTTCGTCTGATTCCAATCTGGCTAATCGAGCTTGTTTGAGTCTTGCCCGCAAGGTTCTCTCGGTTTCTGCGTCAAAAGGAAAATCAGCTGAGGCCTTACCTCGCATACAAATATCAGACACAGATTAGTTGATATAATCGAAATAAAATATTCAAAATAACGGAAAATAAATTTTAGTTGCAGAGCAACACAATTTCAATTGAGATAATTCTAAACTTATATTTGGCAGTCCCTGACAACGGCGCCAAAAACTTGATCGAAAAAATAGCAAGTGTACTATTTTTACCAATGTAGTAATAAGAGCGATGTTTCCCAAAGATTGATCTCGAGGATTGTGCAGCAATATAAGGGTAAACAGTCACTCAATTGAACAAAAGTACTAGTTATGGTTTTGGAGAATTCATTGTACGAAAAAATATAACAAATAAATATTTTCACAAGTTAATATGATATGCCAAGGAAGGTGTATAAAAATCTCTTATAATGACCCTTGAGTGTATATCTCCTTAATACTGAACATTGTTTCAGTTACCAGATCTTAAGATTATTTCCCCCTAAGACCTCAGAGGGAAACCTTTGGTATTCAATCTAACCTCTAAGTCCTTAGGTGATTATGATGAAACCAAGCATTTTAATTTAACAAGAATAATCCGGTAACCATAGGGTATCCCTAGTCCGAGGTGACATCTGCTATGGTTTCACTGTATAAAAACCTTAACAATTGCAGTCCTGCTAATCGTTAACCATACATCAATCTTAATTTTTGCCATAAAGAAAGCATTACGCGAATCATACAGTGAAATTGATAACAAATAACATATATTAAGGAAAATCTAACATCAGAGTCATTACATGATCAATTCAGGGACACCCCCTGGCATTGGGGGGTTTAGCCTATCATATTATGCAAATCAGATACAAGATAAAATTGAGACATTACAAAAAGTTCGGAATTCCGTTGATCTTCAATCGTGTCTGCTCTTGAAGAATCTCTGTTCTTATTCGCTTTCCACTACTTCAATCTTGATCGTCTCTAATTTTTGATCGTGTAAAAAGTCCCTCCTCCATATTCAAATCTCCTGTAAATAGTTCCTGATGACAATTTTCTCTAGTAAAAGTCCAAAATGCCCTCCGGAATAAGTTGTGCCAAAAACAGCACAAAACTGAAAAATCAAGTGCCCAAGCCAACACTGGCCGTGTCAGGCAACACGCCAGGCCGTGTTGGGCTTCTGGAGCACAAGGACTTGACACACCTGTTTAGGGAGGCTGACACGGGCCGTGTCAGCTGATACGGGCACCCGTGTCAGCTCCTTGTTTTCCTCTTCCATGAGACTTCTCCTGACACGGCCCGTGTTGGGCAACACGGATGGCCGTGTCAGGGCTACTGTAGGTCCAATTTTCTTCTTCTGACGGGCCTGGAGCGTCCGATTTGCCGATGTGATGACCAAGGTAATAAAAATTGAACACTTAAACAATGTAAGGGATGCAGTTGGTGTTGTTGACTTTTAATGTTGAATATGAATTAAGGGATGTTGTTAAATGTAATTCAAATTCAAGTTTGTTTCATTTCAGTTTTCATTTGGCTTGGTTGAAATTATATATAAACTGAAGTTAGTTCAGTTAGTTACACTATTGAGATAATAGAGTTTGTTGAGATTGAAAAAAAAGATAGTTACATCTCTCTCTCTCTGAAATTACTTTCATCTTCTTCTTTTTGTGCAATAATAAAGTTTCATTGTTAACTCCAACAATTACGACTTGGAACAGGGAGAAATAACCCAAATAATCCACTTTTTTCAAATAAATACCAAAACTACATGGAAAAGTCCAGTTCTACATGGAAATATCAATCACATTGATACTAAGTATTATTTTCCGCGCAATCAAGTTTATAATAGAGTGCTTGAGGTTGTTCACTGCAGCACTCAGAAGCAACTTACAGATGTGCTGACCAAGGCAATCAAAATTGAACACTTAATCAATTTAAGGGATGCAATTGGTGTTGTTGACTTTTAATCTTGAATACGAATTAAGGGATGATGTTAAATGTAATTCAAATTCAAGTTTATTTCATTTAAGTTTCATTTCAGTTTTTATTTGGCTTGGTTGAAATTGTATATAAACTGAAGTTAGTTACACGATTGAGATGATAAAGTTTGTTGAGATTGGAAAAAAAAGTTAGTTACATCTCTCTCTCTCTCTCTCTCTCTCTCTCTCTCTCTCTCTCTCTCTCTCTCTCTCTCTCTCTCTCTCTCTCTCTCTCTCTCTCTCTCTCTCTCTCTCTCTCTCTCTCTCTCTCTCTCTCTCTCTCTGAAATTACTTTCATCTTCTTCTTTTTGTGCAACAATAGAGTTTCATTGTTTACTCCAACAATTATGACCTGGAACACGGATAAATAGCCCAAATAACCCACATTTTCAAATAAATATTTAAGCTAACCCACTTTTCCATGTATTTCCCAAACTAACTCACTTTCAAACAAAAAAACTCAAACACTAAGGAGACGTCAATCCAATTGGCGATAGTGTACAACACATAAGAGGATGCGCAAATCCAATTGGCAATAATATACAAACATAGAGAAGAGAGAGTGTATTCTCTCTCCTATGTGTTTGTACATTGTTGTCAATTGGATTGACGTCTTCTCTTATGTGTTGTACACTGTCGCCAATTGAATTGACATCTCTTTTGTGTTGAATTTTTTTTTGTTTAAAAGTGAATTACTTTGAAAAATACATGGAAATATGGGTTGGTTTGGATATTTTTTATTTTAAAAAATGAGTTATTTGAGTAAAAATTTCTCAAAGTAAGAATATGCAATAATCTAGTTCTGAGTTGACATATAATTTAATTAATGTATCAATAATTAGAATACATATTAAAATAATAAAAATTATATAGAAATAACATACAAATAAACAATAAGTTGCATCTCTATTTTTTTTTAATGACAAAATCAATTCTCTTAAAAATTATATTTATTGTCTTAAAAGATACAATATTACTATACATGAAAATCAAAAATATCAATAACAAATTATATCAAAGCATGTTGATTGTTGGAATACAATTTTTCAATTTTGTGAGCCGTTTGTCCCGGTGTAAAACTTCATATACTCATTTCCAAATAATTGTAAACTAATGTACTAAATTATCATTATTTTTTATGGCTAACATAATTGTAAACTAATAAATCAGCTCCTAACTCCTTGTCACTACATAATCTGACCATAGTGGGTGATAATTGATTAGTAACCGAATTTAAAGTTCCAATTATAGAAAACAAATGTTTTGGACCATGATGAAGCTCAAATCATGACCACTTGTTGCAAAGAATGTGACACCTTACCCACATGGAGTTACTCTAAGATATAAATCATGTTGGAAATCTAATCTTAGTTGTTCATAGCTCATCCTTAGAAAAAATCCAATTAAACAAACAAGATATTTCTCTTTTATAAGGCTATGGTTTCTCTTCTTGTCATCTATTAAGCAATAGTAAGGTTTAAAGGATTAAGGGGTTTCATACACTTAATTATAATTGTCATGACTCATATGTATAGACAATGAGGCCCCACTTTATGTGTTTATATCAAATTACGCATGCTTTTATGTGTAGCAATTTTGAAAGGATTGGATTGGATGGGAAGGGAACGATTTAGGTACTATTTGTATACTTTGTATTGTATAGATCTAGACAAATGTACTTTGTCGTATATATGGTGTAGAAAGAATATATGAAACATTATTATTATTGAGAATATTCATGTTTAGATTAAGACAATCTAACTTCTTAATCAAGATGAAGACCGAACTCTAAAGTTTCAATTGATTGGAGTCTAAGTCATAGTGTAGTTTGTTACAACATGAGATGTAACAAAATGATTGATGTATGGAAAATCTTGTAGGGGAATCAATTTAAAATTTGAAATTATTATAAATATATATTTTTTAAAGGATAATGTAAATTTTGAAATAGGGTGTTAGAAATAGAGTTTGCTAACATTTCTCACAAGAAGATTTATATAAACTTGTTTGTTTTAACTTTTAAAAAATAGATTTTTCTTTTATATTTTCAAAAATATTTTTTAAAATATTACAAATTTTTTTAAATTGAAAACTAATTTTGATATCCTATGACATAAATTTATATTATTGAAGATCAAAACATAGTCGAGATTACAAATTTTTTAAAAAGTTATATTTTAAAAATAATTTTTATGAAACCTATTTGAAATAACTTCAAAATTAAATGATTTTTTAAAATTTTAATTTAAAAAAAAAGTTTCAATAGTATGTTAAAATACATAAAATAACATTTTATAATTAACTATTTCACTACTACAAATAACTTCATTTCATTTCAAAAGGGAATGAGATATAACCTCGATTACACATACGAGGTAACGAATGACAACATGAAAATATGTCACTTTATCCTCTCAATTTTTGAATAGCTAGGGAAAAAGTGACACTGATCATGAGTTCGATCCCCATCAACTGCATTTTTTTTCATTTTAATATGCAAATCATCAAATTTGTTGATAAATTCTAAATCTTCATCATTGTCAACAAAACCAATAACAACAAAAATAAAATAAATAGAATCTTTAAATATTAAATCTCAACAACAAAAACAACAATAATAACAACAACAATAAATTTCATGAAATCTTTGAAAATTAAATTTCAACAACGACAACAAATAAACAAAATCAATAGAATCGTTAAATAATAAATTTCAACAATAAAAATAAAAACAATATTAAACATTTTACTTGAACAACAACAATTAACATTAATAAGTTGCTTTAATGTTTTTCTAACTAATATTAAACATTTTTAACAAGAATTACTAGAAAAAAGATTATGTTAAACCAATCATAAAATACTTTTTGTTCTTGCTTTCATTATCATTACTTTCAATATATTAAGTTTAAATTTCAACACTTTGCATCCAAGATGGATATATTCACGTTTTGATTGGCTAGTGAGAGTTTCACGTGAATCGTTAATGTTTCATGTGGATTGATGATTTGTCAATGTCTTGACCATTGTTACTTTATAAATGAACGCAAAGATTCACTATTTTATTTTTCATCAAATTGATCATAAATAAATAAAATAAAAAATATGTTACTTTATCCCTCGGTTTTCAGCAAAACCAAGAGTTCACAAAATTTTTTTTAAAAAAATTAAGAGACAATAAAATATAAAAATCCGGGATTCGAAGACATGTCCTCTAAATACTTTATCCCTTGATTTTCAGTAAAGCCGAGGTGATAAATCATAAAAAAAATTAAAATGTGATAAAATGCACTTGTTGGAGTTCGAAGACGTATCATATAAATACGTTATCCCTCGGTCTTCAACAAAACCGATGTAATATGTCATAAAGAAAAATTAAAATATGCTAAAATGTAGTTGTTCGAGTTCGAATGTGTGTCCTCTAAATACTTTACCCATCAGTTTTCAGCTAAACCGAGATAATATATGGTATTTAAAAAAATGTGATGCGATTATAGTTTACACATCGATTTTTTATTGAGTGAGATGAAAGTTTCGTCATAAATATATTATTTGTAGCCGTATTTAAACTAGGGGTGGCAAACGGGCATGCCCGCCCCGTTTAGGCCCGCCCCGCAAAAGCCCGCAAAAAAACGGGGTGGGGCGGGGCGGTCATAGTTGAGGATGTGGGCCTAAAACTTAGACCCACCCCGCAAAAAAGTGAGGGCGGGGCGATGAAAGCCCGTGGGCACTGCACTTTTTAAGCCTAAAAATGCAAAAATTTATGTAAATACATGTGCCCGCAAAAGTCCGCGAAAAAAACGGGGCGGGGCGGACACATTTGAGGATGAGGGCCTAAATCATTGGTCCGAGCCCATTTTGCCACCCCTAATTTAAACTAAATTTTTATGAAAAAAATTTTTATAAAATTTTTTTACACAAAAATATATAATACTATAAAAAAAAATTTAAAAGTGAAACAATGTATGTTTAAGGTTTTTTTTTTAAATGATTTTATAAATTACATATTTTTGTTGAAATTTTTTTTACAAAGAAACTTTTCATAAACGTTTATAATGAAAATTTGATTTGAATACTTATTCTTTAAAATGTTATTTTAAGTATTTAATCATTTTATTAAAACATTTTTTGTACGTCAGAATTTCAAAAGAAAATTCTTAATTTGATATTATTTCAAATAGTTTTTTATAAAAATCATTTTTGAAATATTTCTTTTTAAAAAAATTTCAATTTCAATTATGTTTTAATATTTATTTATTTTATTTTATAAAATATTTATTTCATATTTTAAAATACATCTTTTTAATCTTCAATAATATATATTTATTTTATAAAATATTAAAATTAGTCTTTAGATTTCAAAAAAAAAGAATTTGAATTTTTTTAAAATATTTTATAAACATTTATATAAAAATTATTTTTGAAAATTCAAAAGAAAATATTTTTTTAAAACTATCAAACCAAAATCGATCCTGTTTTTGAAAAAAAAAATGTACTGTCTTTATCTTTTCTAATATATGATAATTGATCATTTGTTGATTGACTCATTTTGTCACTCCTAATTGAGTTCAAATGATAATAATTTTAATTATATTGAAGTATTTCCATGGAAGTGGATAAGGTGTCTAATGACAATCAACTTTTGTGTGATGTTTATTGTTTAATTTCTTTTCAAATGTGTTTGAGTGTCTTGATCAAAGATCCTTAGGATTACAAGTAAATCCCATGTCATGTACAAAATTTCCCCAACAAAATGATGATTCCGGGAACTTCTCCCATTGCTTATGTTAGCTGTATTGTTATACATTTAACTTGGTCTTTCCTTTTAATGAGAAAGAGATAGAGAAGGATGTAACATAATGATCAATTATGTATCATGCATGATCAATCACAAACTACCAATAACCTTAACTAACAAAGCCCACAAATTATTTCATAAAATGCCAATAAGAAATAAATAAATTTTCAGTTTACATTTTGGGTATTCTAAGATAGTGAAATGGAACAAGTCTGAACAAGAATAAAACAAGAATGACATCTGGTGCCACCTAATTTCTTGTCTTTGACCTTAGAAAATGAAGCTTACAAGTTACAAATGATAATGTTTTGTCATCCACCTCATGTTTCTTTCAAATACTAATATTTTACATGTTATAATTAATGAGAAGCTTTATTATGGTTGAACTAATATTGGAGCTTAAAATACTGAAAATATTTTCTCTCAAAATTTTAAGATATTGAATATATATATACTACATGTTTGGAAATAGGGTGGAATATCTTACAACTTGTAGTGATTGAAAGTTTATATTTGTAATTTTGAATTAAAAATTGACAGTGTTTTATGGTAAAAATAAAATTAATTTTGAGTGAATTGATTTGAAACAATTAATTTTGTTTAAAAATGAGTTAATAGTATAATAATTCATATTTTAACTTATTAATGTAAAAATGGGTTCCACGTTAATTTATTTTTTAATAAATTTTTTAACTAATACAAAATTTTAGAGCACTCATTGTAAATTTTAATTTGTAATTAAGTAAATGATCCCTAATAACTTCTTAGGGACACAAAAAGGTATGTTGTTCTGTTCAGGATCTACTCACTAAAGTTTCTTAAAAAAATTATGCGGAATAAAACAGATAAAATAGATATAGTATGTTAGAAACGTCGTCTCAGTCCACCAAAATTGAAGATCAAACGAACAGAATCAATCCATTTTTTTATTCTTAAAAATAGTAAATAATCATGCACGTCCTATTTAAATCTATACTTGATAAAAGAATTAGGTGGGATGAATAAAACGGATGAGGTCGGGTTAAAAATCTTGCCTCAGTTCATTAAAAATAATGAGTTATCGGAGCAAAACCCGACCTATTTCGATACCCCTAATTGTAATGCATTATACAAAGACATCTCAAATCCTAAAGTTGATGTCATAATTGTTTTTTCATCTTTATTTTAAGGTTTCATTTAATAATATAATACTTGTTTGAGAGTTCTCAAAAAGGTAAAAGAATTTTACTACATTACATTGTGTACTAGTTTAAGTTGGAATTTTGAACTCCAAGTTCAACATGCATGATGACATTCTTTAACCGTAAACCAACAAGAAAAAGACTTTGACGATGACAAATTTGAATGTTTGAAACTCTTTCTTTCAAATACTAATTATCAAACAACTAAATCAAGCAAATGAGGTAAAAACAGAACAATTTTGTAACATTGGAACAAATCTTCACTCATTAAGAATACAAATGTCACTGCCAATGAAATTTTCATTTAGCATATATATGTATATTTTACAATTGAAAAAAAAAAAGTAGAAGTGTTAACATTTCCTTGGTCAAACTCAGAAACCATCACTTGCCAAAGGGATTTAGATAGATAAACCTCACTATGATCAAATGTGTCAAACTCAAACCCTTCCTTCATATCATGGTTTTAAGGAGTAGTCGTAGTTGCGGTCACGGTCGCAGTTACATTGCAAACTTTCCCAAAAACCCTAAAATTATATATTGCAGTTGAAGACCGCAGTTTAAAACCATATTTTTCTATGTGATCAATGAAGTAAGATACTCAAAAACAACTTCATCACAAGGAATTGTAAGTCCCATGTCATGATTGAATCCGAATTCTTCCTCAGCTATTTGAAGCAAACACTGAAACTGTGGATGAGGCAACCATGAAATTGGAACAACATATCTTGTTCTGTTTTCTCCAACATAAACAACAAAGTGACCTTTTGGTACATCTTCAGGATGACCCTCTTCATTGTAACCCTGTTTCTTGCCGAAACTTGAACATCTTTTAAGAATTTGCTTGATAATAACGTCAGGTTGAGGTAGCTTGTTGGATTTTCTAATGGCCATTGTTGTGTTTTTGTGTTTCTTTTCTCTCTCTTGTGAATAGAAACTTTTGAATGTGTTGAATGATTGTGTGCGGTGATTGTTGAATGAGAGAGGGTTTTATTTATGGTTGAAGAATGAGGAGTGTGGAAAAGAGAAACAGAGTTTGAGAAAACAGAGTCACGTGGATGTGGGGACATGTAGCAGACAGTACCTAAATTGTTTCTATATGGCAAATGGATTAGAGCTGCCTTTCAAAACTTGATATCCCGACTAATCTAAGACAATGAGTCTCAATCAGAGGAAATTGTCTCTGTCGAGTAGGATTTGAATCTGAGACCTTGAAAGGAATATATTCTTATGTCTCAAACCTTCGTGAATATGTAATATAATACATTATTTTGGTGAAGATTGGGTGGGGTGATGAAATGAAAAATTGAAGTGGTGTGTGTTGGTACCATATGTTGTTTGATAAGGCAAAAGAATGAAGCATAAGGTTAAGATTAAGATGGAATGAGGTTTTAACTTATTATTTAGAAGGGAAAGCAAGTTACAAGTGCAACCCCACTGGGCTTTCTTTTGTCTCTTGCTTGACCAATAAACACTGTGGGCCATTCTTTTAGTTTGAAGGTTGAGGGAAAAATAAAGATTTTTTTAAAACTATTTTGAGACAATGAAACAACTGAAAATTGGTATTGAATTAAGGTTTTGAGGAATTTAAAAAATTTAGAGAGATTTTACAAATTCAATTTATATTATTATAATATTTTTAAAATTAAAAATATATTTATGATAAATATTTAAAATATGTGTGTATGAATTGAAGGTTAAGTGTATACAAAAGTGCTATTTTAATACATAATTATGCATAAACAGTTCAACACTTGATATATATATTTAAATGTATATTAATTTGATCAAAATTAAGTTGAAAAATTACATCAATTCAAAGGCTCTAAAGAGTTGTTTTATTAATTTTACATTTTATATTAACTTAGACACAAATTTCTTGCACTCAGCTGTTTTCAAATATGATAGGATCTTGCTAATACAAAGTGAATTAAGAAATAAATACTAGAAAATATAGTCTAAAATTTGTACTTCATCGATTTCTTAATAAGAGTTGAATTTGCTAAAAAAAATACAAATTATTTAAGATTAGTAGGCATTTTGTCCCCTGTCGTATGTTTAAACTTTGAAAATTTTCATTATAATAAAAAGTTTAGATTTTGTCCTCAAGATATCAAAGTTGCCTTGTTTTTGTCCTCTTAAAACCTAATCTCCAAAATCTTTGATGTGGCAATGTTTTTTTTTAATCTTTTTAATGACGTGAATAAGTTGAATTTTTAATTTTTAATTTTTTTCACACTTATTTTTTTAATTTTTATTGTTTCTGGTTTTGAAAATTAAAAAAATAAAATTTTATAAAATTTTATAATTATAAAAAATAAAAAATTACATATATATATATATATATATATATATATATATATATATATATATATATATATATATATATATATATATATATATATATATATATATATATATATATATATATATATATATATATATATATATATATATATATATATATATATATATATATATATATATATATATATATATATATATATATATATATATATACTTTGCTTATATTTTTTTTGGTAGAAAGATAAAAAAATTATTTCCAAAACCAATCAATACATGTGATGATAAAGGATCCAAGAAAAACAACAAAGTCAAGAAGGCTAAACTATGCTTAATGTAGTAACATTTATATGGCTATTAAACTTTCTATTCAATGTACTTCTAATGACAATATTGTATTATACTTCCTTTTAGTCTAATGTCTATAGGCTTTTGAGAGAAAATTTTGTCATTCATGGCTCTCCAAATACCATTAGCGGTTTATACTATTGCTGCTTTCAACGTAATTCTTCTCCAACCTTTTTTCTCGATTTCTTGAATGATACACTTTGTTTCATTAGCCTAACCTTTATCCAATTGATGAACTGTAAAGGAAAGTTCATTTCTCGCATTATGGTTTCTAGGGCATCCCACTCAACAATATCATAAGCTTGTTGAATATCAATTTGAATAGCACATCTGGGTGAAATATGCTTCCTATTGTAGCATCTCAAGACTTCATGAGCTATCATAATGTTGTCATGAATGATTTTTCCAGGTACAAAAGTAGATTGATTTTCATCCATAATAACACTTATCATTTTGTTCAATCTCATAGTGAGCATCTTCAAAATAATTTTTTAGATATTTGTGCAAGGCGCTATATGCCTCATCTCTTTCATGGTTTTCGCCTCTAACGTTTTGGGAATCAAAGTAACACTTGCACAATTAATAGCAACATACATTCTGTTATGTTGAAAGAAATCATAGATTTCTTCCCTTGCCTCATCTTTGATCACACTATAGGTTTCCTTGAAATTTTTTGCATTAAATCCATTGATTCCTAGAGCTTTTGTGTCCCCTATGCCTTTGAGAGCTGTCTAAATTTCTTGATCAGAGAAAGATTGGATGAACACATTTGTATGTGTTTCTAGAAGTTGGGGCCCTTATCTTATTGCCACAATATCAACATGCCTTTTCTAGTGGATGCTTTTTCCCACTAACTCTTTGTAGAATTCGATGACTTCCCCTTCAATGTCTTTAAACTCAGTCTGCTTTCTACCCTGAAGATCTTCCAAATTGGGCATGCCCATTTTTTTGTTGTTTTTTTCTTTAATCGTTGTTGCATGGAAATCGACATTATTTCAATCACCCAAATTAAGCCAATTAATCTTGGACTTTTTCATAAGAACTTTCTCTTCAATGTCATTTGCTTACATAAGCTTATCTGACCAGAGTTTTACACTATGGATATATTCTTGGTTGAAGAAACCATTTTGCAAAAGGGTTTGGGCTTGTTCCAATTGACTTTTGATCTCAATTATTTTCTTCACGTTATTAGTCTTTTCCTTATTTAAAATTCTCATAATATGCAAGAAGAACCGAATAAATTCATCAGAAACAGTATTTGGGATCTTGTTCAGAAACCAAAGGATTTCCATGTCATTGGAACCAAATGGGTATTCAGAAACAAGCTGAATGAGAAAGACGAGATTGTCAGAAATAAGGATCGATTGGTAGCATAAGGTTACAGTAAGCAAGAAGGTATAAACTATACAGAAGCCTTTGCTCCAGTTTCTAGGTTAGAGTCTATTTGTCTTTTAATTTTATTCGCAATCAACCATAACATCATCCTTTATCAGATGAATGTTAAGAGTGCATTCTTGAATGAATATATTTTTGAAGAAGTATATGTGCATCAACCTCCTAGTTTTGAAAGTTATCAAAATCCTGACTTTGTTTTTAAACTGAAGTAATCATTATATGGTCTGAAGTAAGCTCCCAGAGCTTGGTATGATAAACTAAGTAACTTTCTTTTGGAAAAATAATTTTACCAAAGGGAAAGTGGACACAACTCTCTTTTGCAAAACCTTCAAGAATGATATTCTGGTTGTGAAAATTTATGTTGATGATATTACTTTTGGTTCTGCTAATGCATCGTTATGCAAGGATTTTGCTAAGTCAATGCAGGTAGAATTTGAAATGAGTCTGATGGGAGAGCAAAAATTCTTTTTGGGAGTCCAGATTGATCAACGTTCAGATGGAACGTACATTCATCATAGCAAATATACAAAGGAACTTCTGAAGAAGTTTAACTTATAAGAATGTAAGCAAGCAAAGACTCAAATGCATCCTACATGTATTATGGAGAAAGAAGAGGTAAGCAATAAGGTAAATTAGAATCTTTTTAGAGGTATTATAGGCTCTCTTTTATATCTAACCACTTCTAGACCTAATATCTTATTCATCGTTTGCTTATGTGCTCGCTTCCAATCAGATCCAAGCGAAACTCACTTAACTGCTGTTAAGAGAATCTTTAGGTATCGAAAATGTACTACTAATCTTGTGAATACAAATTAGTAGGCTATTTTGATGCTGACTATGTTGGAGACGTAATAGAAAGGAAAAGTACTTCTGGAAGTTTCCAATTTCAGGGAGATAACTTGATCTCATGGTCCAGCAAGAGACAGTCAACAATCACACTTTCAACAGCCAAAGCTGAATATATTGCAGCTTCCGGATGCAGCACTCAGATACTCTAGATAAAGAGTCAGCTAGAAGATTATCAGATATCTGAGAGTAACATTCCTATTCTCTGTGATAATACTTCTTCTATTTGTTTATCTAAGAATCTTATCTTGCATTCCAGGGCTAAGCATATTGAAATTAAACATCACTTTTTACGTGACTATGCTCAGAAGGATATTTTTCATTTAAAATTTGTTGATACAGATCATCAATGAGCTGATATCTTTGTAAAACCCCTTGCTGAAGATAGACTCGTGTTCATTCTAAAAAAACTTATTTATGAATTTATGTCCAGAATGAAAAGATGTATGTCAAAATGTTTAAAGTCTTCAAAACTCTAGATTAGATTCTGAGAATGTTTTTTTGTTGACTCTGAAGCGTGAGATTTTTGAAGTAAGGAAGTTTTCATGAACAGTTGTTGCATTAAATGGTTGTCATATCGTTTGTTTTTCGTGTGGTTCTAAGTGGTGACAGCTGACTCACTTTCTGAGCATGCGTGATAAAAGCGTGACATATTGAGTTTCACAATTCTTGGAATTAGGTTAAACTCTTACGCTTCCTTGTATGTCTACGTATTTCCATTTTGTCATCATTGCAAAATTTTCTATATAAACCCACTTCACTCACATTTTCACACTACGCGCACAATACCCCCACACTTTCATCTTTCAAACCAAAAACAACCCTCTCTGCAACTGTTCTTCATCTTCTTCATCTTTTTCAATGGTTGCTCAACAACAGTTTCAACAACTGCAACTAGCTCAGCCTAGATCTCCTCTTAGACCAGTCTCTAGTGAAAGCACTCCTCCATCCAAAGAAGAAATCAACGACAGTAATATTCTGCCGGATAACTATCCTATCTTCACAAATATCGATCCACCAGAAGTTTTAGCATACTACTTGGATATTTGTCTTGAAGATGATATTGATCCTTTGATAGATCCCTTTAATCTCCCAGATGATTACCCAGTTGTTCCGCCATCTCCTCCTTCTTCCAAAACCCTTAGTTTTCTAAAAAATGTATTTGCACGTGTGTATGCTTTTTATTTCTATCTAAGTGTGTATGTATGTCTTTAATGTTTTTACTTGCTGCTCTTTATTTGTAGTTCCTTTTAGTTCTTTGTACTTTTGTTTTGTTAAATACCAGATGTATATTTTTCTGTCTTTTTGACTTTTCAATGAAAATCTGTTTGTTTCTCTTTATTTATTTTATTATTTTTTGTCTATGTCTTTTTGATTGATGACAAAGGGGAAGAAACATAACATGTCTAAGGAGAAGATTTCGTGTTTGTTTTGATACCTAAATTCCTTAATTAATAACCCAAACATGGGATATGTTTTCTCCTAAAAACTACTTCGAAAAAAAGTTTGTTAAATGTTTTGCAGGGTTATATTTCAAGAATCATAATGGTTTTGTTCAAACATCAGAGGTTTTTATCAAGTTTCAAAGATCATAATATAAGCTACCAGTTTCTGACGAAATGGTCTTTTATCTGAGTTTGTACATCATTCATATTGATGATTGAGAATCAGATTCAAGGAACTAATATTCATGTTCTGAACCTAGAACGTTGAGTACTAAGCATCAAGTGCTTCTGAAAGTTCTTTCTGAAAATCATGGATTTGGCATCCATCTATAAGGAAGAGTTTCCTCTATAGTAATCAGACTTGAAAAGTCAAGTTCTTTTAAGAAGATAACTAACTCTTTTAAGAAGATAACCAACTCTAAAGTTTCTTCAAAAGAACTCAACAAAGCTTCTGAAGTGAAGCTTATCAGAATATGATGTTATCATATCAATGCTCTGGACAACATCAATCAACTTCTGAAGATAAACCAGATTCTAACTGAAAATTCACTCTGGTACTTCAAAAAGGTTAATCAGAAAAATATTCTTTCATTCTGATTTTGTCTTTATAGGATTATACAACTCAGAAGGAGCTTTGTACTTTTGTAAGATGTATTCTTCTGTGATTACCCTGTACAAAATTGTTCATCAAAATACATCAAAAATGGGGAGATTGTTAGAACAAGATTTGACTCTGCATTTATACCTTGAATTTTGATGATAAGAATATTGTATTTGTGTGAGAATAATTTTGGTACCCTAATGATTTTTTATTGTGTAGCTTTAACAACCAGTTCTGATTATGAATATATGATGAGCAACATCATTAGTTTCTGAACCATGTGTTCCAAATCTGCTTCTGCGTCAGCTATTAGAAATTCTGAAAGATGTTCATTATTGTTGCTGCAATGTTCTTTCTCCTTCTATGCTGATTCACTCCTGAGAAGTTTCTGAGGAGACACTATGTTGTTGCTGCAATGTTCTCTCAGGTTATGCTTCTGGACGTGACTCTGATCATCAAACTTCTGAAGAATGGAAAACTTCTGAAGTTGTGTTACGTAGTTGAATATTCTAAAGATCTCAAGCCAGACGATTAAAGTTATCAAGGTGCTGACTGAAGATTCTGAAGACTCTGATGATTCTTAAGATACTAAAGACCTCAAGCCAGACTACTGACGTTGTCAAGGTTCTGACCAAAGATTCTGAAGATACTAAAGATCTCAAGCCAGACTACTGACGTTGTCGAGGTTCTGACCAAAGATTCTGAAGTTTCTGAATCCAACTTTATGTTTCTTCATTTCATGCTTCTTCAACTTTCATCATAAGCCAATGAACTTGAATATAAGATCAAACGGGAACATGATCAAATAGTACATAGTACAAATCAAACATCCTTTCCGCTATCTGATTTCGTGGGCAAGGACAATACTATACATCACACATGTCATTAATTTTATGGGCGAATGACAGTACGTAGTATCACTCCTCTCCCATCCAACAGTGGACAATCACTCTATGAGCTTTCTCCATTTTTCCCTCCAACGTTCTTCTTCTTCTGCTATATAAGTGAGACTTGGAGACTTGAAGAATAACGTCGGTGACACAATATTTTGACAAGTCTATTTTCTTTGTGAAAAGCTATCAATTGTTTGTACACAATTTTTTCATTTAGTATCTGTTATTCATTTTTGTAAAATCTACTTGTATAGAAGCATCTTGTAACACACAAAATATTATTCAAACTGTTTGTTTGATTCCTTAAGGAGGTTATCCTTGAGAAGACAAAGAAGGTTGTTCTTTATGAGTCCTTAAGGAGACTATGGTATAGTTGGATCCTTGAGAATACAAAGAAGGTTATTCTTTTGTAATATGTTGATTATAGTGGATTAAGTCCTTGTTTATAAGGCAAAATCACTTTGGCGGATGGACTGGAGTAGCTTTGAGTTTCAAGTGAACCATGATAAAAATACTTGTGTTTTTATCTCTTTGTTATTAACTTGTTAGTGGTGTTCTTATTTTGGAAAAAGATTTTGCAAAATTTGAGGAAGAAAATAGAGAAACGGAGATCTGAAGCTCTAAATGAGGAGGTTTGGATCTTAGGATCAGAGGAGATATGAACGTGAAAATTTGCGAAAATCAGATTTCGATCACTACAGTCGACAAGAGTGTTCCTTGGTGGAACAAGAATAGTTCGGTGAACGACGAAATAGTGTTTGCTATGGTGGACTTGAGTTTTTGATATTGTAGAAAATAGACTATAAGATTAACACTCAAACGCCCAAGTCAGTGAACAAGAAGTTGTTGATTTATATTTTTTCTTCTAAAATTATGTTTATCATTCTTATAATGTAGTTTTCTTTTCTTGTCCATCATTTACACTTTTTTTTATAATTTATCTTTTCTTTAATTAATACTCTCCATTTTTTTTATTTTGATGCTATTTATAATATTTGAAGTATTTTGTTATTGGTTTGTAGAATATGCATTTGAAAAAATCATTAAAAAATAGAGGAAACACATTTGAAAAACTTAAGGCCAATACTGAATTTAAATACTACTTCAAAGTGCAGCATGCATTTTCTCTGTTGTTAAGTTTAACCATCTTACGACCACATTATTTAGTAGTAACTCTGATAATTTATAGTTCCCGCAATTTATATGCAAAAGGATTTCATTTCATCTGCATCATCGACAGGATTAAACAAATCTCACAAAATTTGCTTAATCTCACTTTGTGTCCATATATTAGGAGAAAGATTGCATTCACTAGAAATCCGTATAAATCAAAATTGTGACAATATACTGATACAAATGCATTGTATTATTATTATTATCATTACCTTACTTACAAAACAATCTTGATTGTCACTTTTATCAATAATTATCTTCTATCTTGTTGTATACTAAATTACCCACAACTTGTATGTCTCATTAAGAGAGAGATCTCTTTCCTATCCTCAAACTTGCAAATAGGGTAGATTTAGTAAATTTAAATTTTGAAAGAGGGTGTGGATTAGAGTATTTTATTGAGTTGGAATTAGTTCATTAATAGATCCGTTGAACTTTTGCTCTTTTATCTCTTTTATCGTCTATCTTCAAAATCTTATCATATATCTGAACAAATATTGAATCAAGAGTTTTGATCTGTTTTTATGATGTTTAGTGGTTCATTAATGTTTTGCGAGTTTATTTTGGTGCAGATGGATCTTTACCTTGAGTTCTAGTTTGATTTCTATTGGGTGGCGTTATGTTGTGTTGTAGTTTCTAAGACCTTCTTATTTTTTTGGGGTTCATTTGTAGTGTGTTCTACTTTGTTTGTGATGTGATTGTTTTAGTGCTTTTATTAGGATGTTTTGATAATTTTTGTGCCTAGTGTTGACATTTGTATTTTTTCATAAAGTTTTTGTCTTCTATTAGTATTATTTTGCCATTAATAAAATTGAAATTTATATAAAGTTTAATTTTAAATTGAGATAGTTTTTTAAATTAACATTTTCTTATTTTAAATATGAAGATTAGTTTTAGGTTGACTCTTTATTAACATTTATTTTTTAAATTTAAATATGAATGATTAGTCTTAGATAGAATCTTTATTAACATTTATTTTTGAAATTTAAATATGAATGATTAGTTTTAATGTGTTGAAAGTATAAGTATTTGGGTCAAATCATCATTTCAACAAGAATTAGTTGTTGTTGAAATGCTCTGCGTGCTGAAATTGTATAGATGTCGAAATGTCGAAGAAGTGTGTGCAACAGAATATTCTTGCAATTAAAATTGGTTGATTCACTCGAGTGAAGAGTGAAGAATAAGATGAGTAATTAATCAAAAAGATTGATCTTTGCTCATCAAAATTGATTCGGAATTTTCCACAAATTTAGTGTAATTCCAACGTAATCAACTAGAATGAGAAAAATATTAAACATTTAAGTAAGGTGATTCATATTTCTATTGTCTTGTCGTTTTGGAGGGACGGACAAGAGTTTAATACCTGCACTAGAGTTTAATACCTGCACTCTCAACTCTGTTCACCTCATTTCATCTTATCTTTTTGCAAGTTTTTACGTAGCAGAAATATCCGTTTGTCACCCTTACATACTCTTCATTTTAGTGATGGTTCAATTAGGCGGGAGAAGAGGATGAAATTCAAGTGTGAGGAGACTCTAGGGACTTGAGTGATAAAAGGAGTTGTGTTAGAGATTTATTTTTACAACTACTTATGTAATTATGATATGGAGTCAATCCATTTTGCTATTGTAAACAATATAAAAGAGAAATGGAGTAAAGAAAAAATATGGTGTGGTGCAAATTGTGTCCGTGGATGTGGCGCAGCTGAAAGACTAGTAGAACCTATACCAAAGCACGTAATCAACCAAGAGAAATCCAATGCTTCTAAAGTAAGAATCACTACTTTTGACTTTTCGTAACATAAATTTTATTATCAATATATCAAGGCCCTATGAAAGATACGTTTCCATTATGTTCTAAGAGAGTAAGACTAATCACTTTTGCATGGAATTCAAGGAAAATTTGGTCATTGGAAGTTTAAACTATTCCCACTCAAATTTTATTTTCATTATTAGTAATAACATTGTGGTGTATACTTGGGATCACAAACTCGATAGGATAGCAAAATCCCTTCAAAGTGAACCATAAAACTACATTCTGTTTTTTTCTTGTATTGAAAATTACAAACAAAAGCAATCTTCCAAACAAAGCCGCAACTACGAGAGAGTTGTCACAATATTGCTTATCAGTGTCAAGAAGAGGCAAAACCATGGCTCTAACAAAGAATAAGCATGTGAGGCCATGTTACTCTTGTTTTCAAAATATTCTACGTAAAGACAAAATTAGTTATGCATTTAGGTTGTTTGAACATCTTTTTCAACATGAGAAACTTAAGTTCATCCTTATGCGCATTTTCGTTAGATACACATATTAATCTTTGAAATTATAACTAAAATATAATGAATATAGAATGAGTATTACGATATTCATGTGTGTGATATCTAGTTGTTGTGATAAACGCCGTACTAGAAACGAATAAAAAAATTAAGAAAGATTTGAGTTTTTTTAACAAATAAAAGAAATCCTTTTAATTTTACGTAAGAGAGAAAGAGGGAAGAAGAAGAACAAAAATAGGTTAAAACCATTTTTTTATTCACTCTTCTAATTAGGGAAAAAAGTCACGAGTGAATAACAACAACCAATGTTTAACCATCTCTCAACAATCTGAGATAGCAGTCTATTTATAGACTACAAACTAACTTAAACACTAAGCTAACTTAAGCAATAAACTAACTTAAGCAACAAGTTAACTTATACAACTACATGCTAGAACATGCTTCGACTACAACACGCACATCTTCGACTCCTGCATGATTGAACAGACTTCGACTACAACATGCACAACTCTGTCGAAACAGGAAACTATCCATGTCGAGACTAGAGTTAGATCCAAAATACCACAAATCTCCATCTTAGAACAAACTTTACAACATTAAGGGAATAAACTAGCTTTCATCATGTGACTTTATAAACTCCATACAATGAAAGAACTTGCTACTTGAGAATGACTTGGTGATCATATTTGTTGCATTGCGATCTGGCGAAGCCTTTATCACTTTGACTTTTTCACTTTCGATTTTCTCCTTGATGAAATGCAGCCTAACATCAATGTGCTTTGTTCTCTCATGATAGGCTCAATTCTTCGACAGATGTATGGAACTTTGACTATCACATTTAACAGTAATAATTCGACCTTGAAGTTTCAGTTCCTTAACAAACCCTTCAAGCCACAATGATTCTTTCACAACTTCAATGAGAGCAATATATTCAGCTCCAGTGGTTGATAAGGCAACAACCTTTTGAAGAGAAGATTTCCAACTGATTGTTGTATCAATCATAGTGAAAACATATCCAGAAAGAGATTTTTTGTATTCATACATCCAGCATAGTCAGAGTCAAAAAATTCTTCGACTTTGGCTTCACCATCACTCATGGCTCCAACATAAACCAGGACTCTACTTATGGATCCTTTGTGTATCTCATAATCCACTTCAAAGCTTTCCAGTGTATCTTCCCAGGATTGTCCATATACCTGCTTACAAGGCTCACTATATATGTTATGTCTGGCATCGTACAAACCATATTATACATCAAATAACCTACTATACTATCATATTGAATGGTATTCATATAGGCTCTTTCAACTTCTTTGAGTCATACTAAGCTTTAATTGAGGATTTGTCGGTATTATAACAAGATTTAAATTCGACATACCAAATTTATCGAGAATCTTCTTCATGTATGTATTTTGAGATAAGCATAATCTTGACAATTTTCTATCTCTCTGGATGTCAATCCCAAGATTCCTGGTGGTATCTCCCAGATCCTTCATGTCGAACTCCTTAACGATTTCAACATTCACCTTCATTACATCCTCGACATTGTTTATTTCTATGAAGATATCATCCACATAAAGCAACAAAATAACAAGTGAACTTCCATGTTGAAATCTGAAGTAAACACGGTGGTCGAACTGGCTCCTAGTGAAATGTGCCATGAACTTGTCAAATCTCATATTCCACTATTGATGGTATTGTTTCAGGTCATACAAAGACCTATTAAGCTTATACACATAATCCTCCTTGCCCTTTTTTACATATCCTTCAAGTTGCCTCATCAAGATTGTTTCATCTAGATCACCATAAAGGAAGGTCGTCTTTAAATCCATTTGTTCAAGTTCTAAGTTGAACTTCGCCACCATGACTAAAAATATTCTAATGGATCTATGCTTTATAATAGTTGAGAACATTTCATTGAAGTTTACTCTTTCTTTCTAAGTGAAGCCCCTAGGAACCGACCTTGCCTTAAATCTCTTCGACATCACTCTTTCGATTCTTTCCTTAACCTTGAAAATCCACTTACAACTGACTAACCTGGCTCCAATAGGTTTCTCGATCAACTCCCAAGTGTGGTTATCATGAAGAGATTCCATCTCATCATCCATGGCTTCCAGGGCTTTTAGCCGTCCAGTCTTGTTTCGACTCCTCATAGCTTCCTTGTAATCTCTAGGTTCTTCATCAAGTACCTCACTAGTAGAAATTAAGGTGAACGCTATGAGATGTGCATAACCAAGACTCTGAGGTGGCTTGATGACTCTTCTTGACGTGTCTCTTTCCAGTAGGTAGTCATTATCAGCCTCCTCATCTTAATCAGCAACTTGTGTTTCTTCTTCGACTTCACCTGGGTTATTCAATTCAGCATTAATATGCTTCACCTCAACATGAATCTCTTCCTATTTCAACTCTTCTTCAGAGATCTTTGCATTTTGACCAACATCATCATTTTTCTTAAACACCATTTCAACTTCATGGAAAACCACATCACGACTTGTGATACACCTCTTGTGACCTGGTTCTAGGCACCATAGCCTATATGATTTTACTCTATTAGGATACCCCAAGAACATGCATTTTGAGCTCTAGGTTCAACCCTGTCTTACTTAATGTGAGCATAGGCTACACAACCAAATACTCTAAGTTTCTCGAGATCTGGTGGATGACCTGACCCAACTTCTTCAAGTGTCTTCATCCTCAAGGCAGTCGAGACAGTCACAGCAGCCTCAACCCAAAACACCTTCTTCAATCCAAGACTAACAAACATGCATCTAACCCTTTCCAGGATTGTTCAACTGAATCTCTCAGCTAGGCCAGTTTGCTGAGGAGTACCTAAAGTAGTATTGTGCCTTGTAATACCATACATACTATAGTAACTGTCAAAAGCTTCATTGCAGAACTCAAGGCCATTATCAGTTCTCAACCTCTTGACCTTCCTGTCAGTCTGATTTTCGACCAGAGTCTTCCAAATTTTAAAATTCTTAAAAGTTTCATCCTTAGTCTTTTGGATGAATACCCATGACTTTTTTGGAATAATAACCAACTATTGATAGAAAATACCTTTCACCTGAGTGTGTAGGGTTCCTTACAAGCCTCTAAAGATCAACATGAATGTAATCAAGGGATTCATGCATTATTTATTTGTCTTTAATAAACTTCACTCTGTAGGATTTATCAAACACACAAGGTTTGCAGAACTCCAGCTTTTTGACTTTGTCACCACCTAGCAGATTTTGTTTCCTCAGTTCGGCAAGACCTTTTTCACTGACATAGACCAATCTCATGTGCCACGGTTTTATCTTCGACACAGGCTTTGTGGAGGTAAAATATGTTGATCCACTTACAACCTCAACCTAAAGTGTATACAAGCCTTGTTTCTTCATGCCTCCCAAGACTTCCTTCGACCCCTTCATGAATTTCGAGATACCTTTCTCTCCACTGAAAACATATCCTTTCTTATCGATTTCACCAAGAGAGATCAAATTTATCATCATATATGGTACATACCTGACACCAATTAACAGCTTTATTGACTCATTGTGGATCTTGAATCCTACAGATCCAATACCTTCAATTTTGCAGGCTTTGTTGTTTCCCAACTGCACTGATCTACCATCTTGATCACATAATTCATCAAACACGTCTTTATTTAGAGTCATGTGCCAAGTACACCATGAACCCATAATCCACTCCTTGCTAGAGTCGCTGCTTGAAACCACATGAACATCAGATGATTCAGAATCATCTTGCACAATAATTATGTTGTCATTACTCTTACCTCCATGGTTATTCAGGCGTTCGGGGCACAACATTCTTGTGTGACCCTCCTTCTTACAATGATAACACCTAATGGCAGGAGTGTAACACCCTATTTCCTGACTCACAAAATAATACAATAATTTAGAGTATATTTCATCCAAAGGTGTCACACATTCTCAAATAAAACATGTGTTATTAAATTAAACAACTCACAGTGGAAATATAAAAACATTAAACAACACCTTGACATGGTCTCATAAGCAAAATTACTCAATTAAAACATCAATTGCAAAAGATAAATCAACAATAATCCAAATAAAATAAACAACGTCTCATCCCCTGAGTTACAATACCAGAGAGACACGAATGGTATTAAACAAAAATAAAAAAACAAAGAAGAATGTAATGCCAACCATTCTCTAACACAACAAGACTACATGTTACCTGTATCTGCAACATGGGCATAAAATCCACGCACAAACAAAAAGAAAGGAGTGAGAATAATTCTTACAAATGTTAGCGGTGAAAGTAAATAGCAAGACAATATACAGATATATAGATCATTCTCACACAGCAACAACAACAATATAGTTTTGCAAATGCAAAATTCACTAACATCTCCTCCAATATGCACGTGGTACCGGATTTTTGGGCATCAGAGGTGTGTTACTAATTTATCCATGTCCCTGGTTCCTTTCCTAACCGTGTCCCTATCCGAACATGAGACCGTCATGGTTTCTCTTTGAACCTAATATTATTGGACCAAATTCCTACCTAACTCCAATATATATGTATGTATGATAATGGCATAAAAAAAATAATAGAACTCAAACAATCGCCACAATCATTCTCAGAATTTCATACTCAAACAGGTTCCTCTCTTGAACTATAAATTCGTCAATCACCTCGTTGTAATTACTCTGAATTACTCAACTCAAAATATAATTAATATTAATGATTATATTATAACTTAAAAGTTATCAACAACTGAGTAAAGGTGTATTATTACTCATCTGTTAAAAATTCACCAATATGCTCAAAACATCTCAATAGAGTATTTTATCATTTTATTATATACTCATAGTTCATCAAAGGTTATAACAATTCATATGTATAACTCAACAGTGTTCTTAAAGAACTCTAAACAGCTCTGCAATAACTCCTAAATTTTAAAAATGACTCTAGAGTACTCTAAAGTGCTAAAAATTGATCTACTAACAACCTTTCACATGTGATAACTCTAATGAACTCTAAGGGTTGGAGGCTTGACTCAAAATTACTCAAAAATACCACAAAGGTAACAAAAGGTCACTTAACACTAAAATTTCTCAAAAATCACCAAACTGATCCCTGAACTTGAAAACTATCGAAATCCTTCATACATTTCCCTGTGGAGCTTCATGCTATGGAAACCCCCTTCTTGTAGGTCTTGATCCTTGGATCTAGGTAAAATTCTACAATTATGCATTGGGCACGCCATTTATTGGTTAACGCCATACACTATTTGATTCAGATATACCTAACTTATGATCCAAACAACACAATCTTGGTTCAAATAATACTTCCTTAACATACCTCAACAATACGTTCCTCATTGCACTATTTCTTCTACACTTCACGCAATGCTCATTCAATTCAAGAAACTATTTCTTTTTTAATTCAAGCAACTCTTTCTTTTATCACACACAAACCTTTTTCAAAATAATTGTCTTTCTTTTTAGAGAAGAACTATTATAATTTGTTCCTTAGCAGTCATACCAAAAGCTTAGAGCATTCAAACAAGGATCTGAATCAGCTAATGTCTACACACTTTTAGGATACCATTATCATTGTTCCCTAAAATCAACCAACACATTCATATTTTCTACCATGAACTACGGAACTCCGCTTTTCTCATTGTACTATAAGAATACATAGGAACAAGGGTTTTAATTCTTGGCGAGCATACTAATATAAAACTTTTTTCCCTTTCGCAAGTAACATTTAAATAATAACAGTCATCCGAGCAAAGAACAATCAAAATGTTTCTCGTTGAGTACAACAAATGTGGTTTTGGCATGAGATTATCAAGGTTGGCATGAAATGAAGAACATGAAGAGGTTTTGGAATACATTTTTAAGAACTTGGAGGATCACATGATGAATCATGAGGATGAAGAAAAAAATGGACTTAGGATTTTAGTTTGACTTTGGTCAACTGTTTAACCAAAAGTCAACAGTTGACCAATAGTCAAACTTAGGTCAAAAATAGGTTTTTTGTGTATCATTTGTAATTTTAGTTTTTGTAATGTATTTTGGATGTTTATAATTGAAACGTTGCCCTTTGAATGTAATTTATGACTTGTTTTCCAAGAAAAGTGTTTTTCCATCCAATTTTAAATTTGAAATATTTGAACTTAAACCTTTTGAATCCTTGGATGTAAGTTGTCATGTCTTGAATCCATATAACAAAAGCTAATTAATTAATCATGTAAGACCTCATAAGAAAATGGTCAACAAAAATTTAATCTTCCATGATTGACTTTTTTTACCAAAGTCAAACTTGCAAATGACCTCCAATTTCATTTGTCCATGATGCAATCCAATATAATCAACATGTCTAGACTAAAGTTAGGGAATCCCAAAGACTTAGGTCAAGAGAGTGCATATCCAAAGTCAAGTATATTATAACGATTCCATAGGCTTTATTCATAAGTGCACCATAGAAACCATAGCTCGTGAATTAACCTCCTTGTCACAATTCAATGTTTTGTATCATAAATAACAAGAATCCTCTGAATCAATGGTCTTATTTGAAAAATGCAAGTGCAGATGAATGTCTCATGATAGATGATTAGGGTAAGAGTATGCAAATGGATTATGAGCCACGGTCAGATGAAATGAAAAAGTAAGGCAAATTTTGGGGTATGACACCATGAATTTTCAATAGATGAATGAAATCTTCTTTTTATTCCAACTTTGCCATTTTCTTTGAATTCAAGCAAACTTCTGAATTAAGTAACAATCATTCCAATCCCCCTACTAACCATGAATCTTGAATAAAGAGATGATCCACACCACAAGTAATATGGGAAATAAACCCGAATAATTACCAAATAATATTCGCCTTGAAAATCCACTTAAACTAAATAAATACATTATTGTCGAAAATTTGGCCTAAATTTGTTACAATATGCAAATGTTGATGAATAACCTAAATGCATGATCAAATACATAAATGTATGTAAATAATCAAAACCATAAGCCAGGCAAATTGAATGAGGAGGTAGGGAAAATTTTGGGGTATGACAAGTAGAACCAATACATTCCAACTTCTTTGTGGAACGGTTACTCCTACTCTTTTCGACGTAGCTGCCATTACCAGCGTTCGCCCAACTGGTGATATTTTCGACCCCACTGAGAGAGATGAAGATACCATTAACTTCAATACCAACAATGCCAATTTTGGAAAATACATCGAAGACCACCACATACTACCACTGACGAAGTATCCGATGAAGAACATATTGATTTTTAGCATTGTGGTTATCAATGTTCATTTTCTGCTGTAAGTCTTTGAAAGTAGCCAAAAGATTCTTAAATTTGGATAACCAATTGCATGAAGGACGATACATATGTCTAAGTCAATTGATATTAGGTTCTCTTTATGAATCCTTTGGTCTAGATATTGAAACCCTAAAAAATCTTAAACCTAAAGATAATTTGTTACTAATTGGACCCTATTGGTTGCTCCAAATTTGGATAAATACCATGTTCAAAACTTCCTTGAATGTTAACGTACCTGATGGTGCTGATGAAGATCTCAAAAACAGGTGCATCAAAGGTATTCGACTTGCTCGAATGACTCCGGTTGATCCAAATTGAACAAAACGAGAAACTTTCACATAATACTTCATGATGTTTACTAAACGTCACAACTTCACCCCTACTATGGCTCCTTTTATGAATAAAAGGCATGGGCTTGTGTGGTTTACATAAAAGTTCCTTGCTAATGGCGAACAAGAAGTTGAATCAAGGGAGATATGGGAAACTTTCCTTGCCTCAAAACTCCTTTCGACCAGACTCAGAATCTCTAAGGGTGGCATAAGGATATTGTGCTACCAACCTAATTTGGTGTCTCACCAATTTGGAATTAGCCAAACTTTGCCTAAGTCCTTTTGCAGACGAAAGAATGAACTTTGTCTTTACCCCATAGAATACTCAGAGATTGAATATATTGAGTGTATTAATTGACATGATGTTGATCGTACTATACTTACGCCATTTTTCTTTTCAACCCTCTTTCTACTGCACTAAAGACTTCGACACTTGGTGGCGAGCCTACCATGATAAAGAATTCCTTGAAGTTGCGACATTATCACAATATCTAACATATGCTTTCTCGTTCTTGTAGAAGAAGTTCCAAAAAGGTAGATACATATATATCAAAGATATCCAAGCTTTCCAACGCTATTTTAAAACTATGTATGACCCCAATGATCTTAGTCGGACTATTCGTGAAGCATCAGTCACTCTAAAGGAAAAGATATTGGCGAAACTTCCTAATTTAAAGTTTCCTAATTATATGGAGGATAAGTACGAGTTTGCATTAAAGTATTATCCTCCCATGTTTCACCCTTTTCCTAGAAGTGAGTTGGCTTTGGCTTTTCCACCTATGTTTCCATGGTGGTTTGTTTGTGGGGAGTTTTTGAAAGAACTCCAATACGAAATCCTAAAACCTGCTAGACAAGTAGTTCCAACTAAATATGATATATACAGTTTCAAAGGACACCTTCATGTCGACATAGATCATGTCAGAGTTTTATCCCCTATACATGAAGGTGAGGAAAGTAAAGGATATTTAAGACTAACTTATCTTATTATTATTTTAGTCCTCTTATATATTTTTTGTTGCATGTTTCTAGAAGTCGAACACATGAAAAGGACAAAGGATGTTGCCAGTACTGTTGTGGACTCCAAAAAGAAGATCAAGGACGAAGCAACTCCAGTCAAAGAGACACATGTTTGTTTTAGTATCTGAAATTGAATTTATTTTTTCAATATATACACCTTACTTGATTTTTTCTTTGTGTGAGCTTCTTGTTGATATCCAGGATGATGGTGAACCTCAAACCACTCCCATCAAAAACTCTTACCTTGAAACTCACATAAGGAAGAAGAAACCAAAGACTACTGAGGCTGGCTCCAAAAAGGTTTCACCTAGTCCAAGTATTTCCCCTACCCCCAAGGCAAAAGGGAGAAACGGGCCAACCCAGGGAAAGGCGAAAAGGAAGTCAAGACAGCAAGACGTTGATGCGTCCAAAGTGAGTTTATTCTAATTATTACTTTCTTTGTCCAATAGCCTTAAAATGCTAATGCCCAAATTTCTACATGATAATCCTTCAACCAACCTCGTGTCAAGCATCAAATATACAATACCTCATTCCTCCATATCTCCTTAAATCCACCTTAATGTCATCAAGAAATTTGGTAGGGAGGTTAATCAACCTACATAAGCATATAAGGATACACCTTTTGATTCAGCTGCTAAGGATTAAACTTCTAAGAAATCATCTTTGATGACTAATAACTGATGCTTGTCGTGACTATATATAAAATATAGTCTATTGGGTGCTTGACTACAAGTGCACAGTCCAGTCGCTTTAGTTTTAAAAGATATCGATCCCACAGGGACCTATGGTCCAACTAGTGTTACTAACGTCACTATGTTTAGCTAAGGGAATGATTAGTAGAAGTTCGGATGCAGAATAGTAAATCTAGGGGAAATTTAGTTTTAAGAAATAATTGATGGAAGGAATCAGTATGCAACGCATTAATTGTCAGGGATTCGATAAGTCACCGGTGAATAGTTTAAATGCCAAATATCTCTCAGTAGAAAATATTTATTTAAAAAGCTTTATCTCACACTCTCGTGATTGTTGATTCGGCCTATAGCTTTAGTCAGAATGTACGCTCTCGTTGTCCCATTTGAAGTTAAAATTACTTTTTGAAAATAAATAAGTTCTAATTGCTTTTAGAGTGCTCTCGCTGTTTTTAAACTCAATGCCTAATTTTTACTATCCAGCTCGAGCCTCACGCTGTCGCGATTGTTGGTTCTCACCTTAGTTAATTTCCCACTCTCGTGGCAAAATCGTATTAAATAGCTTCTCACGCTTTTATGATAAAGTTAATTAAATTTAGATTAAAAACTTCAGCCTAAAAGATTGTTTGAGAAAAAGAGTTTTCACCGATTATTATTAAATCCCATCAAATTAAATTGTTACATACCGATACCAGTAGTTTAGCCTGACATGTTAAATAGAGCAAACACAGAGCATAAACAGATTAACAGTACGGCAGACATAATTATAACAATAACAAGGAAATAATAATAATTTAGTAAAAACCTAGCAATCGAATTAACAGAGTACGACGAATCTTTGAGTACTTGAGCAGTCCTCCACAAGTCGGTAGGCTTCTGCTTCTTCAATACAATTTGTTTACTAAAATTAAATAAAGTGTAGTAGTTCCCCAGTGTAGGAAACTACTACTATGGCTAACTGGAAAACAGAAAGGAAAGGAGAAAACGGAAATTCTAAAAAGAATGGCGAATGAACTAAGGCAACGGAAACAAAGTTGCTAAAAAGAAAATAACTAAAAAGCTAGAAAGCTGTAAAAATTCAATTGCAAAGCGTAAGTGTAGATGTAGGCATCCCCAATTTTTCCAACTTTGGTCCTTTATATATTGCTCCTTTAGTTCTTGGCGGTTGAGAAATTTAAGGAGGACTGGTTTGAATGAGGAATCCGGGGGAGTCATGCTGTTGGAGAGATTTTAGGCACGTTTGGGTGCCTCTGGCCGACTGTTTCAAAGCGTAAAACTTGGCTGCGTGACGTTCATCATGGGCCTGTGACGGTCGTCACAGGATGGGTCGTGACAGTCGTCATGAAGCTTGTGACGGTCGTCACATCAACAATTTCTGCATTCTGGTTTTCTGCTTTTTCCTGTGCTTTCTCGTTTGTTTCTTCTTCTTTTTCTTCCTTTTCTTCATTCTGCTCATTAATACTTGGAGATTTAAATACCTGCAAAAACAACTCGAATACTTGTGGAATAATCGGGATTTAATTAAAATGGTATGATCTTTGAGTGTAAATCAAGGCAAATATCTGATGTTTTCTCGCGTTATCAATAACGACGACGAAGATCAGGTGGACACGGACTATGTTCCCGAAGATGAAGATCTTGAGCAAGAAGACCCAAAAGATAATTCTCCTATTGGTAGCCATGACCAAGGTAACAATTCCCATGAAGATCCAGAATTTACTGACTCTTCTGAAAAAGTAAAAACTGAAAATCAACTTTAAAAACTGTGCCATAAAACGAGAAAGATACTGCAAAAACTTTGACTGCCAAGCCAACTCCAGCACCAAACACTTCTCTATCTCAAGAGGAGTTGTCAGAGTTGAAAAAGAAAAATCCATTAGCATATTTGAAGCTAGTGATAAGTACCCGAGGCAGTTCGACTAGTAGGTGCTCAAGTTCTTCAACGGTTTCTGAAGGAAATACTTCACTTGAGACTATTCATGGGGTGCTCCAACAACTAAAGGCCAAACTTAATAAGGTTGATTTGTTTGAAGCCCCTGAATAGAATTTCCTCCATGGTTATGGAATTAAGTCATTACTAAAGAAAACTGATGTCCCTGATGCCCTCAGTGATGTTGTAAATTTTGTGGTTACATTTGGCCCTATCTTCAAACAAATCATTGCTAATTTCCAGAGGAAACACGAGGTGTAAACATAGTTGAAGCCCAAGGAGAACACTCGGTCGAAGGAATGAAGTCTGGCTAGTAAATCCAATTATCATGTAAAACAATTGGAAGATACTTTCCGTAAAGAAGATGAAGAAGTTGTTGCTTTTGATGCCAACATCCTCAATAAAATAAGGAAATTAAGGCGTTACAGTCAAAGGTGAAAGGTGCCGAAGATAAAAAAGTTGAACTTCGAAGGTTCAATCAATAACAATTGGATGCGGAAGCCTTGATTGGGGTCTAACCTTTCAGTAATTTGGATGTTGAGATTGAAGGCCTTGCTTCTACCATTTCACAACTTAATCGTCAACTAGTTGTGGCGAAAGTTCAGTATGAAAAGATCAAAGCTTCTTTTTTCTTCTAAGATTTGTATTCTTATTTTCCTACTAAGGCTTTATGTCTTTTTGATGACATTTCGTTTTGTAACCTTTAAGTATTCCCCTTATGTCATATCTACACTCAGGCTAATTTCTTTAACCTTTTTATTTTAAAGTACAATTTCTATTCTCTGTCGATATCTTTTTAAATACTTACCATTTATTTACAGGATACGACATTCGGGTATCAATTCTTCAACGTCATACGCATTATTCGTAAATGCCTATAGGGTTCTAAATGGTCCTTCCCAATTTCGTGACCATTTGCCCAAGGTTCGATCTTTTTTATCCAAGGGCAAGATAACTTTCTAGACTAAGTCTCCTACCTTGAATTTTTTGCTTTGAATTTCTTATTATAAGCCTTAGTCATTCTTTCCTTTTGTCGTATCAAGACATCTAGAGCAGCCAATCTTTTTTCGTCTAAATCAACTAAATCATCCAGCATCATACCCCCAATAATACTCAATAGATATTTCAAATTGCCTTTGAACTCCGACTGACTCCAAATGTATCTCTAGAGCGAGTGTTACATCGTGACCATAAGTGAGTCAAAATGGTGTGGAATTGGCCGACTCCTTAGGTGAGTTTCGACATGCCCAAAGCACCTGGTCTAAAAGTTCTATGCCAATTTTTTGGCTTTTGACCTACATGATTTTTAATTAAACCAATTACAATCTTGTTGGCCGCTTCGACTTGGGCATAATAAGTTGTTGAAGTTAATAACTTAAAACTTATTTCTGAAGCGAACTCTAACATATTTCGACCTGTAAATATTGAGCCTTTGAATGAAACTAAATACTTCTTCTTGGTCGATGTTAGGAAAAGGGATGGCTTCTATCCATTTAGTGAAATAATATATCCCCACCAAGATATATCTATGCCATTTCAACGATGAGGGATTAATTTCTCCTATTATGTCTAAAACCCATCATCTAAAAGGCCATGGCTTGACTATTGAAAGCAACTCACTTGCAGGCACGTGCTGGATACCTGAATGCCTTTGGCATTATTGACATCCTTTGGCAAAGTCTATGAAATATTTCAGCATAGTTGGTCGGTAAACCTGAAGTCAAAACAACAACCATTTCATCTTCTGGCATGATTGATGAGAGCCACATGATCCTATATGCACCTAAGAAATTGATAAGTACGTTTTGATTTCGCCAAGACTCTTAAGAAGAATTCCTCCAGGGTTTTTCTTAAACACCATGTTTCCCATAATCACATAGCTTAGGGCCATGTATTTGATCTTTTGATATGTCGCTCCTGTTGGATTTCCCAAATATTCGACAATGGGTTTTCGCCAATCATTGTATGACATTAGGTTGATGGCCAAAACTTTGAAAGCTTCAAAATTTTCAAAAAACATAGAATTGTCTAAGTTTGGTGATATCTCAACTTAGTATCCCCCCCCCCCCAAGTTTTGACATTGACAATGTCACTGAAGAGTTGTTGGCTGAGATTAAGTTGTCTTTGATTTCAACCACTTCCTTTAACATTTCCTTGGAGATTTTATAATCTGAAGCAATTTGGGCTAACTCATTTGCCTTTTGATTTTCTAGTCGAGGTATATGATATATAGCGACGTAGTCGAAACATTTCAGTAAGGAGTTGGCTATAACAAAGTACATCATCAAATTCTCTTTGATGAACTTATATTCTTTTTTCAATTGTCTCACTACCAAATATGAATGACCTTTTATTTCGATGTCTTTTGCCCCCTAAGTCTAACAAAATCAGAAGTCCAATTATCAGGGCCTCATACTCAGCCTCATTATTTTAACAAAGGCCTTCCATTCTAAACTTGAACTTGGTTGGTATATCCTCTGGAGAAATTATAAAAACTCCAACTCCAGTTCTGTATTTATGTCTGAAACCTTCAAAGTATAATTTCCAAGGTCTCGTCTCTACATAAATTTATAATTCTTCGACCATTGAGTGGTCAGCGATAAAGTTTACGAAAATATAGTCTTTTATTGCTTTCAAAGTGAATTTAGCGTAAATATACCCGAATGCATCGCATGCTCGAACATACAACGGATTCACCATCAAACTTTAGTTATTCCTGACGGAAAGGGAAAACATTGACAAAACTTGGGGAAAGAGAAACTGGGTAAGGAAGTTGGTTATGCAAGGGAAGGTATTAGCACCCCTAACATCCGTTGTACTCAACGGGAACCGCTTTGTTCGTTCTTGCTTGAATGGGTGTTATATCTAAAGGATTACTCGCGAAAGAATAAGGGAAAAAGAAAAAAAGAATAGATAGAATGCTCGGTGAGGATTAGGGCCCTCATGCCTACGTATCCTTATAGTGAAATAAGGAATTCAGAGCTCCGTAGTTCATAGAAATAATGGTGGGAGATGAAAAGAAGTTGTGATAAAGGTATGGTCTAAACCAAAGGACTATATGGTTTGAACTCCAAAAAGGGATGAAATCTGAACTCAAGGGTAAAACTGGCATTGGCCAATATGTGGGCTAGCCGGAAGCGTCTGCCACTATATGGTATAATCGAAAAAAAAGAGAATTAAGTGTCTGTGTATAGACAAACAACTCTTGATTCACAAGGTGACACAGGATAAAGCTCAAAGAGATAATGTATTTGGCTCAAAGATAATAGGTATATCATATGAAGTGAATGAAGGTAGATCATGAATGCATCATGGAGATGAATGGAAAGTTCCCTAAGGCAGAAGGAATAATTAGAACTATGCTCGCCAAGGATTCGCATCCTCGTGCCTACGTATTCTCACTGTGTAATGAGAAAGTCAGAGCATTCGTAGTTCGTGGAACCACGAGAACAAAGAGAGGTAAGAAAGTGATGAAAAGTATAACTTGTACCAACAGAATGGTGGAAACAAAAAGGTGTTTGGCTAAGAAACAGGTACTCACAAGATAAACCCAATTTCAAAGGTTAACTGCACTGGAAATAAAGGTAGAGATATTTGTGTAAGAAATAGGGACTCACAAGACAAACACCACTTCAAGGATTGGCTGCAGTACTGTTTAGTACAGGGAATAATGTATCACTTGCTGGGGAACAATCAATTTGAAAATCAAAGAAGAATAGTATCTTGGATCCATGAAGGACTAAAATCAGAACCGAAGAGTAAACAAGCGTCTTAGCCAAAAAGGAAGTAATTAAATATTTGGGTACGAGCGAAACAACTCTTGGTTCACAAGGTGGACTGTCGCTATATCGTCCTAAAAGGATGTACATGGAGTCCAAGGAGAAAATGATACTTGATCTCAAAATATGGTATTGATTGATGAATGAAGAATGAAGGATTAATAAATATGGTAGAAATGAATAAGGTATCTCGCGGAGAATATGAATTCTCCTGCCTACGTATTCTCACCGTGCAATGAGAATGTCAGAGCTTTCATAGTTCAGCCCACTAGGGCTGACAACAAGAGATTGATGAGGCAAGAGAAATGATGTGATAACAGAGTACAGAGAGTGCTTGACAGTCATTTTATATGAATCACACTAAGGTCTATGAATGAAGATGAATGCTTTGAGTAGCTAGGGCTTACGCCCCGTACGCAAAGTCACTCTAGACAGGGGTAAGAGAAACTCTGACTCATCATTCCTCATCACATAAGGCTCATGGTATGTGATATTTACCATAACTGGCAAGTTGTTGGGTAAGAATCCTCATTGTTGCTCCTTGAGTTGATGTTGCTTTAGTGAAGAAGACTTGGAATTTTTTTTGATTCGCATTGTACTAAAGTCTATAAATGAAGACGAATGCTTTTATTATCTAGGGCCTACGCCCCATACACAAAGTCATTCTAGACAAGGGTATGATAAATTCCATCTCATCATTCCTCATTACTTAAGGCTCATGGCATACAATTTGAATCGTAGTTACCAAGTGTTGACCTTTGTTGTATCTTGTATAATTCGCTTCTTAATTTGACTGGGATGCCTTGCATGATAGTCTGGACTTGAAGCTTTGAGATTACCAACATTAGAAAGAGTCCCATCAAGTGATCAAGGTACTTTTGATCACTTGATTAGATTGTGGGATTATACATGATCAAAGGATTTAGTCAATCAAAATTGCTTTTGATCAACTTGAATTTGAGGGTTGAATTAACTTGAAAATTATGGTTAACCTAATCTAAAGGTCAAAATTATATACAAACCCGAATTAAACCCAAAATTAACCTAATCTAAGGGATAATGCCAAGGTTAAACCCAAATTAGTCAGATGCTTCATGAAAAATCAACTTGATTAAACTAGCTAACTATTCTAAGTCAAACCTAATGCATTTCTAAGACAAAAATAACAAAAATAACCCCTAAGGGTAAAAAGGTCAATTCATATGAATATTCAACTAAGAACAAAAATTAAATCTTAATCAATATCCTAATTAAAACCTATAAATTTATCAAGTTCTAAAATCTATTCTAATAAATTTAAGAAACCTAATTTTTAGAAATCTAATCAAAATTCTAAAAATCCAATAATATTATAATTAAACATAAATTTATTCTAATGAAAATCTAAACCACTCACCCTGAATTCTAATTAACCTCTAAATCCTAATTAAAATCTTAAATCTGATTAGTCCTAAAAATCTAACTAAACTAATTAAATTAATCCTAAAAACTCCAAATGACCTAATTATCAACAATTAAAACTAAACACATAAACAACAAAAATGAACAAAAAACAAATAGTAATGGGCTTAAATGGAGGGGGGGGGTATATTGTTGGAAACATGGTGAAGTAAAGCGTTGAGGCGTATGGGCCTGATCCAGAAGCCCAATGGAAATGACTTCAAGCAAGGGGGTTCAGAATTGAATTTAGAGTGATGGTGGTGAAAACAACTTAGGCCCAATGCAGTAAGCCCACCCAAAAAAATGGCAAGGATTTTGAATATATGGTGAATCTATTAGGGACCAAGTCAATTGGCACGTGGGGGAAAACGAAATTGAATTTGAATGAGAGCTGAGAACGCACGCCAGACTAGCTCATCATTAAAGGTCAACATCCGTCGTGGACCACTGTGTCAGCAGTCGCTTCTGGCGGCGATGGTCATTGTCGCATCTCGAAAAATATGATCCCTCGTGATGGTCGCAGAAAAAATGATTTAAACAGAATCGCCATAAAAATTTATTTATTCCAATAAATGAAAGGAAAATATCGACAAAACCTTTGAAATAGAAAATGGTCGTCGCAATCATATTCGGGTTCGGGAGTCGATTACGCAAGGGGAAGGTATTAGTATCCCTCACGTCAGTTCTACTCAACGGGAACTTTTTAGTCTAATTTACAATTTGAATGTTAGCTAATGTAATTTTTTTCTTCGAGTGAATAAAACATTCAAAAGACAAATTAAAGGAAACCTCAAAAGGGGAAAAAGAGAGGGTTTTTATTAGTATGCTCGCCAAGATCTCGCAATCTCGTGCCTACTTATCCTTATAGTGCAATAAGGAAGTCAGAGCATTCATAGTTTGGGGAACTATGGCTTGTTGATGTCTTTTAATGAACAACTGTTTAGATCGGGTTCTAAAGGCTAAACATTGACTTGTCTACTCTCGGCGGAGGCTTAAGTACTAGTTTGTTATGCGCATTAGAAGAGATTAAACAGTGTTCTTTTTTGAAAAGGTGTTCGATCGCACCTGGGCAAGAAAGAGTATGTTTGATTGGTTGAATTTTATTTTAATGAACAAGTGCTTAGATCGGATTCTAATGGTTAAACATTGGCTTGCATGCTCACGAGGGAGACTTATGAGCTAGTTTGTATACGCATTAGGAGGGATTAAGCAATGTTCTCATGAGAAAAGAAGAGTTTGATTGATTAAAGCTTGTTAGGGTTGAACACATGTCTAAATCGTATTCTCACAGTAAAACATTGCTTGCTTACTTGAGGCAGAGGCTTAAGTGCAAGTTTGTACGCATTAGAAAGGATTAGATAAATGTTGTTCATAAAAGAAGTTGTTGATCGCATGGGGGTGAGAAATTAGGTTAAAGTTGTGTGTTGTATGATTTTTAGGTGAATGACGAATCTTCGGTAAGAACAAGACATGAGCCTTGGAACCAATGAATAGGGGTACTGACGGAATGTTATACTCCAACAATATCTTCATTCAATGTATTCATAGTTTTTTTGATGGATAATGAACATTCAAAAGATTGTTCAAAGGTTCCACTGGAATGCTAGACTCCAATGGCCCCTCTTTTCGTCCAACTAATTAGGTATTTTATAAACAAAAAGATTGAATAAAAAGCTAATCCAAGATGTGTGCCTTGAGAGAAATCATCAAGGATTCAAGCAATACGAGATTCCAAGGAACCATTTCTTTCGTATTTGTATAGGAAAAAAGTTTAACGAGTTGAGAAAGCGGAAGAGAAATTCGATGTTGATCGAGTGTTTTATCGCATTAGTGAAAATGGTTTGTGAAATGGTTTGAAATGATATGAGGTGCTTATTAAATAAAAAAGCTTAGTGGGATTTTAAAAAATGTACTTGATGTTGATCAAATAATCTTAGTATTTTTGAAAGGTTAATTTTAATGGTCACTTTGTCTTTTTAGATTAACAATTATGCCTCAACGAAAAATACAATAAAATAAACTACAAAATAAAGTAATGAAAAAGGTAACAGAAACAATAAAAGGGAGGAGGTACACTATCAATACAAAAGGTAAAAGAATTAAAAAAAACTAAAGGAAATAAAAGAAAGAACAAAATAAATAAATAAATAAAGTAATAATAATAAAATAAAAAATAAAAAATATATACAAAAGACAAAAATATGAAGAAAATTGGGGATGTAGCTAGAAAAATGCTCTAGGCCCAAAGAAGGGAGTCTCACAAGGATGCATTGAGCAATTAGGAGGTGTGATGGAGACTTCATCTTCTCCAACCCCACATTTGATTACTATTCCCGTAGCAACAAAAAGAAAAGAAAATGGGTTCCGACGAAAACGTAAAAACACTATAACTTTCTCAATTTTTCACGAAATTAAGTAAATAAATAATAAAAATTTATTTACTCGGTCTCACGAACATAATGGTATATTCAAAATCAGCAAATAAACAACAAAAAATATCGAAAATCAATAAAACTAAATCAACATATATTTGCTTGATTTGGCCATTTTATTCATCCTCATGACAAATGAACTATGGATTCATGCTTGGGGTGATATTAGGAAGTTATTGAATATATTATTTATGTAAAACAAGCATCAATTTTAATTTAACCATTTTTGTTCATGGAGGTTCAAGAACACTTTAAACTCTTGATTTTGAAATCAATTGAATTTTCCTACAAAATGGTGATTATTAAGGTACTAAATAAATAAAGTAAGAGTAAAAATGCAATAGAATTAAATAAAGAACAAACATAAGAGTTATTTAAACAACAACAAATAATGTTTGCTTATGGAGGTCCAAGAACACTTTTTAACACTTGATATAAAATCAATTGATTTTCCATGCAAAATGATGATGATTAAGGTACTAAATAAATAAAGTAAGAGTAAAAATGTAATAGAATTAAATAAAGAATAAGCATGAGAGTTATTTCAATAACAACAAATCACTTTTGCTTATGGAGGTTCAAGAACACTTTTCAACTCTTGATTTAAAATCAATCGAGTTTCCATGTAAAATGATGATGATTAAAGTACTATATAAATAAAGCAAGAGTAAAAATACAATAGAATTAAATAAAGAACAAGCATAAGAGTCTACCTATTCAATAAAAATAAAGAAATGACTTGAAAGAAAATGAAGAGAGTTTTGGCTTAATTTTTGTGAATGATTGGTGGTGTCATTTGTAAATGGAATGAGGTTTATTTATAGGCTCTAGAAAGGATAGTTTAGGAATTATACAAAGAATGTGAGTGCCTTCTAGAAACTTATTTAATTAAATAGTGAATAATGATGTAATATATGCAAAGAATAACAATGTAATATATGCATGGAATAATGATGTAATAAATGAGAGATATTTTGGACCTTTTAGAAACATTGATTTTTATTTTATAATGCATGAAAATGATTAATAAAATTCAAACGGATATTTTGATGATAAATCAAATGATCATGGATTTATTTTTTCAATATGCATAATGAAAAAAATGCAATTTTAGTCCATTTATTCAACATATAAAGTGTCGACTTTATGTTGATTTTTTTTACTATAATGCATATATGTATGATTACGGTGACTATATTTGATGATCAAAATGCATATGGCTAATAAATATAAAACTTGACAAATGGACATGTATCAGATAAATTTGAAATACTCAGACAAAATTGGGGTATGACAGGTGCCCCTATTTAATTATATTGAACCAAAAGGTATGAATGACAACGGTCTTCGTACGTTCATGGTGGAAGATAATTAAATAGAAAAGACCCGAATTTTGTCCTTCGAGGTGCAAGGAAGAAATACGGAAAGAAAATGCAGTGAGAAATATAATGAAAAAGGTAAATTAAATAATCAAGACTCTCTGAGCATTGTTAGAACAATATCTTGGATGACATAATCGAGATATTCCAACAATAGAGTGATCCCTCAACTGTATCTAGATTTTCATAATACTAATAGAACAATGTCTTGAACTGAACACACGAGATTCCTTGAGGATCAACTAAGTAGTGTCTTACATGATATATTCGAGATATTCCATCAAGGGAATGATACCTCAATCATATTTAAGATTCTCTGAGGATACTAGAGTAGTTAAATAAGAGCTTGTGAGATTCTCCGAATCAATAAAGCAATTTCTCATGCAACAAATGAGATTCTTCAGATTAATGAAGCAGTATCTCAAACAGGTAAATGAGATTCTCCGAATACACGAAGCAGTATCTTATATGATCTAATCAAGATATTCCAAACAAGGGGAAATGATACCTTAATCATATGTAAGACTCTTCGAGAATACTAGAGCAGTATCTCTAAAACAAATGAGATTCTTTAGATAAATGAAGTAGTATCTCAAATAGATAAATGAGATTCTCTGAATCAACGAAGCAACATCTTATATGATATCATTGATATATTCCTGCAAGGGAATTATACCTCAAACACATCTAAGACTCTTTGGGAATACTAGAACAATGTCACTAAAACAAATGAGATTCATCAAATAAATGAAGCAATATCTTAAACAGATAAATGAGATTCTCTGAATTGGTGAAGCAACATCTTATATGATATAATCGAAATACTCCTGTAAGGGAATGATACCTCAATCACATCTAAGACTCATAGATAATATTAGAGAAGTATCTTTAAAACAAATGAGATTCTTCATATAAATGAAGCAGTATCTCAAACAGATTAATGAGATTCTCTGAATCGAAAAAGCAGCATCTTATATGATATAATCGAGATATTCCTGCAAGGGAATGATACCTCAATCACATCTAAGACTCTTCGGGAATGCTAGAGAAGTATCTCTAAAAAAATGAGATTCTTCAGATAAATGTAGTGGTATCTCAAACAGATAAATGAGATTCTCTGAATCAACGAAGTAGTATCTCAAACATTCATCTGTTGGGGGAAATATTTTAGAAAAGACTCCCTTTTTGAGGAGATTTACTGGCAAAGCTCTGCAGGGGAAAAACTCATAAGAGACTTTTCAGGATATCTTCTTCTTGGGGAGTAATAATAGCAAAGATGCCGAGGAATATTATTATCAACCATAAAGCTGAAGAAAGACTTGTTGGGAAATAATTCCACGAGCATATGCAGGGTAATAACACCACTGCTTTGAATGAGGATTGTCTTGGATACTTGTAATTGACCCTTGATCCTGAATTATGTTATGTTTGATGTTTTGTATGACATTCCACTTTGGGAGGAAGTAATTATGCATGTAATACGCATGAGATGCATGTAGTATGCAGTTGTTGGGGATATTTAGGATGTGCATGCAGGAGTGTGAATGATTTTTTTGATTTTGTATAAGGTTGTGTATAGGTATGCTGATGATTGATATCATTGTGTTTTTGAATCTTCCTGTTTGGTAAGAAAAACATTTATGAATGATGCATGCGATGCATGTGGGAATGCAAATGGGTAATTGGGCTTTTGTAGGGTTTTATTCTTGATCACCAATGATCTTGGACTTTGAAGATGAACTTCCAGATGAGAACTAGTGAAAAAGATTAAACTGTCAGACGAGAAGTGGACTTAAAGGATACGTTACCATATGAGAACTGGTGAAAAGGATTAAAATATCAGACGAGAACTGACTTTGTTTTTGTTTGTCAGACGGGAACTGAATTTTAAAGTAAGCTACCAAATAAGATCTGGTTACAAAATATTGAATACCAGATGGGAACTAGTATCAAAATAGGTGACCAGACAGGAAATGGTTTAAGAGATAATCTACCAACGGGAACTGGTATTTGGCAAATGATTTTCAATACATGAACTGGGCTTTAAAATAATCTGCCAGACGAGAACTGGCCTTTGGAAATGGTGTGCCAGACGAGAACTAGGCTTTGTGAATGATTTTCCAGATTAGAACTAGACTTTTATTGAACTTTCAGGCAAGAACTGGACTTTGGAAATGGTTTCCCAATGAATTTGGACTTTGAAATGGTTTGCTAGATGGGAAATAGACTTGAAAATGATCTTCCAATGAATTGGACTTTGAAATGGTTTGCCAGACAAGAACTAGACTTGAAAATGATCTGCCAATGAATTGGACTTTGAAATGGTTTGCTAGACGGGAATTGGACTTGAAATTGGTCGCCAGACAGGAACTAGTTTAAAAGATATTTGCCAATCATGAACTAGACTTTGAAATGATTTTCCAGACCGGAACTAGACTTTGAATTGCCAAGCGATGTTGGGCTTTGATATCAGATCTTGTTTTATAAGGTTTTTTGATGTCAGATTCATGTTGTAAGGTTATGCCCGATGAATGATATGATATCCATAGCTTTATGCTTGAGCGAATTGACATAACTAATGAATGAGGATGATTTATGCAATGATTTAAAGTGTTTCCAAAAATGCCCATGTACAGGTAATGGAAGAGAAGGTTCTTTGCAACAAGGCTTCTAGTGGAAGGCAAAGGTTATTGGATGGGTGATAGCATCATTCCCCGACACTTGTCTCGAAATCAACGGTTAAGACACGACAAAAATTTCTTGGGCAACTTGAAGATATGAAGATGACTTGCTCTTATGTGTCTCATCTTGCCCCAGTTGGTTGGGCTTTGCATAAGTTTTTCTTGAAAGGATGCTTTGGAAGTGATCATACCAGGATGATGGTTTGAGATGGCCTTCCCCGGAATGAAAGATTTTGTCCCTAATTAACCAACTCTTTGAATGGTTGTATTTGACATGCTTTTGAGGTAGCTTGCATTGGTATGAGCGTTTAAGTGACTTAACTCACATTGACTAAATATTGAAGGGATTTTCCCTGGGTTAACAGAACCTCTAGGTGATCTTCCCCTGGTTGATAAAGTCTTGAGCTAGTCTGCTTTGGATCAACCGGTCCTTTAAATGATTTACCCCCTGATCAATAGATGTTTTGAGACTTGCTTTAGAGTGGTCAATTCTTGGAATAACCTTCCTATGATCAACTTGATGTTTTGGGTGGCATGCCGCTGATTCGTGGGTAATGAAGTAGTCTTGATTCTGGTAAATGATCAAGTTTCTCTAATTGCTCTTTGTTAAAATTTCGCTAATGTCAAATATTGAATTGCAATTAAAAAACTTCATTCATAACTGGTAATTTTAGTGCGATGCTCATGCAAGTTTTGAAAAGAATCATTTATTGGAATGATGTGATAGTGTATGATGAGTGGACCATGAGTCCAAGCGCAATGATGTTTTAGCAATTTAAAGTGTGAAAGATACAACGAGAATAATGGCATCGATGTAGAAGATTAGCAAATATTTAGGAGTCAGTTTACACAACCTTGATATAGAATGCTTTCAAAATAAACTATGCTACAATTAGGTCTTTTAAGGGTTGTAACGTGTCCCGGTTCATGGTTATCGAAATAAAGCATATGAGGTTCAAAATTATTTTTGTACCCACCCTTCTTCTTGATAAACTTCAAGCCTACGCTCAGTTAATCCAACATACACATTCGTCTTTTAAGAGAGTTTTGAAGGTGTAAGGATAAAGATGACGACTCAAGGTCTTTTGAAATGGCAGTCACCTTATTCCATTTTATGGATGTCGGTGACCCTTTGATTTTGTTATAGTGGTCACCTACTCTTGTTTTGTTTTTGCTGAGGATTTTCATGACCACTTTTGATTTTTGTTTTAATCCCTAACTTTTGCCTGGACCGATCTTTGAAGCTTTGAGTCCACTGGGATTGCCCTGATTTTTGCCTAAGTCGCCTCTTGGGTGTTCGACTTAGCGAGCTTTTTTCTTGATTTTTTTTCTGAAGGGTCGTGACTGCCAAGTCATTCATCATTGAAGAACAACCGACATAACCTTTGGATTTTTTCATGGTTCTTTCGACACTTCATATGTGTTTGAAGAATATCATGCGGTTGATCCTCATATAAGATGTATTCTCTTGTAATTCAATCGTGTAGTTAAATTAACTGAACGCTACCCTACCCCAGGTTAAGCATAAAGGTTTATAGATATGAAAGAAACACCTACTTCTTGTCTCAAAATGGTTAACTAGGGATTAACTCCTTATCTCTCCAGTGTTTGGGGATTTGAAACAATGCTTGTACATCATCAACAGGATTTTATCCAAAAGTATACAGTCAACAATTATGGGTATTTTGTTATCCTTATCCTCCCTCAAATCTTTTCTAAAACAACAGTTATGATAAAGAAAGGTGAATGGAGAAACACAAATGTGTTTTTTGTTTTTGATATAATAGAAGAAAAATGAGTAAATATGACATAATTGATTTAAAACATGCATCATTACTTCATTAATATTACCATTAAAAATAACAATTTTGAAACACAAGTAGCTTTTAACAACAAAGAAATTACAAATGAAAACAAATCAATCCAATGATCTTCAATGTTAAGGATATCTTTATGTTTGGATCACCGGTTTTAGGAGATGTCCCTTGAATTCTTCGAACTCATTCAAACGAGTGGTTGACGTGCATCAATAGGTTTCCTTTCGAAAAGGATATATACTTTTTATCGACAAACTGTTGTACTTTGGCCTTGAAAGCATTGCAATCCTCAGTTGAGTGTCCTATTGGTCCAACATGATATCCATATTGCACCTCGAGATCATATCCAGGTGGGTATGGTTTTGGTAACGGCCTAAGAGACTTGGGTTCCACTAGCGAGCTTTGAATCGGATATGGAAGAAGTTGACTATATGACATAGGGATTGGATCGAGAGGAGAATTCCTTCTTTACAGATTGTTTCTAGGCATGGATTGGTACTGGTGTTGATTCTGATATCCTCGACCATAAGATCTTTGATTTGCATGAGGAGTGGTCCATGGTTGTTGGTATGTCACTCTATGCGTTGGTGATTGTCCATAAGGATAGTGTGGTACTGGAAATTGTGAATGTTGAAAGATGAGGGATCATAAGGTATGGCTGGTGCACCATGAGAATACCCAACATCTGCCATGACTGCACTAATTTCATCTTCCTCTTCCTTTTTGCCGAGGGATTCTGTTTCGCTAGCTTGGATGCTTGAGGCGCCTTGGATTCTTCCGCTTTTGAGGGCGTCCTCTATGCGCTCTTCAATTGTCACTAGGTGAGCGGAGTTTGATAATGCACTGCCTACCAACCTTTCAAAGTACGGGTTCTGCAAGGTATTCATAAATAAGTCAACTAATTCCTTGTCCAACAGCGGTGGATGCAGTTGGGCTGCAATTCTCTTCATCATTGTGCATATTCTTTGAAAGATTCGTTGCTCTTTTGAGATAAGCTTTGCAACTGCCTTCGGTCTAAAGCCTTGTCCAAGTTATAGTTGTACTGCTTTAAAAAGGTATTAGCTAAGTCTTCCCATGACTGAATATGGATTCTTTTCAACTTCATATACCAACTCAAAGATGGTCTAATCAAATTGTCTTGAAAATAATGAATCATCAGCTTGTCATCGTGCGTATGTGATGCCATTTTTCGAAAGAACATCACCAAACGGTGCCTTGGACAGTTATCCCCTTTGTATTTCTTGAAGTTTGGTACTTTGAATTTTGGTGAGATCACTAGGTCTGGTACTAAGCACATATCCATGACATTGAGACCACGACTGTCATGAACCTCCATTGCTCAGATTTTATCCTGAAGGGCACGAAGCCTTTTGTCATCAAGATTGGTCAATGTCATTGTTGGTGTAAGCCCTAGAGGCCAATACTTTTGGTACTTGTATCGAATTATTTATTAATAATAAAAGGCTTTTTCTTTATTATGTTTGTCTAATAAAGTCCCTAGAATAGATAGTCCGTTTAATGTATCAAGTGTGACTTAATCATGAGATCACATTAAACATAAGGACACTATTCTTAAAGTATCCATAGTCGAGCTTTATTATGAAGTGGGATAACATTAAAGCATTAAGACTATTGTGTATATAGACTGATGATCACATCTCATGGATCATGGATAAGGAGTTATCAAGTCTTAAACATAGGTATGAATATTAAGAGTAATATTTATACTGGATTGACCCGCTATGAGAATACTATATAGAATGTTATGCAAAGTGTCATAAGTTATTCTCATGGTGATAATGGGGTATACCACCCTTCGACCTGAAACCACTATGGACCCTAGATGTAGAGTCGAGTGCCTTATTGCTGATTAAACATTGTCCGTAACTGGATGGCCATAAAGATAGTTGATGGGTACTCCACGAAGCATGCTAAGGGACATGAGTGACCTATATGGGATTTGCCCATCCTGCATAACAGGATAAATGTCTATGGGCCCAATATTGAACTGGACAAGGATGACACGGTCTATGCCTTGTGTTCAATATAGACATAAGAGCAAAAGGGTAATTGTACACATAAGTATTATCACAAAAGGATTGGTCAGATCACATGACATTTTCGTGTCTTGGGTAGCAGTGATGTGTTGCTAGATACCGCTCACTGTTTATTATGTTAAATACGTGACTTAATATAATTGCCAATGCTGTGAAAACCTACAGGGTCACACACAAAAGGACGGATTGATGAGAGATAGAGTAACTAAGGAATACCGTAATATACGGTGCACTTAAGTGAATTGTAGAACATCGTAAGGTACGGTGTAATTAAGTAGAATACGAAATATGGTAAGGTACCACGCGCTCAAGTGATTTTGGCATATTATAAGATATGGGCCACATACACTTGAGTGGGCTTTTATTTTAGCTTGCAGCCCACACAAGTGGTTCTATAAATAGAACCCTTGTGAAGAAGCATTTGTGCAGTTGCAATTTCGTTTCTCTCTCTCTCTCTCTCTCTCTCTCTCTCTCTCTCACTCAAAGCCTTCATTCGTAGCAGCTAGCACTGAGATTGAAGGAATTCGTTCGTGTGGACTGAGTAGAGGCGTTGTCATTGTTCAACGTTCGTGATCGCTACGTAGATCTGCATCAAAGGTTACAATCGCCACAAGAGGTAACGATTCTATCACTGATCATGCCCATTCGTAAGGATCACTAAAGGAGAAATTTTAAATTCCATTGCGTTTTGGATCGCTCTTTTCCTTCAGTCATCAACTGGGATTGGGTAGGAATGTTCACTTGTGGGGGATCATAGTCAGGGAGAAGATCGTATATTGGGTTGGTTATTACAGTAAAGCCTCACGAGGAACTTTAGCGGTAAATTCATGATCATCAAGCTATGGATAAGCAAGACATCAAATAACAAGAGTCGCCACCGCGCTTTTATTGTTTCCAAGGGAAAAGGGAAAAGTACGAACAAAACCCCAAAATAAGAAGTTTTCAAATCAAAACTAATAAAATGCCAGAGATTACAGGTAATGGGGTTGGTTACACAGAGGGAAGGTCTTAGCATCCAAAGTATCCTAGGTACTCCTAGGGAGCCCTTTCTTGTGTGCATAAGGCCAAAGTTTCTAATTTGCAAAGGGCCTAAGTTTTTTTAAAAAAATGACAAGCACAAGCAAATAGGTTTTTTTGAAAGGAGGGAGATATTTTGAAATTAAAGAGATGGGGAGGAGATGAAGAGACTAATCCTAAGCATAAATTTAAAATTTAAGAGTTGAAAAGATCTGACCGACGGGTTGCAATCCAATAGACAAGAATGTCATATAGAAACCCCAAATTCCCTTGGATATTAGAATCAAGCAACAAACAATGCACACTATATTAACTTGAAGAGCAAGACATCAAGTAAAGATAGCCACATCCATGATCTCCTTCACATTTGTCCATGTAACAGATGAATTGTACAAGTCACAGGTTCAAAATAACAGCTTCACAATGATCATGTTACAGATGAACTCAGAGGGATCTTCAATGATGTATCAAATGAAGTTTCAAATTGCAAGCACTTGGTTACATGAAAGTTGGCATTGGCCAAGTCCTTTGCATAGGGAGTGTTGCCTAAATTCTAAGTCAAATTGTCTCAGATCCAACCAATAGTCCACACAAGAAATTTTTTAGGTTTTTTTTTCTAATTATGTACATTAATGGCCAAAGACCACACAAGCAAACAAAGTATACACAATCAAAATATATCACAAAATATGGTCCAAATGGACAAAGTGAAATGACATTAACATAAACAATTAGAATGGTATGTATAATGGCAAATGAATAAAGCTTAAAAATAAAGTGCATTAAAAGTAAAAGACTTGAAATTAAATGTTAGTTGTTAATGAGTTAGAAGTTAGTATTATTTTTGCTTTTTTTGTTTAAGTCACCCTTTGGAGAACACTCAACCCACTTATCACAAGCATGGATCCTTGAACCAAAACATCTTCCAAAGGAAAGAAAAAAGGTCAAGTTTCCACACAATACCATGAAAGAGGGGAGACTTACAATCTCAATAACTAGAATGCTATGCCTTTTATGTCAAAAATTTAGCGCTATGTTAAGCAAAAGTAATTGGACTTATGTAGAAGTTGCAACTATTTGAGGTCGGGCAATATAATTTTGGTGTTAATGCATGTTAGAGACATAGTATAATGGACTATGCTCATGAAACATACCACGCACAAAAAGAATATGCAAAAGAGGTGGCCTAATCTCATCCATACTTATGTTGATTTTGCAATCAACTAGCCTTAGGATATTGAGATATCATAGGTCAAATGAAATGGATGTATAAAGAAGGGGAATTAGATGAAGAGGGAGGGGAATGGATCAAAACTCAAATTGGACAAAGGAAGACTTTTACCAAATTAAGATCATTCATTCATTTTGTGAGATGGAATGAACATTCCATCAATCCCCTAAATCCAATGATCTTAACCTAACAAAGTCAAATCAACCTTGACCAAGGCCCAACAACACAAGTCAAACTTATACAAACAATCAAAAATGGCTCAACACAATTATTTGGCATTTATTCAATTTAAAAATACTAAAAAAATGCATTAAATAAAATATGGTTTGTCAAATTCTTAAAATCTCATCAAGACACCAAAGGAATGGCCATGAGATTTATCATAGGTCAAACAAGGTCAAAGGACCTTGGAGAAAAAATTTCAGAATTTTTGGAGACTTAAAAGTACTTTTAAATAATAAAAAATATTCACGAAATCAATTAAATCATGAAAAATATTAATAATGATCCAAAAAATAATTTTAATTCAAAATATGAAAGAGGGTTTTATTTAACATTTTTTCGGTGAAACTCTCATATTTTTTGGATCAATATTAAAATTAATATGAATTAATGAAAATAAAACAAATTAAATGAAATTCAAATAATTAGAAAAAACATGGACCATTTGATCTCCCTCATTAATTGAGGTGGCAGATCAAGTGGTCTAAAACGCGCGTTCCACCAAACACACGAGTCAGCGCGCCACACCGATGATATTCAAAAGCAACGCTCAAGATTAAAACAATTTAAACAAGATCAATGGCTCAGAACCTATCCAGCACACCACCGGCGCTGGAACTCCGGTCACATTCTCAGGCGAGGCTCACCGGACTGGTTCAGTCATCACCATCACAGAAATGAAAAAGGAGGACATGATCTGAAAGAAAAAATGGCGTAGAGCACGAATCTGACCTCAATTTTAACTAACTCCACATATATAGAAAGATATGAGGAGTTGAATTTTGAGGTGTGTCAATTGAGTTGCTTCGATTTAACCTCAAAGCAACTCAATCTTCTTGCCTACATTGGTAGGACTTCAGACAACCAAAGATCCAAGAGAATTAATGAGAATTGAGTGAGAATTATAGAGAAGAAGATTTCTGAAAAATACCTTCAATGTTGTGCATAATTGGATCTTGCTTGCTTCAAACTTTGCTTGATCACACTCAGGAAGCTTGTGGAAGTGGCTTGGCAATGGAACAAAGTTTTGGATCCTGGAGTTTTTAATCTCCAGACAGTGAGATTCAAACTCAATTTTCAAGTTGAAAATTCCCAGGGTTTCCTTTGAATTGTGAGGGTTTGAAAAGAGGGGGAAAAGTTGGCGTACAAGGTCTCTTTGAAATGAGCTCAAAGGCCGTGTATTTATAGCATTTGGGATTGATAATTGCACACTTGAAATTTTGCTAAATTTGGCAATGTCATGCACAAGCTTGCATGGGCGTGTACAAGCCCATTAAGCAATCCATTTTGATCCGATTCAACTGTACTGAAGTTCAAATGATGCTTCAATGGCAAGGCAATGCAATGTGAAGTTTTGGACATTTGATTTTTCCACTTGATGCAAACCTGTTAAGACCATGCGCAACCCTAGCAAACCTCATCTAAAATGCATGAAATATGTCTCTTTTGAAATATTAGATCAACGGGAAGAACTTTAATGTTGGACACTTTTTCATTTGGAACTTGGATCATGGTGAATTTTGAGGTGGAAGTTTGGAAATTTCAACATGTTGAAATTTTTTCTAAGTGTCAAGTCATATACCTCAATGTTCCACCTTACTTAACTTTTCATGTGAGCTCCAAATGAGAAAGGTTCCTTCATAAAAGTTGTATCTATTTTAAGTGCCTTAAAAATGGTCACCAATTTCATGTCATTTGGATTTAGAATGATAGAGTTATGCATTTTTGAAGTTGAGGAAAATCACTTGTTCAATGGTATAGGGAAAAAATGACCTATAATGTATCCTCATATCATATGCTCATAAAGGTTGAATTAGCTCTCACTCCAAACGTAAAAGTTGAAGTATACATCTTGAATTTGATTTTTCAACTTGGAAATCTTTCATATCATAAAAATGAGCAAGTTATGGCCTTGGTAAGTTGACTTTCAAATTAGGGTTTAGACAAAATGACCTATAATGTTTCAACATTGAAAATGATTTTCCAAGAAAAACTAGCTCTAGGTCTCAACATGAAAGTTGTTTGTAATGTCATTTAGATTAAAGTTTCTCTTGGAATAATTTTCATATTGTTAAAAGTATAGGAGATAGGGTCTAGGGAGACCCAGTTTTGGTCAGATGAATTCATCTGGCCAACCACCATCAACCAACTTGCTAACTTACAATTATCTTGACTTTTTAGGCTCATGGTAGATCATATATGCATAAGATGATGAATTTTGAAGTATCACTTGAGTAATTTGATTAATTTATGAGGAAGCTTATTGAAGAAGTTACTCAAGATACCCAAACAAACTACGATTTCCAAGGCAAACCAACTCCAAACTCTTGAAGGAATCTTGATCAAAATAACATGAAAAGATCATTGGGACTCATATATGATGCCTAGAGCCATTTTGGATCATTCCTTGGTTGTGCTTTTGTAGCCATGAGGGTCTTAAACCCTAGATATGAGCTTGCTAAATCAATGGGGATCATGCCCTACCTACAAAAGAGTTAGGCAAATGCAAAGACATATTTTTGGTATTTTGGTTAGTAATATGATAATATACAAGTATGATACAATCACATGGTACTTGGGGATCTCTTCCAAAACAAACCCAATGAAAGAGGGGTAAGGAGGATGTAAAGGTATGATCCCAATGCTAATGCATATGATGAAGTTGCATGAGGGATCTTAGGGTCAAAATTGGGGTCTTACAGTTGCCCCTATTTAAGGACATTCTAGCTGAGGAGGTGAAGGTTAAAATCTTCATATCGACTCAGTATAATAGGCTTAAATAACAACATATAGAAACAAATTTGGTCCCTAAGAGACCTCATGATGCATATGATATGAATGTAAAAACAAATTCTTTCTGGGGAAATGTTGCCACAAAGGAAAAGAAATCAGAGAGACCGAAGGTCCGCAGGAGCATAACGTAAGGAAAACTCACTAGGGAGACAGAGACTCTGAGGGGGTAAAAGGGTTATGCCAAGGCTAGGCTACGACTTAAAAACTGCTGGGTGACTAGAGGAATTCCATGAAAATGGAAAGACTTAGCCAGGGAAACTAAAACATTTGCAGGGGAAACAAGTAGATCAGGATAAAACTGACATACTTGAATCATGCAGGAAAAGTGATTTCACTAAGGAAATGCGCACTCAACTTCAACTGGGGAAGAAGCAATCTTAAACACAGGTGGAACAGAAATCTATTATCCACCACCGTTTACTGGGTAAAGAGATAATAAAGATCTGACAGAGAGGACATCCGTCATCGGTTAGGATAAACATATCAAGGATGACTCGCTGAGAATCGCCACCAAGAGGGAGTATTCATTACTGGTTACTGGGTAAGAATAATCCTGTTGGGGGGAAAACTACAGAAATAGGATTTACAACTACTAATTACTGGGAAGAATACCAAAGATGAGAATATCTGTCACCGATTAAAGTGAACATATCAAGGATGGACTCAAAGGAAAGAAAATCCATAATCGATTAGGATGAACATATCAATAATAGACTTTCCTGAGGATGTTAAGGAGGATATCCGTCATCGGTTAAGATGAACATATCAAGGATAAACCACCTGAACAAAAAGTAGGGATTACATCTATCGAATGCTGGATAGAAAACCATCAAAGAGAAAATCCGTCATCAGTTAGGATGATCATATCAAGGATAGACTCTGCGAGGAGAGAAATAGGGATTACATCTATCAATTACTGGATAGAATACCATCAAAGAGAATACCCGTCACCGGTTAAGGCGAACATATCAAGGATATACTCTGCAAAGGGGAGAAAAGTAGGATTTACAACTACCGGTTACTGGGTAGGAGACCGCAAAGAGAAGGTAATTTGTCATCGGTTAGGATGAACATATCAAGGATTAACCCTCTAGGGAACAAAATAGAGATTGCAACTACCTTTTTACTGGGTAGGATACCAAAGGTGAGAGTATCTGTCATCGGTTAGGATGAACATATCTAGGATAAACTCAAAAGGGGGGAGAAAATATTTGTCATCGGTTAGGATGAACATATCAAGGATATACTTCCTGGGGAATCACAAAAATGAATCCACCGGGGACTCCACCGAGGAGAAAACAGGGGTACTTTTGTCGGGTATTGGGCAAGAAGTAGCAAACTGCAAATTAAGAAGGATATTACTAGTTACTGGGTAATAAACTCTTAGGGGACCCAAAGCATCTATCTAGGTAAGAGCTAGAAAGAAACAGTCAATCAAGACTCAACCCAATGAGGACATAACTCAATGGGAGTGGTTCCATCCAGATAATCAACTGGGGAGGAAACTGAAGCAATAATCATCCACGAGGAAATAACTCAGTGGGGGAAAAGAGAAAGGTTAAAGTTTTTCTGCTTAAGGGGCTGACACTCTACAATTGAGGGATGACAGACACCAAACCCATATGGGGATAAAGTACTGCCATAACAGAGAATAATAATCACAGGAATGAATCAACCATTGTGAACATGTAATTATGCAATCATGAAATTATATAAGTGTATATATGTATATGTATATGATGATTAGGCTGACAAAACGATTGCAAAGGATACAAAGGTGTCGCAATTTTGATTCATCGGTACAATTCTCGGTCAATCCACAAGAGAGGGAGACAAATGCCGGAGAAAAGAGATATCAACATCCCAAAGGCTCAAACCTAGCTGGGGAAGGAGGAGATTTGCTGAAAAAATGTTATCGAGTCTGCGAGGAATTTTAGGTCAATACCATATCAAATGGGAGACAACCCTGCAGAGGAACAAACGCGAAAATCTGCTCAGAAACCAGGAGGAAACTCTGACCGTAACCAAAGCTCTACCGTAACCACACGAACTGCGGAGGACACCTCCCTTACTCTGCTGGAGATAAAAACTGGCTGGGTAACAAACACAAACTTCGCTGGGGAAATGAACTAACCAACTTGACTTGGGGATTACAAAGAATCAACTGCTTAGGGAGACCCATCAGTGTTCCACACTTAGGGCTTACTGCTTTCGAACTGCTCTTCACATTCCTTTTTATTGCTTTAAAATTCATGCTTTTATATGTTTAAGAAAAATGATTTTGATTTTAAAGTTTAATTTCTAAAATGATCATAATAAAATTTAAAACTATTCGGCTGAAGTAAACAAGAGTGGAAACAATTGGATAAAAGCTCAACTTTATTTAATAGGCTCTCTTAACAACATATGGGCCTTCATAATTAGGAGTCCATTTTCCCCTAGAATCTGGTTTGAAAGATAAGATTTTCTTGAGCACAAGGTCACCTTCTCTAAATACACGAGATCTGAACTTCTTGTCAAAAGCTTTCTTCATCCTCTATTGATATAACTGACCATGACACATGGCAGTCAATCTCTTCTCCTCTATTAAATTCAACTGATCATACCTGGTATGACACCATTCAGCCTCAGTCAACTTGGCTTCCATGAGCACACACACGAAGGAATCTCAACCTCTACGGGGAGCACTGCTTCCATACCATTTATAAGAGAGAAAGGGATTGCCCTTGTTGAAGTGCGGATAGATGTACGATACCCGTGCAAAGCAAATGGGAGCATCTCATGCCAATTCTTATACGTCACTACCATCTTATGAATGATCTTCTTGATGTTCTTGTTTGCAGCTTCAACAGTCCCATTCATCTTGGGTCTGTAGGGAGAAGAATTATGATGTGCGATCTTGAAGTCTTTACAAAGAGCTTCCACCATGTTATTATTCAAGTTCGAACCATTATCAGTAATGATCTTACTTAGCATACCATATCGGCATACAATCTGATTCTTGATAAATCTTACAACCACTTGCTAGGTTACATTTGCATACGATTCCTCTTCCACCTATTTTATGAAGTAATCAATTGCCACCAGAATGAAACAATGTCCATTCTACGCTTTGGGCTCAATCATGTCAATCATATCAATTCCCCACATGGAAAAGGGTCATGGGGAGGAAATAACGTTCAACAAAGTTGGAGGAACATGAATCTTATCTGCATATTTTTGATACTTGTGGCATTTATTCACAAATCTTGGAACAATCAGATTCCAGTGTCAGCCAATAGTAACCTGCTCGCAACATCTTCTTTGCCATCGCATGTCCCATGGAATGAGTACCAAAGGAACCTTCATGGACTTCAGTCATCAATAGGTATGCTTCGTGTATATCCATGCATCTGAGTAGAACCATATCGAAGTTTCTCTTATACAGCACATCACCATTCAGGTAGAAATTATCGGCTAATCTTCTCAAAGTCTTCTTATCTTTCAAAGATGCCCCCAACGGGTAAATTTGACTTTGGAGGAAACACTTGATGTCATAATACCACGGCTTTTCGTTTTTGACCTCTTCAACAACAAATACATGAGTTGGCCTATCAAGACGCATCACAGTCAAATTGGGAACCTCATTCCAATACTTCACTATAATCATTGACGCCAACGTTGCAAGAGCATCTGCCATCCAGTTTTCATCTCGAGGGATATGATGAAACTCAACCTTTGTAAAGAAATTTGAAATCCTCCTTGCATAATCTCTATATGGTATCAAACCGGGTTGATTTGTCTCCCATTCACCTTTGATCTGATTCACAACCAAAGTTGAATCTCCAAAGACATCTAAATGCTTGATTCTGAGATCAATGGCCTCTTCGAGCCCCATAATGCAAGCTTCATATTCTGCCATATTATTTGTACACTTGAAAGTCAATCTAGCTGTAAATGGAAAATGCGTGCCTTGAGGAGTAATAATCATTTCCCCAATACCATTACCATATTGATTAACAGCTCCATCAAATACCATGCCCCAACAGGAACCAGGTTTTGGCCCTTCTTCAAGCAATGGTTCATCACAATCTTTCATTTTCAAGTACAAGATCTCTTCATCAGGAAAATCATATTGTACTGACTGGTAATGTTCAATTGGTCGGTGAGCCAAATGGTCAACCAAGATACTACCTTTAATCGCTTTCTGAGATCGGTATTCGATATCATACTCTGATGACAACATCTGCCAACGAGCAATCCTCCCAGTTAAAGCAGGCTTCTCAAAAATATACTTGATTGGATCCATTTTGGATATCAACCAAGTAGTATGATTCAACATATTCTGACGCAGACGCTTAGCAGCCCAAGCCAATGCGCAACAAGTCTTCTCTAGCATAGAATACCGAGTCTCACAGTTGGTGAACTTCTTACTGAGGTAGTAAATTGCAAATTCTTTCTTTCCAGTCTCATCTTGCTGACCAAGAACACAACCAATACTATCTTCAAGCACACTCAAATACATGATCAACGGTCTTCCTTCAACAGGCGGAGACAAAATCGATGGTTCAAGCAAATATTCTTTGATACTATCAAAAGCTTTATGGAAATCTTCGGTCCAATCACAAGACTGATCTTTCCGAAGAAGCTTGAATATAGGCGCACATGTGGAAGTTATGTGTGAAATGAATCTCGAGATATAATTCAATTGGCCGAGAAAACCTCTGACTTGCTTCTCAGTTTTGGGCGCAGGTGTAAGACCCCAATTTTGACCCTAAGATCCCTCATGACATCATAACATTGCATTTGCATTGCCTCAAGGATCTTTAGCATCTTGGTTCCCTTTGCCTTTGGGTGGGACTCCTTGTGATTGGTTTGAGATCACCAAGCATGCTTGAATTATACATCATTGTTTCTCTTACTTTTGTTTACTAACCAAAAGCACAAAAATGTGTCACTAACCTCTTTTGTTTGAAGCTTGAGTATCATCCAAGACACTTTGTGGATTCTATTTAGATGATCAGTAAACACAAGGGAATGGCTTGAGAGACTTCCAACAGGTTCAAATGGGGTCTATTCGTCAGTCAAAACGTTAATCTTGAAGGAGCAAAAGTTTGTTCATGAGCTGTCATGCTCGCTAGGCGAGCAGAATGGGTCGCCTAGCGAGTCCCAAGAAAAGCCACCAGAATCACCTACGCTCAGAGGAATTTCTTGAACTGTCATGCTCGCTAGGCGAAGCCCACGTGTTTAAAAAAAAAGAACGAAAAACGAAGAAAAAAAAGGAAAAAAAAAGAACGAAAAACGAAAAAAAAAGGACGAAAAACGAATAAATAAATAAATAAATAAGTAAATAAATAAATAAATAAATAAAATATAACAGAAAAATTTTGGACTTAGGCCTCTCTCATTTGAGCCCACAGGTCCACAAAAATCAGGCTATGAATTCAGAGTTTCAGTGAAACAAAATTTCATTCCATTCCTATTACCCTGGCAAGGAAAAAGATAGTGAGAGAAGAGCTAACAGAGTTCAGAGCAACCTCCAGAGACTGAAGGGAACTCATCGGCAAAGAACCAATTCCCTCTCATATAAACCCTAAGAGTGCTTTGCAAATCCAACTGTGCCATTCAATTTCATTGATCTCTCCAGTCAGGTTTGCCTTATTCCCATTACTTTATGCTTTTAATTTGAATGCTCTGAATGTATGAGGTATTATGGGTGAATTTGATACCCTTTTGATGCATGTGTTTGACAAGAGGTTTAGGCCTCCTATCCTTGGTTGCTTTTTGTGAGCTTTTTGTGAATTTTAATGGCATGATTCATGTGGTTACATTTTGATTTGGGGGCAACTCTTGATTACCCTATCTTGTTTCTCTAACCTGTTTGTTGAGTTTTGTTTTGTGAGGGCTCATATGACTCTTGTAGAGATGGTTTGCCTGGTATTCCACTTTATTTGTGGGATACCATCTGAAGGTTTATTCCGATTACCTGTACTGACTCACTTTCTTCGATTGTGCTAGCTTGAGAGATCTATGGGTTCCTTGTTCCGTTAATTACTGTTACTTCGGATCTTTATCTGTGTGGTACTTTTACATTTTCCCGTATTTTTACCGCTTTCTTAGCTGGAAGACCTCGATAGGAGGCAATGTTTTGTGTGTTTACTTTATGCAGGTTCCTTCGTCTAGGACTTCCCTTTTGCCTGAGCGTTCCTAAAACGCAAACAAATTCATTGATTTTTCTTCTCCTAAGAACACGTTTACTCCTTCTACTACAGGCAAGTAAGTCTCCAAAGGTCGAGCATCCGGTAGATTGCGTAGTAACGTCGTTCGCCCCAAACCCTTAACCCGTAGTTAGTCGAACTACGTTTTGCTCTGATTTTCATCCCAGATGAGATACGTAGGCATAAGACGCGATGTCTTAGCGAGCACACTCCTCTTTAACCCATAGGTAGCCGAGCTACGAAGACTCTGATTCTCAAATTCAGATGAGATACGTATGCAGTGGATGCGACGTCCGTGCGAGTCATTTTCTTTTGACCCTTCTTTTAGTAAGTAGTACATTAGATAAACATACACGCTTTTCTCATCCCTTCAATCATATTTGCACAAATAAATTTTCAAAAAAAAACAACAACCTTTGCAACAAATGTGAAAAGGGCTCCCTAGGAGTACCTAGGATGTTTTGGGTGCCTAACACCTTCCCATTGCATAACCAACCCCCTTACCCAGATCTCTAACATTTTTACTAGTTTTTGATTCGATAAAACTATTAGGTTTTTGTTCGCTTTCTAACCATTCCTTTGGATAAATAGAAGTGCGGTGGCGACTCGACTTGTATGATTTACCTTGGATTTAGTCAATATCTCTAATGGTAACGAATACCCCGCTACAGCAGGCATCTCTTGTATTGCTTTGACCTTTGCAGGATCAACCTCAATACCCTTCTCGCTGACAATAAAGCCCAACAACTTACCAGAACGAACACCAAAAGTACACTTATTGGGATTCAAGTGGAGTTTATACTTCCTCAAACGCTGGAATAGCTTCAACAAATGCTCAACATGTTCCTCTTCATCAATCGATTTGGAAATCATATCATCGACATAAACTTCAATCTCTTTATGCATCATATCATGAAAAAGAATAGTCATTTCTCTTTGGTAAGTTGCACCAACATTCTTCAAACCGAAAGGCATCACTCTATAATAGAATGTTCCCTGAGGTGTAATGAATGTGGTCTTCTCCATATTTTCAGGTGCCATCTTGATCTTATTATATCCGGAAAATCCATCCATAAACAAAAAGACTTTGAATTTAGAAGTATTGTCTACCAACATATCAATGTGTGGCAGAGGGAAATCATCTTTCGGACTGACTTTATTTAAATCTCTATAATCAACACACATGTGGACTTTTCCATCTTTCTTTGGCACATGCATAATGTTGGCCACCCATTGCGGATACTCAACGGTCACAAGGAAGCCAGCATCAATCTGCTTTTGCACTTCTTCTTGTATCTTCACAGCCATATCAGGATGCGTTCTTCTCAACTTCTGCTTGACTGACAGACATTATGGCTTCAACGGAAATCTATGCTCCACAATCTCAGAATCCAAACCAGGCATGTCTTGATAGGACCAAGCAAACATATCTGAATATTCTCGGAGAAGATCAATTAGCCCCTTCTTCGCATCTGGACACAGTCGAGACCCAATCTTGACTTCCTTCACATCATCCTCGGAACCCAAGTTGACTAACTCAATCTGCTCTTCAAATGGCTGAATGGCTTTTCCTTCATGCTCAAGAAGACGAGACAATTCGTTAGACACTTCTTCATCACTTTCCTCCTCGGCCTCAAACACATGGAATTCAAAATTTGGAGAAGGAGAAGGATCATTGTATTCAATGGGGTTAGAAACAACATGCATAATGATTTGATACTTTGATTTTAGAGAAGTGAAATTGTGACCAAATATTATTTAGATGGACAAGTTTATTGTTTATTTATGTTTTTTGTGATTACCATTTTCAGAATAAAGCAAAAAGTAAAAATAAAACATCATAGATGTGGATGAATAGAATTAATTTTATTGATGATCAAATTTGATATGCCTAACAATGTTCACTTCCCCCTTAGGCATAGGAGAATGATTTTTTTTTAAAAACAAATAAAAGCAATTACTTAGATCGATGCAAAATAACAGGAATATCAACAGCAGTCCAATTGTTGCAAGCCTTTCCATGCGTCACAAAATTGGTGCAATCATCTTCTTCGTCATCCTCTAGCACTACATATAAGTGTTATTCACTGCCATGAATGAACCCTCCTCTACGAAAGCTAAGTTTCATATCCTTTGATCTAGCAGTTGATGAACCTTGCTGAAAACCCAGACCGGTTCTGTTCTTGTTGTCGGAGACCTCTACCATGTGCCTCCACTGATCCACATTACCTTTTTCAACAATCTTCCTTGCATCTTTCAATGAGGACATAGGTGCCCCAACTCTCTTTTCAACAGCAATAGATAAGGCTTGGAACGAAGTTCCAACCTCATCCTCAGCTTCAACATAAGAGAAAGATGACAGGTGGCTAACGAACAACGCCTTTTCCCCACCAACAATGACTAATTTTCCATTGTTGACAAATTTGAGTTTTTGATGCAACGTGGAAGTAACAACTCCCTCCTCATGGATCCATGGCCTTCCCAACAGACAACTGTAGGCCGGGTGGATATCCATCACTTGAAAAGTAATCTGGAAGTCACTCAGACCTATCTTCACTGGAAGATCCACTTCACCTATCACTGTCTTGCATGAACCGTCAAAAGCTTTGACGATTACACCACTATATCTCATGGGAGCTCCTTGATATGACAGCTTTGAAAGAGTTGACTTCAGCAGCACGTTCAACGAAGACCCAGTGTCAACTAATACATTGGATAAAGCGTCATCTTTGCAATTCATGGAGATATGCAAAGCCAAGTTATGATTCCTACCCTCCTCAGGGAGTTCTTCATCATAAAAGCTGAGATTGTTGCAGGAAGTGATGTTAGCTACAATATGATCAAATTGATCCACCGTAACATCATGTTCCATGAAAGCTTGCTCTAGAACTCTTTGTAGTGCTTCTCTGTACGCTTCTGAATTCATAAGCAGAGACAGTACTGAAATCTTCGAGGGAGTTTGGAGCAACTGTTCCACCACATTGAACTCACTTTTCTTTATCAGCCTAAGTACCTCATCATCATCATTAGTCTTCAAATTGCTGGATTGACCATACTGACGCTTTGAAGTGCTAATTGAATCTACTGCAGGTACTTCCACCTTCTTACTGACTGTTGAATCTTCTACAACTTTTGGGAACACCGGCCCAAACACTCGACCGCTACGGGTCACCTTAGTAACGTCAGCAATGCTCACGACAGAACTGGTTGTAGGTAACGGGACCTCTTGACCATCCTTCAACATAGTTGCATTATACTGATATGGAACAACCTTATCGGATGAATACGGGACTAGGTTCACTAACCGTATGACCAACGGTGATACCGATCTTTGACTGATATTGTTACTATTACTACTGTCATACTGAATCACCAACCTCTCGAGATTCTTAAACACTGGAATGATCACATTCACATCGTCATCTACATGATGGAATTGAACAATCTGAATCATACCCTCATCCATCAACCTCTGGATGTCTCTTTTAACAATCATACAACCCCTCGGGTTGACACTGCAGATAGCATAACCATCATGGTCATGCTCCTAATCGCTTACCATACAAATGTCCTTATGCATCGTCACCAAAGACCTTCTGATGAAATGGACATCAAACACTTTGAACTCCCCAGGACAGCCGTCTACCATATTAACAGATGAATTTCCATGGGCTGGCAGTGGGTTTGCTTTCACATTAGGTGCGCGGTCCTCAAAGGACACCATTCCACTCTTTACTAGCTTCTGAACTTCATATTTGAGCGGATAGTAGTTCTCAATGTAATGTCCGGGTGCTCCTTGATGAAAAGCACAGTGGAGGTCAGGCTTGTACCACCATGGAAGTGGTTCAGGAATTTGTGGCGGATTTCTGGGTTGTAACAAGTTCTTGAGAACCAATGACGGATAAAGTTCTGCATATGTCATAGGAATTGGGTCGAAAGAGACCTTCTTCCTCTCGAAATTTTGTTGTTGATGATTGTTGGTATTGTTATTGTTGTATGTGTTTGCTCGTTGTTGTGGTTGTTGTTGTTGTTGACGTTGTTGTTGTTGAATTGGTGTTGATTGATTTGCTGAAAATAATGGAATTACTGATGATACTTGATGGTGGTGTTGATGGGGTGGTTGACTTCTTCTGGTCTGAGGCCTCCTCTGCCTCCCACTAATGATTGTGTTGGCTTCATTATCCTTCTTCTTACTAAAACTGTCGATGTATCTCTTGCTAGATGATACCTCCTCCTTCGACAATCGTCCTTCTCGGACACCTACTTCAAGCCTCATCCCCATATTTACCATTTTGGTAGAGTCACTGGGGGCACTGGCGATCATCTTCTCATAATAAAATGAGCTAAGGGTCTTCAAAAATATCTCCGTCATCTCCTTTTCCTCTAAAGGAGAGGTGATCTGAGCAACGAGTTCTCTCCATCTCTGCGCGTACTCCTTAAATGTTTCCTTCTCCTTCTGAGATAGTGATCTCAACTGATCTCAGTCGGGAGCCATATCAACATTATACTTGTACTTCTTAACAAATGCTTCACCCAAATCGTTGAAAGTGCGGATGCTTGCACTATCTAACGCCATATACCATCTTAGCACAGCGCCGGTCAGACTATCTTGAAAATAGTGGATTAAGAGCTGATCATTGTCAGTTTGGGTAGACATCTTGTGGGCATACATCACCAAGTGACTGGGCGGACATGTGTTCCCTTTGTATTTTACAAAGTCAGGCACTTTGAACTTCACCGGAATCTTTACATTCGGCACTAGACATAACTCAGTAGCACTCTTCCGAAAAAGGTCCTTACCTCTCACAGTCTTCAACTCCTTGCGCAGCTTAAGAAATTGATCTTTCATCTCATCCATTTTCTCATAAACGTCTGGACCCTCAGATGGCTCGGAATGATAAATGGTGTCCTCTACGCGAGGTAAGGTGTGCACTACAGGCGGCGGCACAGACATGACGGGCTAGATGCCGGCATAGAAGCAAAAGTAGGCACAAAGCCTTCAGGCACGAAGTTCGGTGGCATTCCCCACGGGAATCCGGCAGGCATAGCAGGTGCGAAATGAGTGGTAGGTGTTGGAGAAGATTGGCTCTGTGCAGCTAGAACTGACTCCATCATGGCAGTCAGGCGGGCGATCTCATTCTTTATCTCTCTATTCTCTTGCTCAATATGTTCCATAATTCTTGAGTGATTAACGCGAGTGTTGTGCATATGAGTCAGCTTGGCTGAAGCACAGAAGAAACACCAATGAGACATCTGGTGAAAGAGAAACCTACTTATGCAAATGATGCATAAAATGCAATGCTTATTTATTTATTTTTATTTATTTTCAAGGAACTTACTATACCATTTGCAAATATATATATATATATATATATATATATATATATATATATATATATATATATATATATATATATATATATATATATATATATATATATATATATATATATATATATATATATATTTAACAACAATTGCAATAATTTGATATGACCAAAAATCTCTTTTCATTTATATAATTGGAAGGATTACACTGAGTACCATTTCAGAAACCAAATGAAAAATACAAGAGAAAAGAAGACTAGTCATCCTAAGGATCCCTAACAATAACATCAGAAGATCTGGCTGTAGGTGCGTACTTCCTTCGAATGCGTCAAATCTCGATCTCAAAAGAAGCCTTCATCTGAGTCTTCTCGAGGACAAGCTGATCAACAATCTTCTTTCAAGCAACGGAAGGTTGAGGCATGCTAGAAGATGATACCTCCGGCTCTCTCTGTCTCTTTGTCACTCGGTCTTCAAGTAGTTCAATAAGTGCATATTTGTCCTTACACTCCAACTGCAACTCCTCATGCTTTTTTCTCAAAGCACGGAAACACTCTTCTCACATATCCCTCTCTTGCTTCATCTTGGCAAGTGCGTCTTCCAACTCCTCTACATCTTGGTTAGGGAGAGTTAATGGCTCATCCACAACCACGGACATAGGTCTTTCACAAGGATAAGGTATCTTCAACTCCAAAGCTCTCTTCTTCACCCAAAGAGTGTAAGCCTCCAAAGCTACACAGTTGCACGGACCAAGCTCGGACCTTCCTTTCCTATGCACATTATGCCAAGCATGCACAATCTTCTGCTTCAAATGTTGGGGATCTTTACCCTCTTGATAGAAAAGACCTTCTAACAAAGTGTTATTAGGTTTATCTATCAAGGGGAACCCAAGTTGACGACGAACCAAAGCATGGATGTAGTTGATTCCTCCTTGTGTACGAATGAGAGGCACATTAGAGAATTCACCACAACAATCAATAATCTCCAAACTGCTCAAAGACGGATCATGCCAAACTATATCATTATTAGTGAGAGACATAAGTTTCTGAGACCACCGTAGACATTGTTTGTTCTCCACAAAAACAGGTGTCTGAGGCAAGTGCGAAATAAACCACTTGTATAGAAGAGGGATGCAACAGACAATAGTTCCTCCACCTTTAGAATTCCTTAGATGCAAAGAGAAGTACATATCACCTAACAGAGTAAGCACAGGATTCCCAATCAAGAAAATTCTAATGGCGTTAACATCAACAAAACCGTCAATGTTAGGGAACAAAGCTAATCCATAAATGAGCAACACAAAGATAGCTTCAAAAGCGTCCATACTACCGACTTGAACAAAGGCAGTAGCATCCTTGATGAGGAAATCAGATGGCAACCCAAACAATCCTCCTTTCTTCACCCAATGAGCCTCTATCTGAGACTTCTTCAAGTGAAGAGCTTCAGGAATAAGATGAGATATGGGAATCTCTTCCAACCCACTAAATGGAACTCTACTAGAAATAGGTATCCCCAAGAGATGGGCATACTCCTCCAATATAGGCACAAGCTAATAATCTGGGAAAGTGAAGCAACGATAAAGAGGATCATAAAACTGCACCAATACACTCAAGAGTCCTTCAACCATATCAGCAGACAAGATAGACAGAAGCTTCCCATGACGTTGTTTGAAGTCCAAGGGATCTAATACAAAAGATGCTAGCTTCCTTAACTCTTTCAAGTCGGGACATCTGAAACTGTACTTCTTATTGTTCCTTCATCCACAATCCATGATCTGAAAATATTTGCAAATAATACCTCTGTTCCTTGAAATTTTTGTGTGATGAATGTTATGATGTGCATGAATGCATGAATGCAACAATCACAAATAAGGGATCACACAGAAGGCTAGTAAACAAAGGTCGAGGGATGAATCAAGTCATTGTCAAGATCAATCATCCATTTTGGTGGATTATGGTTTTCATCTTATCAACACCCAAGTTCCATTGATATTGACAAGACTTGAATGGATCAACCAAGAATCAAGGGTTTGTTGTGAATCACGAGCATGGAGTCTGGGTAAGAACTATCCCAAAGGATTGAACTAAGGATAAAACTTGTAGATCATGTTCTAAAAAGTTCCTAGAGTCTTAATTCCATCTATCGGATATTACAAGTTAAGATGACTGACTCATCGACCCATAATATTCTCAAGAGAAACTCGTCTGAGTGTAGTATCGCGTAACAACTGTTATCAAGTCTACACTTGAACAGTCTCCGCACTACGTCCTAAATAGGCCAAGAGGGGGTAAATGTTCTACGGTCCTCAGCTTCTCGGACCCAAATTAGAGATAGTAATGCCTAACCATAAATACTTGTGTGACATTTCCAAATCCAAAAGGGTCTCCACTGAGAAAATGGATCTCAAGCCAACTTGTTAAGGACTACTCCACACAAGTCGAACATGACTATACCATCCTCCTATCTTAATTGCACTCAAGTTCGGGTTAGAACTTATCTCACCACTCAGAGATCACCGAGCATAACAAGCAGATTATATCACACAAACAAATATACATACATCACATATATACAATTATATATACACAAAAAAGTAGGCTAAACCCACTGGAGACTACTCCCTAGCAGAGTCGCCACTTAATTTCTGTAGCCGTAAATTCATGATCATCAAGCTATGGATAAGCAAGATATCAAATAATAAGAGTCGCCACCGCGCTTTTATTGTTTCCAAGGGAAAAGGGAAAAGTACGAACAAAACCCAAAAATAAGAAGTTTCCAAATCAAAACTAATAAAATGCCAGAGATTATAGGTAGAGGGGTTGGTTACACAGAGGGAAGGTGTTAACACCCAAAGTGTCCTAGGTACTCCTAGGGAGCCCTTTCTTGTGTGCATATGTATTTTGTACAAAGTGATGTTTACAAACAAATAGAATGGGGGGATGAGAAAAGAATTCATTAATTATATTTTTGTGTTTGACAAGACCTTCGGACTTGTGCCTACGTACCAACATAAAAATGAGGGATCAAAACCTCGTAGTTTGTGATACAAATTTTAAAGTGGATGCATTGCTTTTAATCAAAAATTAAGTTTGAAAGGCACAAGGGCCTAGAAAATGGTTTGAATGAGTTAGTTCTTTTTGGCTTTTGAAAATTTTAAGTCAAGTATAGTTAAGTTTATTTACAAGTTTAATTTAAGAAAAGAAGTTTGAAAATGCAATGGCATAAGGCCAAAGTTTCTAATTTGCAAAGGGCCTAAGTTTTTTTAAAAAAAGACAAGCACAAACAAAGAAGTTTTTTAAAAGGAGGAAGAGATTTTGAAATTAAAGAGGTGGGGAGGAGATGAAGAGACTAATCCTAAGCATAAATTTAAAAGTTAAGAGTTGAAAAGATCTGACCAATTGGCTGCAATCCAACAGATAAGAATGTCATATAGAAACCCCAAATTCCCTTGGATATTAGAATCAAGCAACAAAATATGCACACTATATTAACTTGAAGAGAAAGGCATTAAATAAAGATAGCCATATCCAAGCTTTAGCCACTCCATGATCTCCTTCACATTTGCCCATGTAACAGATGAATTCCACAAGTCACATGTTCAAAATAACAGCTTCACAATGATCATGTTGCAGATGAACTCAAAGGGATCTTCAATGATGTATCAGATGAAGTTTCAAATTGCAAGCACTTGGTTACATGAAAGTTGGCATTGGCCAAGTCCTTTGCATAGGGAGTGTTGCCTAAATTCTAAGTCCAATTGTCTCAGATCCAACCAACAGTCCACACAAGAAGTTTTTTAAGGTTTTTGTTCTAATTATGTACATTAATGGCCAAAGACCACACAAGCAAACAAAGTATACACAATCAAAATATATCACAAAATATGGTCCAAATGGACAAAGTGAAAATGACATTAACATAAACAATTAGAATGGTATGTATAATGGCAAATGAATAAAGCTTAAAAATAAAGTGCATTAAAAGTAAAAGACTTGAAATTAAATGTTAGTTGTTAATGAGTTAGAAGTTAGTATTGTTTTTGCTTTTTTTGTTTAAGTTATTCTTTGGAGAACACTCAACCCACTTATCACAAGCATGGATACTTGAACCAAGACATCTTCTAAAGGAAGGAAAAAACGTTAAGTTTCCACACAATACCATGAAAGAGGGAGACTTACAATCTCACTAACTAGAATGTTAAGCAATCGTAATTGGACTTATGTAGAAGTTGCAACTATTTGAGGCCGGGCAATAGAATTTTGGTGTTAATGCATGTTAGAGACATAGTATAATGGACTATGCTCATGAAATATATCACACACAAAAAGAATATGCAAAAGAGGTGGCAAAATCTCATACATACTTATGTTGATTTTGCAATCAACTAGCCTTAGGATATTGAGATATCATAGGTCAAATGAAATGGATGCATAAAGAAGGGGAATTAGATGAAGAGGGAGGGGAATGGATCAAAACTCAAATTGGACAAAGGAGGACTTTTACCAAATTAAGATCATTCATTCATTTTGGGAGATGGAATGTACATTCCATCAATCCCCTAAATCAAATGATCTTAACCTAAAAAAGTCAAATCAACCTTGACCAAGGCCCAACAACACAAGTCAAACTTATACAAACAATAAAAAATGGCTCAACACAATCATTTGGCATTTATTCAATTTAAAAATACTAAAAATAATGCATTAAATAAAATATGGTTTGTCAAATTCCTAAAATCTCATCAAGACACCAAAGAAATGGCCATGAGATTTATCATCGGTCAAACAAGGTCAAAGGACCATGGAGAAAATTTTTCAGAATTTTTGGAGACTTAAAAGTATTTTTAAATAATTAAAAATATTCACAAAATAAATTAAATCATGAAAAATATTAATAATGATCCAAAAAATAATTTTAATTTTGCATATAAAAGAGGATTTTATTTAAATTTTTTTGGTGAAACTCTCATATTTTTTGGATCAATATTAAAATTAATATGAATTAATGAAAATAAAACAAATTAAATAAAATTCAAATAATCAGAAAAAACGTGGACCACTTGATCTCCCTCATTAATTGAGGTGGCAGATCAAGTGGTCTAAAGCGCGCGTTCCACCAAACACACGAGTCAGCGCGCCACACCAATGGTATTCAAAAGCAACGCTCAAGATTAAAACAATTTAAACAAGATCAATGGCTCAGAATCTGTCCAGCACACCACTGACGCTGAAACTTCGGTCACCTTCTCAGGCGAGGCTCACCGGACTGGTTCAGTCATCACCATCACGTAAATGAAAAAGGAGGACATGATCTGAAAGAAAAAATGGCGTAGAGCACGAATCTGACCTCAATTTTAACTAACTCCACATATATAGAAAGATATGAGGAGTTGAATTTTGAGGTGTGTCAACTCAGTTACTTCGATTTAACCTCAAAGCAACTCAATCTTCTTGCCTACATTGGTAGGACTTCAGACAACCAAAGATCCAAGTGAATTGAAGAGAATCGAGTGAGAATCAAAGAGAAGAAGATTTCTGAAAAATACCTTCAATGTTGTGTAGAACTGGATCTTGCTTGCTTCAAACTTTGCTTGACCACACTCAGGAAGCTTGTGGTAGTGGCTTGGCAATGGAACAAAGCTTTGGATCCTGGAGTTTTTGAATCTCCAAACAGTGAGATTCAAACTCAATTTTCAAGTTGAAAATTCTCAGGTTTTCCATTGAATTGTGAGGGTTTGAAAAGAGGGGGTAAAGTTGGCACGCAAGGTCTCTTTGAAATGAGCTCAGAGGCCATGTATTTATAGCATTTGGGATTGATAATTGCACACTTGAAATTTTGCTAAATTTGACAATGTCATGCACAAGCTTACATGGGCGTGTACAGGCCCATGAAGCAATCCATTTTGATCCAATTCCAACTGCACTGAAGTTCAAATGATGCTTGAATGGCAAGGCAATGCAATGTGAAGTTTTGGACATTTGATTTTTCCACTTGATGCAGACCTATTAAGACCATGTACAGCCCTAGCAAACCTCATCCAAAATGCATAAAATACGACTCTTTGGAAAGCTTAGATCAAGGGAAACAACTTTTATGTTGGACACTTTTTCATTTGGAACTTAGATCATAGTGAATTTTGAGGTGGAAGTTTGAAAATTTCAACATGTTGAAATTTTTTCTAAGTGTCAAGTCATATACCTTAATGTTCCACCTTACTTAACTTTTCATGTGAGCTCCAAATGAGAAACATGACTTCATAAAAGTTGTATCTCTTTCAAAGACCTTAAAAATGGTCACCAATTTCATGTAATTTGGATTTAGAATGATAGAGTTATGCATTTTTGAAGTTGAGGAAAATCACTTGTTAAATGGTATAGGGCAAAAATGACCTATAATGTATCCTCATATCACATGCTCATAAAAGTTGAATTAGCTCTCACTAAAAACATAAACGTTGAGCTATAAATCTTGAATTTGATTGTGCAACTTGGAAATCTTTCATCTCATAAAAATTGATCAAGTTATGGCCTTGGGAAGTTGTCTTTCAAATTAGGGTTTAGACAAAATAACCTATAATGTTTCAACATAGAAAATGATTTTCAAAGAAAAACTAGCTCTAGGTCTCAACATTAAAGTTGTTTGGAATGTCATTTAGAGTAACTTTTATCTTTGAATAATTTTCATATGGTGAAAATTATAGGAGATAGGGTCTAGGGAGACCCAGTTTTGATCAGATGAATTCATCTGGCCAACCACCATCAACCAACTTGCTAACTTGGAATTCACTTGACTTTTTAGGATCGTGGTAGATCATATATGCGTAAGATGATGAATTTTGAAGTATCCCTTGAGTAATTTGATCAATTGACGAGGAATCTTGTTGAAGAAGTTACTCAAGATACTCAGACAAACTAGGGTTTCAAAGGTAAACCAACTCCAAACTCTTGAAGAAATCTTAATCAAAATAACATGCAAAGATCATTGGAACTCATATATGATTCTTAGAGCCATTTTGGATCATTCCTTGGTTGTGCTTTTGTAGCCATGAGGGTCTTAAACCCTAGATATGAGCTTGCTAAATAAATGGGGATCATGCCCTACCTACAAAAGAGTTAGACAAATACAAAGACATATTTTTGGTATTTTGGTTAGTAACATGATAATATACAAGTATGATACAATCACATGGTGCTTGGTGATCTCTCCCAAAACAAACCTAATGAAAGATGGGTAAGGAGGATGCCAAGGTATGATCCCAATGCTAATGTGTCATACCCCAAAATTTGCCTGTTAATTTTTATGATAAATTGATTCATGCATGACATTCATTTCACATTTGCATTCATTCATTAGCATACATTCTCATATAAATTATAAATTTTAATTTATTTATTATGTGATACAGATATAAAAAATAATAATAATTTTGGTTATCTGTATGATATAAATAAATTATATATATATAAATAAAATAGTTTTAATTTAATGATAAATAAAAATAGATTTGAATTTTAATTGTATAATTAAAATTTTATATTAATTTTATTTGTTAAAGCTCATTAAATTATAATAACTATTTTTTATAATTTAGTGACTCATGTTCCATTTATTCATTATTTATAAATAGTATTTATTTAGTAATTCACGTTTTTTACTTAATAAAATTTATTTATAAGAGTAACATTTTTTTAAAAGCCCATAAATTCTAAAATAATTTTGGTTGATATAAGTAAGAATAATTTTGATTTTTTTTTTAATGATGAAAGTAAAAATAGAAATAGGTTTAAATTTTAATTCAATTATGTAACTAAAATTTAAATTAAGTTTTATTTGTTAAAAGTCATTTAAATTATTCATTATTTATAATAATATTTGTATTTAATAAATATTTAGCAAGGTTAAACCCTAACTCTCCTAAAGTATAGGAAGGGATCCAAATATTTAGCAAGGTTAAACCCTAAAGTATAGGAAGGGATCCAAATATTTAGCAAGGTTAAACCCTAAAGTATAGGAAGGGATCCAAATATTTAGCAAGGTTAAACCCTAAAGTATAGGAAGGGATCCAAATATTTAGCAAGGTTAAACCCTAAAGTATAGGAAGGCCCATCCCAGACATTTATTGCAAATACAACATATACAAATATTATCAGATATAGCCTAACGTACGGCTCATTCTGATTCAGCCTAACGTATGGTTCCTTCAACTGTTCCAATACGGTCTAGCGTACGACCCATTTGGATATTCATCCCCTCAGATACTACCTAGCGTACGGTACATTCTGAAATGTAGTCTAGCGTATGACTACCCCTTTTATCATCAGATACAGCCTAATGGACGACTCATTCTGCTACTCAGATACGATCTAACGTATGATCCATTCTGATCTTTTATCCTCAGATACAGCCTAATGGATGGCTCATTCTGCAACTCAGATACGGTCTAGGGTACGACCCAGTCTGGCTCTTCTCATCAGATACTACCTAGTGTACGACATATTCTGAAATGTAGTCTAGCGTACGACTACTTTTTATCGCCCGATATAGCCTAACGGACGGCTCATTCTACTACTCAGATACGATCTAGCGTATGATCTATTCTGATCTTTATTTCTCCAGATACAGCCTAACGGACGACTCACTCTACTACTCAGATACGGTCTAGCGTATGACCCATTTTGATCCTTATCTCATCAGGTTCAGCTCACCCTAATATCACCTAATGGATGACTCATTATACGGTCTAGCGTACGACCCAGTGTGACACCCATATCTTCAGATATGGTCTAATGTGCGACGCACTCTGAAGCTCTCATCATCAAACTTTCTGGATGGCATCTTTAAGCCCATCTCCATCAAGACTATCTTTTAATTAACAAGTGCAAATTTTTGGGGCATTCTAAGTGTTCAATAATCTTCCACCTCCAGATAACGAATGGCGTACATACCATTCTAATTCTCTCGGTTTAAGAATATTGAACAGGGGCAGCTGTCATACTCCAAAATTTGCCTGTTAATTTTTATGATAAATTGATTCATGCATGACATTCATTTCACATTTGCATTCATTCATTAGCATACATTCTCATATAAATTATAAATTTTAATTTATTTATTATGTGATACAGATATAAAAAATAATAATAATTTTGGTTATCTATATGATATAAATAAATTTTATATATATAAATAAAATAGTTTTAATTTAATGATAAATAAAAATAGATTTGAATTTTAATTGTATAATTAAAATTTTAAATTAATTTTATTTGTTAAAGCTCATTAAATTATAATAACTATTTTTTATAATTTAGTGACTCATGTTCCATTTATTCATTATTTATAAATAGTATTTATTTAGTAATTCACGTTTTTTACTTAATAAAATTTATTTATAAGAGTAACATTTTTTTAAAATCCCATAATTCTAAAATAATTTTGGTTGATATAAGTAAGAATAATTTTGATTTTTTTTTAATGATGAAAGTAAAAATAGAAATAGGTTTAAATTTTAATTCAATTATGTAACTAAAATTTAAATTAATTTTTATTTGTTAAAAGTCATTTAAATTATTCATTATTTATAATAATATTTGTATTTAATAAATATTTAGCAAGGTTAAACCCTAACTAGGAAGGGATCCAAATATTTAGCAAGGTTAAACCCTAAAGTATAGGAAGGGATCCAAATATTTAGCAAGGTTAAATCCTAAAGTATAGGAAGGGATCCAAATATTTAGCAAGGTTAAACCCTAATCCACACCATTATAAATACTTCATATGGCTGCAGTGAGAGAGAGAGGAGACGATAAAGAGGAGAGATACAGCAGAAGAAGATACACAAGGCAAGGCAGAAGCAAGAAGATTCACGGGCAGGGAAAAGAGAAGCAACCATAAAGCACTCATAGCCTGAATAAGAACAACACACATACAGTGAGCAAGCTAGAAGAATCAAATCCCCAGTAAGCGTTCATTATAGAATTTGCATCCAGCATGATTACCTTGCAATACTCCTTAATTCATGCATGAATAATATTGGTTTAATATATATATATATATTGAGATGATGTATTCATGGTTTGGTGGATGTTGATATTGCTTTATTCAAGTATGCATTTGTTCTTGATATGTCATAGCATGTTGGAAAAATTCTGTTTACATGATTAAAGAATTATATCTGCCATTTAATTATTATTATATGAGTGTTGTTTCTAGCATGATTATGTTTATTTCACATGCTGTTATTACATAATAATGATGATGATGATATAATGGTGATAATATAAATCCTTGGTTGTCTTTAACATGTATGTGTAAGGTTTGTTTTATCATTATCACTTGCAGTAAAGAGAACTAATACATGAGTAAAATAATATAAGCTTCTTGATTTGTGCATGGCTATTTTTACTATTGCATGATGATTACATATGATCTTATTTTATGTGTGTGGTTTGATATAAGATGAAGTTACAGGTTTGTTGTATTCACATGAAAGAAACAGCATGAGAAAAAATAAAGTAGCTTGCCGTAAGAGAGAAAGCTGTAACATGCATGGTGGTGTGTCAAAATGGAAAAATCCATGTAGAATTAATATATATTTTAATGAAGGCGAATAAATAACGAATGGATCAACATGACTCGTTGGTAGCTCCCCCCTCACTGCAACGTAGAGGTCCGCAGTGTTTTTACTATGTTTACTCCCTTTCCACTATAATTAATTCACCACTATTTTTCTATTAATATATTATATTAGTTATTTAAACTACGTAGTCTTATTTTTCGCACTTTAATTTTTCCGTACTGTGAATATAACTGTCTAGATGTATGCTAATAGGATTGCATCGAAAGATAAATAATCGAACTTAGATAAATTAATTCAAGATAATATATCCGAATCCAATCATTTCCACACTTGCACCTCTAGGGTAACCCTCTCTTTGTTGCCTTACGATATTACGGTCATGTCCCGCGAATGTGGGGATACCCTTAGCAAAGACCCTTTCGATTAAATCATCATCATCCCTAAACAGATAAGTCATAGTCCATTCGATCAAAAGGTCAATGTCCCTACAAGATAAATCATAGTCCCTCGAACGTTGCCTTCGAATATATGACTTTGTCCCTCGATGACCCTTCGTTGTAGCCTACGATTAAATGATGATCGTCCCTTCGAATGCTAAGGTATCCTTACAAATGTTGCCTTCAATGACCAATCGACGACCCCACGATGTCCCTTTACATCCAAAGGATAAGACTACTTACTTCTCAATAGTAAGGACAGTTTTACCCTCCTAAGGATAGGAAATACCTATAAAGACCTTGGTTAGGTATAACTCTTAAATGCTTGCTCACAACTTAAAATACTTTTCACACCTCACACTTTTCAAAACATCTTTTAGAAAATCACCACTTGGTATAAATTCGCACCAGAATCATCGCCGAGTTATATTTTTCTAAACATCTTTCAAAATCAAACGAGATAAACACTTTGTATACATTCGTACAAGAATCATTACAAAGTTAAACTCTTCTTTCAAAATATTTTCTAAACACACCACATTTCTCAAACACTTTCTCAAACAAGGAAAACATAAGTGAGTTAAGCAATTAAGGACCCATGGATAACCATGGATACAAAGGGTGCTAACACCTTCCCTTTGTATAATGTACCTCCCGAACTCAAAATCTAATCAAGGCCTTTCCTGTTCTTTTCCGCCTTTCCTTATTGGATAAAAGAAAAGTCGGTGGTGACTCTTGCTATCCGCAACATAGCTTTTCAAAGCAAAAACACAAAGTCAGTTCACCGTATCACAGAACTGGCGACTCTGCTGGGGAATCTTAAAAAGAGAGGTTACCTTAAAGATAAGATCACTTATGTTTTCGAATTGTTTCTTTGTCTGATTTACTTTTAAGGGATTGTTTGGGTATTCTATGCTTGAGTGAAAGATCCTACACCCGGATCTAGTGTACCTTAGGTAAGTAGCAAGAGATCATCGCGACTGTCCGGCGTATACTGGAATGGTTAAAATGATGGCTACGGTTAATGTGACACTTTGGATGTCCTGATGTTCCTCATGTTTACTTGAGGAAAAATTTGGCGTCTGCGTGGTGTCATCAAAGCATTAACCAGACCTTTAGAACCCTAATTGACTCATCCTAGCCATTAGAAAGTAGTGAGATAACTGACTTAGGTTCCGACTGGGGTTGGTTGATACTCGATACTACACTCTTTGAGATTGGACTTTAGGGAAATTTTGGTCAACCGCTTGGTGTTGCACTGAAGTGGACTTAAGGAAAGGTCAATGATTTGAGATCCTTCTAGAACCCGGTTACTATTCTAGGACAGGTTGAACCAACCAAACTTCAGTGGGGAGGGTACTTACCTATGGAACTCATGCAAGCCTTAAAACCTAGGAATGATTATGGTGTGACTTGTTTGTGCTTGTTACTTACTTGACATCATAACATCATAACATCATGACATCATGGCATTGTACTAACCATTTCGAGGACCTGAGGATTTAACTTTGCTCTGTTTTGGCTTCCAGGAAGACCATACGGATCAATTTTGTAGCGACCTCTCCTCAACTCAAGGGTTTAGTGTCAGAACTTCTCGATCATGCTCAGTTCATCAAGAAACATGGTTATCTCCTCAATTTAGTTACCACCGGTTTCAAGGAAGATATGATGAGAGTTCTATTCCAGTTCTTCGATCCTAAACATCATTGCTTCACCTTCCCAGATTATCAGTTGGTACCCACATTAGAAGAATTTTCCAGGTTGCTTAGGATACCTATCCTTGATCAAACACCTTTCAGTGGTTTAGAAAAGATTCCGAGGTCTGAAGAGGTTGTCGCGGCTTTACACATGACAAAGTCCGACATTGAAACTAATTGGGTAACAAGAAGTGAAGTTAAGGGTTTACTTGCCAAATTTCTGATAAATAAGGCCCGAGAATTCCTAAAAGCTATGGGTGTCCACGCTTTCGAAGATGTTCTAGCATTACTAATCTATTGTTTGGTGCTATTTCCTAATCCGGATCAATTCATAGACATGAATGCTGTTAAGATATTTCTCACTCATAACCTTGTGCCCACCTTGCTTGGAGACATTTTGCATTCCCTTCACACTCGTACTATGAAAAGGCAAGGGACTCTCATGTGCTGCGTACCTTTATTATCTAGGTGGTTTATTTCGCACCTTCCTCAATCAGTCTTGAAGAATGAACAAAATTTGAAATGGTCTCAAAGGATAATGTCGCTCTCCCATTCAGACATCCATTGGTGTCCCCAACCCAAAGAAAATGTTATCATCATTGACCGTTGTGGAGAATTCTCTAACGTACCACTCCTGGGGATAAGAGGAGGTATTACTTATAATCCTGCTTTAGCCCTACGTCAGTTTGGTTATGCTCGAAGAGATGGTCCACATGAAATAATTATCCAAGGCACTGTGTTTGACTATGACAACGATTCTCAAGGTCTCCGTCAAAGGTTTGTACGAGCTTGGGGCATGGTGAAAAGAAGTACTTTAGGACAGAAAAACTATCTTCCTATGGAACCTTATCTCAGATGGGTACGCGCCAAAGCTCGTGAGCTTATCATGCCATATCTTGCAATCGGACCTCTGATTGTTGAACCAAAAGTTGAAGGAGGTACCCCTCAGATCATTCCTTATCCAGATATGCCTACCAATGTTGAAGAATTGAAGAAATCTTGGATCCAGTTGAGAGAGGAAAGGGATACTTTTGAAGCTCAGTTCTGTGCTGAGAGGAAGAAAGTATTAGAGCTCACCAGCCAGCTTTATGAGGAACGAAGTCTCATTGCATATCTCCGCCCAAAAAGAAGCCGTCCCTGGGAGACTTGAGCTTTCATTTTTTCTTGTAATGAACATTGATTAAAGAAATTATTAATAAAATTTCCCTTTTTTGGTGGTTTACACAAAGTTAAATTCCAAAAGTCCTTGAAAACATTTCATACATTGCATAGCATAACATAACATTGCATAACAGGTACTCTAAAGGATCAATGTTCTCACGGTCTTCCTCTCAAACAGAAAAATGGCCCTCGAACAAACTGTCAAGGATCTCCAGGCTCAGAATGCTCAATTCCAGGAGATGATCTTGAACTTATCCAAGGGGCAGGAGGAACTGAAGACTCTATTGCTCGAGAAGAAGAAAGACAAGAAATTTGTGAGTTACATTAACCCGGGAAGAAGGTTTAAAGGACAGGCTTCAGGAGTCAAGATTGGAATTCCGAAGGATAAAGAAGATGAGACAGAAAATGATTCGGAAGATGAGAATGCTGATCCCTTCAACCCTGAGGTCGACTATGAAAATTATGAAAATGAACAGTACTCTCCGAAGGATGATAAGTATAAGTTGCTGGAAGAACGTATGCTAGCTATAGAGGGTCAGAAGGCGCTCGGTCTGGATTTCGAAAGCTTAGGTCTGGTCTCTGATGTGGTCATTCCTCGCAAATTCAAGGTCCCCGCTTTCACTAAGTATGATGGTGCGTCTTGTCCTCAGATGCATCTGAGAGCTTATGTGAGAAAGATCCAGCCGTATACCACTGATAGGAAGCTATGGATCCATTTCTTCCAAGAGAGTCTGTATGGCACACAGTTAGAGTGGTATTATCAGCTCGAGAGCTCTAACATCCGCACCTGGACTTATTTAGCGACAACTTTCTACAAGCACTACCAGTATAATTCTGAATTAGCGCCTACTCGGCTACAGCTGCAGAATATGACTATGGGCTCTAAAGAAAGCTTCAAAGAATATGCTCAAAAATGGAGAGACTTGGCTGGCAGAGTCAAACCCCCTATGACTGATCGAGAATTAGTGGACATGTTCATGGGTACACTGACTGGCCCATTCTACAGCCATCTATTGGGAAGTTCCTCATCGGGTTTCACTGAACTTATATTGACGGGTGAACATGTTGAAAGCGGCATTCCAAGTGGAAAGATACAGGCGGCTACCTCTGCAAGCACCAAAAAGTCCTATCAGGGGAAGAATGAATCAAATGCTGTGTACGGTCAAAGGGGTCATAACAAGAAAAATCGTGACCATACTGTTGGAGCAGTTACGATTGCAGCACCGCCATCTCAAAACTTCCAACACAGACAAGACAGGCCAAGAAGGCAGTTTACCAAGATCAATATGACTTTAGCACAAGCATTGTAGGGTATGCTAAAAGCAAATTTAATTACCCTCAGAGATCCTCCTGCAAATCCCAACACTACTTCTCCTCGTTATAATCCCAATGCCAGGTGTGCATATCACTCCGATAGCCCCCGGCATGATACAAACGATTGTTGGTTGTTGAAGAATAAGATTCAGGATATGATCGACGCTGGAGAAATTGAATTTGATCCTCCGGAGACTCCTAATGTCATCACTGCTCCTATGCCTAATCATGACAAGACTGTTAATGTTGTGGATGACAATTCTCACATTACTAATGTAGCTGACTTAGCATCTCCTCTCCTGATCATCAAGAAGAATTTATTGCAAGCTGGTTTATTTCCAGGTTGTGCTGAAAATTGCGATCTCTGTATACTCCGACCCAATGATTGCTTGAAGTTGAGGAATGGTATTCAACGGCTGATGGATGATCGTACAATTCTCTTTGAAAAGATTCCTAAGGTGGAAAACCCTATTGAAGAAATATCTGTGATTGCTAGGTCCAAAGTTCCAGTGAAGATTACCGCTACTAGAGTGCCGGTGAAGATTACTGCTGAGCCCAAGGTAGCTCCCCTAATTATTACTGCACCTGGCCCAGTACTGTATTCCTCAAGCAAAGCCATTCCGTGGAATTATGGAGGTGATGTTTACATCCACGGCATAAAGCAAGATGATAATTCTGCTAATCCTAATGACGTTGACATTGTTGGGACTAGTAAAATTACTCGAAGTGGAAGGATCTTCTCTCCAGAAATCTCACCTCCCACCCCTGAAACTCGAGGAAAGGGACCAGTAATCAATCCTTCTCAGTCAAAGACACCAGTCGAAGTTACTACCGAAGATGTTGCCAAGCAGGAAATGGAAGAAATGCTGAAAATCATCCGTAAGAGTGATTTTGATGTGGTAGAACAGCTGGGGCATACTCCGTCTAAAATTTCGATGTTATCCTTGTTGTTATCTTCTGAATCTCATGCCAATGCATTGATAAAATTCTTGAAGACCGCCCATGTACCTCAGGAGACATCTGTCGATCAGTTAGAAAATTATGTTGCTAACTTGGCCGTTGATAATGGCATAGGCTTTTCTGATGCTGACCTGACACCAGCAGGAAAGAATCACAATAAAGCTCTGCATATCTCCATTGAGTGTAAGGGGATCACCTTGTCTCATGTGTTGATCGACAATGGCTCTTCTTTGAATGTGCTACCGAAAGCTGTGCTCGATAAGCTTGACTGTAAAAGCATTGAACTGAAACCTAGTGACGTTGTGGTGCGTGCTTACGATGGTGCGAAGAGTGTTGTCCATGGTGAAGTGGTTCTCCCTATCAAGATAGGACCTCAAGTCTTCAACACTACATTTTACGTAATAAACATTCGTCCTGCCTATTCCTGCTTGCTGGGACGCCCTTGGATCCATGGGGCAAGTGCTGTAGCTTCGTCTCTCCATCAAAAGCTGAGGTATCCAATAGAGGGCAAGATTGTCACTGTGTATGGAGAAGAAGAGTATATTGTCAGTAGTGTGCATACCTTCAGATACGTCGAGATGGATGGTGAATTCTTTGAGACTCCTTCTCAATCATTTGAAGTAGTTCCTCCGACCAGTCATGTCCTTAAGCCAACTTCCCGTGTGCCCAAGGTTATTCGTGCTCCTCCTGCTATGATTTCTCTGAAAGATGCTCAAGCCGTGGTTGAAGATGGTGGTCATACTGGCTGGGGTCAACTGATCGATGTACCGTACAAGTCTGATAAATTTGGCCTGGGGTTTAGCTCTGAAAAGATAGTCAAAGATCAGATTAATGTTGTAGAAGATGCTGATAGCGATTGTGACTTGGATGACTGGATTTTCCCAATAATTGGTGACGAACTCAATAATTGGAAGGCTGAAGACACTATCCCGATTTCCTTTAGTCATGAGTAATTGTTATTGCTTATTTTAGTGTTTCAAATTTTGTAATTTTTATTATGAACAATTGAACTTCTTAAAGCATTGTGTCTATGCCCGGGGCATAATAGCTAATTTGTTAAGGGTTTTGTCATTATCATAAGCATATTCACATTCAATAAATCAATGGACTTTTTGCATTCAAATATTGCGCTCTTTATCTTTCCTGTCATCTTTCAAATAAGCTATGTTTTCTTACACACACTCACGTAACAAATTGCAGATCCATATCCACTCTGGATCCTGTTGATAATAATTCTGCTACTGTTAATTATGGCTTTAAAAATCCGATCTACCAAGCCGAGGATGGAAGTGAGGAAGATTGCGAAGTGCCTGGAGAGCTTGCCAGACTGTTACTGCAAGAAGAAAAGACTATACAGCCGCATGAGGAATCAATTGAAATTGTAAATCTGGGTACTGAAGTAGACAAGAAAGAAGTCAAAATAGGAGCAGGCTTGGAAAACAGTGTCAAAGAAAGATTGATTCAGATGTTACATGACTATGTAGAGATTTTTGCTTGGTCTTATGAAGACATGCCAGGACTGGATACTGATATAGTAGTACATCGTTTGCCGATGAAGGAAGATTGTCATCCTGTTAAGCAAAAGGTTCGTCGCATGCGTCCTGAAATGTCTGAGAAAATCAAAGCCGAGGTTATGAAACAATTTAATGCAGGTTTTCTAGTTGTTACTTCTTATCCTCAATGGGTTGCTAATGTGGTACCAGTGCCAAAGAAGGATGGTAAGGTGCGAATGTGTGTAGATTACAGAGATTTGAATAAAGCAAGTCCCAAAGATGACTTTCCACTTCCGCACATTGATGTTCTGGTAGATAACACCGCTCAACACAAGGTATTCTCATTCATGGATGGATTCTCAGGTTATAACCAGATTAAGATGGCACCTGAAGACATGGAGAAAACTACGTTTGTGACGCAATGAGGCACTTTCTGTTACAAAGTAATGCCATTCGGTTTAAAGAATGCAGGGGCAACATACCAGCGTGCTATGGTGGTTTTGTTCCATGATATGATCCATCATGAAATAGAGGTATATGTGGATGACATGATAGCCAAATCTCATACTGAAGAAAAACATCTCGATCATTCATACAAACTGTTTGAGAGGTTGAAGAAATACAAGTTGAGATTGAACCCGAACAAATGCACCTTTGGAGTAAGATCCGGTAAACTCTTGGGCTTTATTATCAGTGGTAAAGGAATTGAGGTTGACCCGGCTAAGGTGAGAGCTATTCAAGAAATGCCAGTTCCCCGTACAGATAAAGAAGTCAGAGGTTTCTTGGGACGCTTGAATTACATTGCCCGATTTATCTCCCATTTGACTGCTACTTGCAAACCCATCTTCAAATTACTGAGGAAAAATCAAGAGATAATATGGAATGATGAATGTCAAGAAGCTTTTGACAAAATCAAGAAGTATCTCCCAGAACCTCCAATTATGATGCCACCAGTTGAAGGAAGACCTCTAATCATGTATTTGACCGTGTTAGAAAATTCAATGGGGTGTGTGCTGGGGCAACATGACGAGTCTGGTCGAAAAGAGCATGCAAGATACTACCTTAGCAAAAAGTTTACCGACTGTGAAACAAGATACTCACTGCTTGAGAAAACTTGTTGTGCTTTGGCTTGGGCTGCTCGCCGACTAAGACAGTATATGTTGAATCATACCACTTTATTGATTTCTAAGATGGATCCTATAAAATATATATTTGAGAAACCTGCTCTCTCCGGAAGAATAGCAAGATGGCAGATGATTTTAACAGAGTATGATATCCAGTATACTACCCAGAAAGCAATCAAAGGAAGCGTGTTAGCTGATCATTTGGCTCATCAAGCAGTTGATGATTACCAATCTATGAATTTTGAGTTCCCTGATGAGGATGTTATGCTTGTTACTGATTATGAAGAACCTGGACCGGATGAAGGACCCGAACTGGGATCCCGATGGACTATGGTTTTTGATGGATCTTCTAATGCATTAGGCAATGGTGTTGGTGTTGTAATTATTTCTCCCAAGGGTTGCCATACGCCTTTCACTGCTAGACTATATTTTGATTGTACCAATAATATGGCTGAGTATGAAGCATGTATTTTGGGACTCTGAGCTGCTATAGACCTGAGAATCAAGTTTTTGAGTGTGTACGGAGACTCAGCCTTAGTAATCAGTCAGATCAAAGGAGAATGGGACACTAAACATCCAAATCTCATCCCTTATCGAGAGCGGGTGTTGACATTAATCCCATACTTTGAAGAGATTACATTCGAACATATTCCACGAGAAGAGAATCAGTTGGCAGACGCATTGGCTACCATGTCATCTATGTTCAGAGTCAGATGGGACAATGAAGCTCCCATGATCACCATTGAACGGTTAGATGAACCAGCATATTGTTATGAACTTAATGCTGATGAAGTAGAAGAGAAACCTTGGTTCCACGAAGTAAAAAGATATTTAGAAACTCAGGAATACCCTGAAGGGGCATCCATCAATGACAGAAAATTTTTGAGGAAGTTCTCCGTTAAATTCTTTTTGAGTAATGGAGTATTATATAAACATAATCATGATTCGACTTTGCTTCGCTGTGTGGATAAAAAGGAAGCAGAAAAGATTATGGAAGACATGCATGACAGTATTTTTGGGACTCATTCTAGTGGACATACGATGGCCAAGAAGATTCTGAGATCAGGGTATTATTGGTCTACCATGGAAGCTGATTGCCACCATCACTCCAGAACTTGTCACAAGTGCCAGATCTATGCGGACAAAACACATGTACCTCCTGCTCCATTGAACGTGTTGACAGCCCCTTGGCCCTTTGCAATGTGGGGCATTGATATGATTGGAGAGATTAAACCTACTGCTTCTAATGGACATCGTTTCATTCTTGTTGTTATTGATTACTTTACGAAGTGGGTAGAGGCAGCCTCATTTGCTTCTGTCACCAAGAATGTGGTGGCATGGTTCATCAAGAATAGTCTTATTTGTCGGTATGGCATCCTTGAAAGAGTTATCACTGATAATGGTACTAATTTGAACAACAAGATGATTACTGAACTCTGCACGCAGTTCAAAATAAAACACCATAACTCTTCTCCATACCGGCCAAAGATGAATGGCGCCGTAGAAGTTGCTAATAAGAATATTAAGGAGATTATACAAAAGATGACAGTAACATACAAAGACTGGCATGAGATGTTACCATTTGCTCTTCATGGTTATCGCACTTCAGTACGCACTTTGACAGGGGCAACTCCTTTCTCTTTAGTCTATGGAATGGAAGCCGTTTTACCAGTGGAAGTCCAGATTCCCTCTCTAAGAATTATGAAAGATGCAGGCTTAGATGAAGATGAATGGATTCAGACTCGACTCGATCAGATAAATTTGATTGATGAAAAGAGACTTGCGGCTGTTTGTCATGGGCAGATATATCAGAATGGCATGACCCAGGCATTTAATAAAAAAGTCAAGAGACAGGTGTATCAAATTGGCGACTTGGTGATAAAGCGTATCATTCTACCACAAGGTGATCCTAGAGGCAAATGGACTCCCACATACGAATGGCCATTTGTAGTTAAGAAGGTATTCTCTGGTGGAGCCATGATGCTCGCTACAATGGATGGCGAAGATTTCCCGCATCCCGTGAACGCGGACATAGTTAAAAAATACTACGCATAAAAGAGACCCGCTAGGTCGACATATCTAGGCAAAAGTAAGGGCATCCCGGCAAACCAAAAGGGTTCGGGCAAAAATTAGGGATAAACATATAAAAATGTACACCCGGCAAGTCGAAAACCTGAAAAGGCGGCTTGGGCAAAAAAGGGTATCCTGGTGGACTGAAAACCTGAAAAGGCGATCCAGGCAAAAATTAGGGATTAAAGCGTATGACTATGTCCCGTTCTCGGTCAGCTTCACCAAAGTCAAAGAGACTGAACAAGCCAATCACTTTTATCTGACATCAAGAGATGAGATGCTTGAAGACATAATAGCAGTAGTAGAATTAAAATCAATAGGACTTTTTTTTTCATAGTTGTTTTTTCTTTGCTTTCTTGACAATTTCCTCTTACTAGGATTTCTGTCTCCTTGTATTAAAATTGCTTGTTCATAGGCCCTCTTTCAAAATCAATACAATTTTATTTCCAAAATGATACTTTTGTTTTACTTTCTTCGTTTTGTTTGCATAAACGTCCATTGATTTAATTCGAATTAATATATGCATTTGAATATGATTGATGTTTACCGAAAATACATGCATAAAACAGAAATAGCAATTACTAAAAGACTTTAGGATCAAGGATAAGGTTTAACCATACGTTCTAACAAATCCGGTTGCAAATCCTATTCCCCAGCAAAACCAGTTATTCCCAGAAGAAATTGGCACTACTAGACAGACTGGTCATCTCTCTTATCCCCAGTCAGGTTCTGTTGAATATTTCTACCATCAGACAGAAATCAAATATCCCCAGCTAAGAAAGGGTCATCAATACAAATATCTCCAACCAGAATATCGGGATTTATTTTCCCATGGCAAAAAATTTCAGACGCATAATTCATTCATGCATCATTTCACAGCATATACATGCATGCAATGTTCGCATTTATTTTTAAGAGCATAAAACATCTCATGCATCATGACATGGCATGAGGCTAACTCTTTTTTTTCCAAGTTAATTATCCTCCTGATACAGTCAAAATAAAGATTCATTCAGACAGATATCTTTATCGATTACATTCAAGATTCAGATACATCTTTCAGATATAATCCATATGAATATTCATTCTGACAAGCATTCTGATATCCTCCTAATGATGGCATCTTTAAGCCCATCCCAGACATTTATTGCAAATACAACATATACAAATATTATCAGATATAGCCTAACGTACGGCTCATTCTGATTCAGCCTAACGTATGGTTCCTTCAACTGTTCCAATACGGTCTAGCGTACGACCCATTTGGATATTCATCCCCTCAGATACTACCTAGCGTACGGTACATTCTGAAATGTAGTCTAGCGTATGACTACCCCTTTTATCATCAGATACAGCCTAATGGACGGCTCATTCTGCTACTCAGATACGATCTAGCGTATGATCCATTCTGATCTTTTATCCTCAGATACAGCCTAATGGACGGCTCATTCTGCAACTTAGATACGGTCTAGTGTACGACCCAGTCTGGCTCTTCTCATCAGATGCTACCTAGCGTACGACACATTCTGAAATGTAATCTAGCGTACGACTACTTTTTATCGCCCGATACAGCCTAACGGACGGCTCATTCTACTACTCAGATACGATCTAGCGTACGATCTATTCTGATCTTTATTTCTCCAGATACAGCCTAACGGACGGCTCACTCTGCTACTCAGATACGGTCTAGCGTATGACCCATTTTGATCCTTATCTCATCAGGTTCAGCTCACCCTAATATCACCTAATGGATGACTCATTATACAGTCTAGCGTACGACCCAGTGTGACACCCATGTCTTCAGATATGGTTTAATGTACGACGCACTCTGAAGCTCTCATCATCAAACTTTCTGGATGGCATCTTTAAGCCCATCTCCATCAAGACTATCTTTTAATTAACAAGTGCAAATTTTTGGGGCATTCTAAGTGTTCAATAATCTTCCACCTCCATATCATGAATGGCGTACATACCATTCTAATTCTCTCGGTTTAAGAATATTGAACAGGGGCAGCTGTCATACCCCAAAATTTGCCTATTAATTTTTATGATAAATTGATTCATGCATGGCATTCATTTCACATTTGCATTCATTCATTAGCATACATTCTCATATAAATTATAAATTTTAATTTATTTATTATGTGATACAGATATAAAAAATAATAATAATTTTGGTTATCTGTATGATATAAATAAATTATATATATATAAATAAAATAGTTTTAATTTAATGATAAATAAAAATAGATTTGAATTTTAATTGTATAATTAAAATTTTAAATTAATTTTATTTGTTAAAGCTCATTAAATTATAATAACTATTTTTTATAATTTAGTGACTCATGTTCCATTTATTCATTATTTATAAATAGTATTTATTTAGTAATTCACGTTTTTTACTTAATAAAATTTATTTATAAGAGTAACATTTTTTTAAAAACCCATAAATTCTAAAATAATTTTGGTTGATATAAGTAAGAATAATTTTGATTTTTTTTTAACGATGAAAGTAAAAATAGAAATAGGTTTAAATTTTAATTCAATTATGTAACTAAAATTTAAAATAATTTTTATTTGTTAAAAGTCATTTAAATTATTCATTATTTATAATAATATTTGTATTTAATAAATATTTAGCAAGGTTAAACCCTAACTCTCCTAAAGTATAGGAAGGGATCCAAATATTTAGCAAGGTTAAACCCTAAAGTATAGGAAGGGATCCAAATATTTAGCAAGGTTAAACCCTAAAGTATAGGAAAGGATCCAAATATTTAGCAAGGTTAAACCCTAAAGTATAGGAAGGAATCCAAATATTTAGCAAGGTTAAACCCTAATCCACACCATTATAAATACTTCATATGGCTGCAACGAGAGAGAAGAGACGGAAAAGAGGAGAGATACAGCAGAAGAAGATACACAAGGCAAGGCAGAAGCAAGAAGATTCACGGGCAGGGAAAAGAGAAGCAACCATAAAGCACTCATAGCCTGAATAAGAACAACACACATACAGTGAGCAAGCTAGAAGAATCAAATCCCCAGTAAGCGTTCATTATGGAATTTGCATCCAGCATGATTACCTTGCAATACTCCTTACTTCATGCATGAATAATATTGGTTTAATATATATATATATATATATATATATATATATATATATATATATATATATATATATATATATATATATATATATATATATATATATTGAGATGATGTATTCATGGTTTGGTGGATGTTATTATTGCTTTATTCAAGTATGCATCTGTTCTTGATATGTCATAGCATGTTGGAAAAATTCTGTTTGCATGATTAAAGAATTATATCTGCCATTTAATTATTATTATATGGGTGTTGTTTCTAGCATGATTATGTTTATTTTACATGCTGTTATTACATAATAATGATGATGATGATATAATGGTGATAATATAAATCCTTGGTTGTCTTTAACATGTATGTGTAAGGTTTGTTTTATCATTATCACTTGCAGTAAAGAGAACTAATACATGAGTAAAATAATATAAGCTTCTTGATTTGTGCATGGTTATTTTTACTCTTGCATGATGATTACATATGATCTTATTTTATGTGTGTGATTTGATATAAGATGAAGTTACAGGTTTGTTGTATTCACATGAAAGAAACAGCATGAGAAAAAAATAAAGTAGCTTGCCGTAAGAGAGAAAGTTGTAACATGCATGGTGGTGTTGTGTCAAAATGGAAAAATCCATGTAGAATTAATATATATTTTAATGAAGGCGAATAAATAACGAATGGACCAACATGGCTCGTTGGTAGCTCCCCCCTCACTGCAACGTAGAGGTCCTGGGTTCGAGCCCTCAGGACCCTAATAGGATTGCATGGAAAGATAAATAATCAAACTTAGATAAATTTTCCACACTTGCACCTCTAGGGTAACCCTCTCTTTGTTGCCTTACGATATTAAGGTCATGTCCCCTCGAACGTTGCCTTCGAATATATAACTTTGTCCCTCGATGACCCTTCATTGTAGCCTACGATTAAATGATGATCGTCCCTTCGAATGCTAAGGTATCCTTACAAATGTTGCCTTCAATGACCAATCGACGACCCCACGATGTCCCCTACTTACTTCTCAATAGTAAGGACAGTTTTACCCTCCTAATGATAGGAAATACCTATAAAGACCTTGGTTAGGTATAACTCTTAAATGCTTTCTCACATCTTAAAATACTTTTCACACCTCACACTTTTCAAAACATCTTTTAGAAAATCACCACTTGGTATACATTCGCACCAGAATCATCGCCGAGTTATATTTTTCTAAACATCTTTCAAAATCAAACGAGATAAACACTTTGTATACATTCGTACAAGAATCATTACAAAGTTAAACTCTCCTTTCAAAATATTTTCAAAACACACCACATTTCTCAAACACTTTCTCAAACAAGGAAAACATAAGTGAGTTAAGCAATTAAGAGCCCATGGATAACCATGGATACAAAGGGTGCTAACACCTTCCCTTTGTATAATGTACCTCCCGAACTCAAAATCTAATCAAGGTCTTTCCTGTTCTTTTCCGCCTTTCCTTATTGGATAAAAGAAAAGTCGGTGGAGACTCTTGCTATCCGCAACATAGCTTTTCAAAGCAAAAACACAAAGTCACTTCACCATATCACATAATGCATATGATGAAGTTGCATGAGGGATCTTAGGGTCAAAATTGGGGTTTTACAGGAACCAACATTCTCTATGATAACGTGCTGAAGATTGTTCTTCGATTGAGCTAGCACAACTTCCAACATCTGGTCTACCTTGACTTTCATGTTGATCATATCCTTTCTCAGCTCAACTTGATTTTGTTCCAAGCACTCCCCTGTCTTTTAGTAGCTCTCAGGGTTCAATACGAGTACCAAGAAGTTATCCTGTTGGTTATGGACAAAAGGTGGGATTAGTTTTTTGGTTTATGAAAATGATATGCATCTCATGTTGATGAAATATGAATGCATGAATTTTGTATTTTGGTATGCAAATAAATTGTAATGTAGGTATAATTAGGGTCTAGGATAACATGAGTATCACAGACTAACCTACTAGGTAGGCTCCCTACAATGGATAGTTTTACACTCTTTGCCCATAAACCACTCACAGGATTGGCTTTGAGGTATTGGATGATGTTCCCAGAGTCATGGACGTTGATCGTATCAATATCCTACAACAGGCTAGTTGTTTTATGACGAGAGTGACAAAAGGTCTATTCTGGACGGGGTCTTCGTATTAGGTACACAAGGAGTGGTCCTTGGAGTCTAATACTACACAACCACCAAGACGGAAACTAATTCTAAAAGTGTTTCCTAGAGTCATGTACCCTTCATGAATCAAGTCGTGTAACAGGCTAGCTGTTTTACAACGAGATCTACGAAAAGATCTACTCTAAGGGAAGACTTCATGCTAGGATCACAAGGAGTGATCCTTGGAGACTAACACTACAAAACTTCCAATTCTAAACTTAGGTGTTCCCTCTTCTTTTTCCAAAGCTCGGGTGTAGAGCTTTACTTATGATATTATCCCAGATCTAAAAACAAACAAGATGATAAAACATATAATGAAAAAGAAAGCATAAGGCAAACAAGCATAAAGAAAGTAAGTAAGCAAGTATAAAGAAAACAATCATACAAAACTAATATTTATCACAAGATTAACTAAGTTAGGCTTGACTCTCTCTTGCATGGAGAAAAATATTCCCCAGCAGAGTCGCCAGCTGTCGCATCTCGAAAAGTACGATCCCTCGCGATGGACGCGGAAAAAATGATTCGAACAGAGTCGCCACCGAAATTTATTTATTCTAATGAAGGAAAGGAAAACATCGATAAAACCTTTTAAAATAGAAAATGGTCGTCGCAACCATATTCGGGTCCGGGAGTCGATTACGCAAGGGGAAGGTATTAGCACCCCTCACGTCCATTGTACTCAACGGGAACCTTTTAGTCTAATTTGAAATTTGAATGTTAGCTAATGTTATTATTTTCTTCGAGTGAATAAAAGATTGAAAAGAGAAATGAAAGGAAACCTCAAAAGGGTGAAAAGATAGGTTTTTTATTAGTGTGCTCACCAAGATCTCGTAATCTTGTGCCTACGTATCCTTATAGTGCAATAAAGAAGTCATAGCATTCGTAGTTCGGGGAACTATGATTTATTGATGTCTTTTAATGAACAACTGTTTAGATCGTGTTCTAAAGGATAAACATTGACTTGTATACTCTCGACGAAGGCTTAAGCACTAGTTTGTTATGCCCGTTAGAAGAGATTGAACATTGTTAGTTTTGAAAAGGTGTTTGATCCCACCGGGGCGAGAAAGAGTATATTTGAATGGTTGAATTTTGTTTTAATGAACAACTGCTTAGATCATATTCTAATGGTTAAACATTAGCTTACATGCTTACTGGGGAGACTTAAGCGCTAGTTTGTATACGCATTAGGAGGGATTAAGCAATGTTCTCATGAGAAAAGAAGAGTTTGATTGATTAAAGTTTGTTAGGGTTGAACACGTGTCTAAATCACATTCTAACATTAAAACATTGCTTGCTTACTCGCGGCGGAGGCTTAAGTGCAAGTTTGTACACGTTAGAAAGGATTAAACAAATTTTCTTCATAAAAGAAGTTGTTGATCGCACGGGGGCGAGAAATTAGGTTAAAGTTGTGCGTTGTATGCTCTTTAGGTGAATGACGAATCTTCGGTAAGAACAAGACGTGAGCCTTGGAACCTATGAATCAGGGTGTTGACGGAATCTAGACTCCAACAATACCTTTTTCATTCAGTATTCATAAAATTGTTTGATGGATAATGAACATTCAAAATATTGTTCAAAGGTTCCACCGGAATGCTAGACTCCAATGGCCCTTCTTTTCATCCAAGTAATTAGGTATTTTAGAAATGAAAAGATTGAATGAAATGCTAACCCAAGACGTGTGCCTTGAGAGAAATCATCAAAGATTCAAGGAATGCGAGATTCCAAGGACCCATTTCTTTCGTATTTGTTTAGCAAAAAGTTTAACGAGTTGAGAAAGCGGAAGCGAAATTCGATGTTGATCGAGTGTTTTATCGCATTAGTGAAAATGGTTTGTGAAATGGTTTGAAATGATATGAGGTGCTTATTAAAGAAAAAAACTTAGTGGGATTTTGAAAAATGTACTTGATGTTGATCAAATACCTTTTATTTTAGTATTTTTGAAAGGTTAATTTTAATGGTCACTTTGTCTTTTTGGATTAACAATTATGCATCAACTAAAAATACAATAAAATAAACAACACAATGAAGTAATAAAAAAAGTAAAAAAAATAATAAAAGGGAGGGGGCACACTATCAATGCAAGAGGTAAAAGAATTAAAAAAAACTAAAGGAAATAAAAGAAAGAACAAAAATAAATAAATAAAGTAATAATGGCTAAATAATAAATAAAAAAGATATACAAAGGACAAAAATAGACTAAAAATTGCGGGTGCAACTAGAAAAATGCTCTAGGTCCAAAGAAGGGGAGTCTTACAAGGGTGAATTGAGCAATTAGAAGGTGTAAGGGGGACTTCATCTTCTCCAAACCCATATTTGGTTACTATTCCCGTAGCAACAAAAATGGAAGAAAATGGGCTACAACGAAAACGTAAAAACACTATAACTTTCTCAATTTTTTACGGAATTAAGCAAATAAATAATGAAAATTTATCTGCTCGATCTCACGAAAACAATGATGAATTCAAAATCAAAAAATAAAAAACAAAAAGTTTCGAAAATCAACAAAAAAGCAGTAAAATATATTTGCTTGATTTGACCATTTTATTCATCCTCATGACAAACGAACTATGAATTCATGTTTGGGATGATGTTATGAAGTTATTGAATATATTATTTATGTAAAACAAACATCAATTTTTATTTGACCATTTTGTTCATTGAGGTTCAAGAACACTTTAAACTTTTGATTTTAAAATCAATTGAGTTTCCATACAAAATGGTGATTATTAAGGTACTAAATAAATAAAGTACGAGTAAAAATGAAATAGAATTAAATAAATAACAAACATAAGAGTTATTTAAATAACAACAAACACTTTTACTTATGGAGGTTCAATAACACTTTTCAACTCTTGATTTAAAATCAATTGAGTTTCCATGCAAAACGATGATGATTAAGGTACTAAATAAATAAAGTAAGAGTAAAAATGCAATATAATTAAATAAAGAACAAGCATAAGAGTTATTTAAAAAACAACAAATCATTTTTGCTTATGGAGGTTTAAGAACACTTTTCAACTCTTGATTTAAAATCAATTGAGTTTTCATGCAAAATGATGATGATTAAGGTATTAAATAAATAAAGTAAGAGTAAAAATGCAATAGAATTAAATAAAGAACAAGCATAAGTGTCTACCTATTCAATAAAAAGAAAGAAATGACTTGAAAGAAAATGAAGAGAAAAATGAAGAGAGTTTTTACTTAGTTTTTGTGAATGATTGATGGTGTCATTTGTGAATGGAATGAGGTTTAATTATAGGCTCTAGAAATGATAGTTTAAGAATTATGCAAAGAATGTGAGTGTCTTCTAGAAACTTATTTAATTAAATAGTGAATAATGATGTAATATATGCAAAGAATAATAATACAATATATGCATGGAATAATGATGTAATAAATGAGAGATATTTTGGACATTCTAGAAACATTGATTTTTATTTTATGATGCATGAAAATTATTAATAAAATTCAAATGGATATTTTGATGACAAATCAAATGATCACGGATTTATTTTTTCAATATGCATAATGAAAAAATGCAATTTTAGTCAATTTCTTCAACATGTAAAATGTTGACTTTATGTTGACTTTTTTAATATAATGCATATATGCATGATTATGGTGATTGTATTTGATGATAAAAATGCATATGGCTAAAAAATATATAACTTAACAAATGGACATGTATCAGATAAATTTGAATACCCTGACAAAATTGGGGTATGACAGTCACCAGAAACAACCATCAGATACAACAAAGGATTTGTTTCTACCTCCCCAATCCAAATATTCCTTTTACTTTAAGCAAATCCGAATCTATCCTCAAAATCGGACTAAAGAGTTCAAGAACCCTAGAAGTTCAACCATAAATTACATAGTGCGGAGCAAGATTTAGAGTCGTAATTATTAGGGATTTAAATCTCCTTGATGCAAGCTACAACATGATAACCTAATTGTAATAGAGTTGTGAAGATGAACATACCTCCAAAGCTGAGAATTGCTCCGGCGAAGTGTGAGATCGAAGAAGACGAAGTAGCGATGGGAAAATCACCTGAAAATCTGGTATTATCTTCTTCTTCTTCTTTATGATTCTTCCTCTTGTGAAGATCCTTCTTCTTCTTCTTATTCTGGATCGGGTGCTTGAGATGTCACTTTAAGAGAGAGCTTGTGGTTCGTGAGAAGCAGCAGTTGCATAGAGAAATTATGAGGTTGTGAAGAGAGTGATAGTTGAGAGATTGAGGATGATACAGAGGTTTTGAGATTTTTGGTATTGTGATCAATCCCTTTGGATGTGTGTGCGAGGTTTAATTTATAGGGCTCACAGCTTCTAAAGGAATGAGGTAGAGTCGGGAAAAGTTTGTTGAAGGTTAGGTCAGTGGTTAGGGTTAGTTCAATCAATGAGTAAGTTTGTTAGAAGAGTTAACACTATTAACTAGTTATGAAGTTAGTGAATTCCATTTGTAGTTAGTTAGTGCATTAGTTAGTTAGCATTAACCAAAGGAGAATTAGTTGAAAGTTTGAATTGTCATTGCTCTGTTAGTGAAATGTTAGTTAACTTACTGTCAGTGGATTAAAAATTTGAAATGTGTATTGAGGTTTTGCATGGCATGCTAATGTTCCAGGTTGCATCATGTTCATGGTGATGATGGTGTTGCAAGGCTTAATGGATATTGTTGCAGGTCATGGTTGTAAGCTCAAGGCAGATGTGTATTGATGCAGTATATCATGGGGAGGTTGCAACAGATCAATGGTCATGGTTGGTGAAGTCATGTTTTGGTGAGGTCATGTTTTAGTGAGTTCTTGCAAATGGTTTGTCATATTGTATTTCATGTTTAGGAATTGTTTTGTAATGTTTGGATTAGTGGCTTGATTGGTGTAATTCTCTTTGTTGTGATCGATTGATTGAATGCGATGTTGCAGGTCTTGCCTGTAATACCCTAATTTTCACCCCGGAGATCCCTTATCATTTGTATCATTTTCATAAAATCAAGGTCATCAAATACTTTTGTGTATGTCCTTATGCTTTGCAAACCCCACAAAAAAACAAAAAAATATATATGTCTTGCTTTGCTTTGTTTGCAAGTTAGGGTTTTGGCATCAAGAAGTACAAGGGATGGATAAATCAAGGGTTAGAGGGATCATAGATATATCAAGGTGACCAAGAGTATCCCTCCATCAACAATCAAAGTTTGTACTCACCTCAATTCAAGTTCATCAAGTCACAATTCATCTGACACTCAAAATTAGGGTTTTGGTCAAAGTCGGCTTAATGTTGGCTCTTTGACCAAAGCATGATTCTATGGCTTGACGCATGATCCAAGGTATTCAAATGTGCACTCATAACACACTCATATAATTCATAGGGCTCAAGAGGTTAGGTTCATACGCAGATGAAAGTTTGAACACAATTGATGAAAAAGTCAACAGATGCTTAAAGTCAATGTTTGACTTTTAAGACTTTTGGTCAACTATGGACCTTTCAAGTAAAGGATTATGAAAATATGATCATTGAAGTCATTTGATCACGTTTAGTCAAGAAAATCAAGGTTACTTGCAAAAAGGGCAAAGATGGAGAATTTGAAATTTTTACTGAGTCCCTAAAAACATGTCCAAGTACCCAACTTTCCAACGTCATAACTTATGATCCAAGCCACCATTTTCTTTGATCCAACGATCAGATTAAAGATCTTGCTTCATAATTTAACTTTGTCCTAGGTGATAAAACCTCAAAAAGTGCACGAATAAGGAGATATGGGGCCATGAAGTGGATGATTCATTTGTTTGTCAAGTGGTAAAACACTTGGTGAAATTTTCAGCATGCTGACCTAGTCAAGTGACCAACTTTATGCCAATTTTTCACCAAGATCCCGACTTATTCAAGCAAAGTGATCAACATGAAAGTTGTAGATGATGATTCCATCTTTCCAAAATGTCAAAGATCAAGAAATTTCCATGCTCGATCTAAGAGAATCAAATTTGGGAAGACGGCCTCATGGAATGGTTCACAAGTCAAATTCCAAGCCAAAGTACACTACAAATCCAAACAAATCCACAAGTACATGTACTTCTTGCTTCTAAATATCACTTTAATCAGAAGATCACACACACTTTTGAGCCATTATCCAAGCAACCAAGCCATTACACAATGAATCATTCCATTTTTGGCATAAAGGTTACACTTCCATTTGTGTAAAGTGGCTTTAACCCAACATTAAGTACCATTGAGCTCCCAAATGGATTTGGCTATGACACATACCAATTCTAAACAGAAAATCCACTCCTACACTTCATACAAAGCTCAATAAAACACTCCAAGCCCCCCATACTTTTTCCATGCTTCCCACTTGGTGTTTTGTGCAAGAACCAACTAACCAAGTAAACCAGTACAAGGCACAATTATTTTATGATATTTAAGGCTTATTGAACCCTCAAGGATCCCTATAAATAGAGGACAAAGCCTCATCTATCCATACACCAAGCTTTCTATGAAAAACTCTATTCTTGAGAGCTTTTCAACCTTAACCTCGATTCTCTCATTTGCCTCGTGCATTCTGCAAACCAAAGGTTCCAATCATCTTCTGGGAACTCATAAGCATTAGGAGAGGCATCAAACAGTAGCTGGAAGTAGTGTTGAAGAGGCATTAAACCTTGCTCCAATAGGTATATTCTTACACTTTGAAACTAATCATACATACGTCATTTCATTTTGATTTCTGAAGCAAATATGTAACATTTATTGTGCTAAGAAGGATCATTAGCTTACATGTCATTTATATTGTTGTTTATTTGAAACTATGTTGCATGAAACCTAAAGTTTCAGTTCTGGTTTTTGCCTTCGTGCATCTCCATCTTTGAGTATTAGCCAAAACCTATGGTACCATTGTGTTCCTTGCATTTTTCTATGCGATTTTGATCTTTATTTCATGAAAAATGGTTGAGAAATGAGAGAGATATGATTGATGGAAAATTGGAAAAATAGTGGGAAAAAGAAAACAAAAATGAGAGAGAGAGGTTGAAGATGATGCTGAGTTGGCATTGGAAAAAGTCCATGGAACCCCAAGGACGTGGGTTTGAACCTGGCCAGCGTAATGTTTATTTTTTCTCATTTCTTAAATGTTCATTTTTCTTCATAACTTCAAAAACCCATAACTTCATGATCCCTTAACCTTTTTGACCCATTCTTTTTGCCATGTATTCATAAGAATGTCTATTTTATGATGATACCAAAAAATCCAAAAAAAGTTATTTATTTCACCATCTTTTATTGGATAGAAAACATGTGCTTTTTAGGTGTTTTTAAGGATCCTAATCAATCTCTTTGGTTCATATCTTGTTTTACCTTGTTGTTAAATGTTCGTACGATCATAGCACACTCTTTCAAGTGTTGATTGTTGTACTTAACATGTTTAAACTTGATTATTTTCATATCATGTCTAAATTGATTCACCTTGGAAACATGTTTGAATGAATGGTTAGGAGATAATTAGGGTTTCCACTTGCTTGTTTCTTATTCATGCCATGATTAGGGTTTAGGTCTAAACTTGTCCCTAACGTGATCTTGCCTCTTGTTTAACTTGTATGCATAGTGATCCACTTAATATTTTTACTTTGTCCACACCATGTTCATATGATCCATGTTTTGAATATCCTTCTCTCGTCACAACTTGGCTTGACAACCAATATCTTGATTATGATACTTGTCTTATGTGGTTTGATACCCTTGTGTTGATTAATGTACACTTGTTTAAATCTTATCTTTTAATTCTATCCCAATTTGTGATGTTATATCCATATCTTGTAATTGTTTATCACTTCATCCAAGTATTTCCTTTATAAACTCCCATGATGATTGAATACGTATCTCATACTTATTCATGTGCTATCTCTTGTGGTGTTATGTAAACCTTTGTCATGTCCTTTTTATGATCACCATACTTCAAAAACATGTAAGTAGCTTGTTCATGGCTTACCAATTTATGTATCTTTAATTACCTAAATCCAAGGGAAAGGATCTTATGTTGACTTCTTAGTCATATATTGTCTGTTTGTTTGTTGATTTTATTTGTCCATTCATGCATTAACCCTACCCCCTTTTCAAACTAAAACACCCATTCAAACCTTGACTTACCTTTAGTCAATGGATCTTTCAACTACACTTGAAAATGCTTTAGTACACATGAAGTATTTCAAACATAACCCCTTCGACTTACTTTTAGTCAATGGATCTTTCAATTACAAATGCTTTAGTACACATGAAGCATATCAACTCAAACTTTGACTTACCTTTAATAAAGTAACACTTTCCAAAACATTTTTTTACCCCTTTTATTATCCCATAAAAAATAGTAAACAACTCTTAAAAACATAAATAAAATAAAAAGCTTCCTGTAGAGTACTATAGATGTTTAGGGTGCTAATACCTTCCCTTTGCATAACCAACCCCCGTACCTTCAATCTCTACTTAATTTGCTCCTAGTTTTACTATTTACTATGCATGTTTATTTTGGGTTTATTTTGAATATTTTCCCCTTCCTTTGGAAAAATAAAAGTTTGGTGGTGATATCAATGTTTTGCGAGTCAAGTTAATCCAATAGCGTGGTCTCCGATTCTCACCGCGGCAGAAATGGAGACTTGACTGGGGACTACTTCCCAAGAACTATTTTGTTTTCATCTATGTTTTATTATTTGTTTGTTTACATTTGATTGGGTGATATTTGTGTTAAGATAATTCTTAACCCATACTTGAGTGCATATTGAGATAGGAGGGTGGTATAGTCAAGTTGGCTTGGGTGAAGTAATCCTGAACAAGCTAACTTGAGAATCCCCCAATCAGTGGAGGCCTCTTTAGGGGTATTTGTTGAACGAGCAATCGTGAAGACATTTTCTATCTTTAACCTGGGAGCCTGAGAAGCTAATGACTTTAGTATCCCTTTACCCTACTAAGCCTTGTTAGGATGTAGTGTGGTGACTATGAAGGTGTAAACCTGAATTAGTTGATACACGATACTACACTCAAATGAGTTTTTCTTGAGAATATTATTGGTTGACAAGTAATTGTCTAAACCGGTAATATCCGAAAGATGGGATTATGACTCTGGGAACTTTCTTAGAACCTTGGTTCCCGTCTTGATGATAAACCCTTAACACTTACCCTGTTGGGATGGTTAAACCCATGGCCTCATGCTCATGAAGTCAAACCTATGAACCCCATGTATTTGATATATTTCTTATGTTTGTTGATCTTTATGTGTTTGTGAATTCATACATTCATGCATTCATTAACATCATCTTAATTAAAGTCTTCAAAGAACTTAAAGGCATTTGTTGCAGATTTCATAGGAATCTTTCACTATGGATTTTGGAAGAAGAAGAACTCAAAAGTACACTTTAAAAAGTCCAAAATTGGAATGTCTAAGAGAGCTAGGATCTTTGGTGGTTAATCTTGAAGACTTCAAAGGTAGATATGGGAGACTTCTACCTCTTTTGAAGACCAACATGATGGAGGGGATTCTTGCTACATTGGTCCAATTCTATGATCCGTTGTACCGGTGCTTTACCTTTCCAGATTATCAGCTTGTGCCTACCTTGGAGGAGTTTTCTCACTTGATTGGCCTACCCATCCATGATCAAGTTCCCTTTTCCGGTTTAGAAGAAATTCCAAAGCATAAAGACATTGCAGAAGCTACTCATTTAAAGATGTCTGAGATCAAAGCTAATATAACTACAAAAGGAGGAATTCTTGGCTTGCCTGCTAAATTCTTGATAGAGGAAGCTCGTTATTTTGCTAGCATGAATAGTAAGGATGCTTTTGAGGCTATTCTTGTCTTGCTTATCTATGGATTGTTCCTCTTCCCTAATGTTGACAACTTTGTTGACATTAATGCTATCAAAATATTCTTAATTGGAAATCTAGTTCCTACCTTGCTTGCATATGTTTACCATTTAATCCATCACAGGAATTTTCATAAGGGAGGAATGATCATATGTTGTGCAACTCTTCTCTACAAGTGGTTTATTTCGCACTTGCCTCGATCTACTGCCTTTTGGGACCTTAAGGACGGTTTGCTATGGTCACAAAAGATTATGTCTCTCACTCATTCTGACATTGATTGGTTTGATTGTGCTTATGAGGGGGTGACAATTATTGATAGTTGTGGTGATTTTCCTAATGTACCTATTCTTGGTGCAAAGGGGGGCATTAACTACAACCCGATTTTGGCTCGCCGTCAGTTTAGATACCCAATGAAGGACAAGCCCAACACCATCGTCTTAGAGAGTTTCTTCTTCAAGGAAGGAGAGGACAACGAAGCATTCAGAGAAAAGATTATGCATGCCTAGTGCCACGTCCAAAAGAAAAGAAGAGAAGCTCTAGGAAAGTTAGATTGCATCTCTTTGGAGCCTTATCTCCAATGGATGCAAGCTAGGGCCGTCAGTTTGAAAATGCCTTATCCTCGACAAGAGCCTTTGTCTTTAACTGTTAAAGAACCTTCTCTCATTTTCATGACTGACGCAGAGAAACTCAAGATTGCTTTGACTAGGGTGCAATGAGAAAAGGATGCTTGGAAGAATAAGTATCAGATCGTCCACACAGAGAATGAAGAGCTTCAAAGACACTTGAAGCAGAGGAATAATGAAGAGCTTGCTAATAATACAAGAAAGGTGCAAGAGGATTTATTTTCCTCTAGTATTATTCCAGTTCCTGGTTCAGATAATCGTCCTACCTCAGGCGTTTGGAAGATGATTGTCGACAAGCTAGTGATTGAAAAAACTCAGATGAAGGACTGAATCAAGGAGCTTAATAGGAAGTTACAAAGAGGGATTGGATCGTCTTCTCGGCAACTTCCTTAGGATTCTAGTTGTTTTCCTTGTACCTTTTGAAAGTGCACTTCAAAAAAATTGTAATCTTTCCAATATTAATGAAATGAGATTTTTTTTAGCCATCAAAAGAGTAATATCTCTCTCCATGATGTTTGCAATAACTGTGTTTATTAAAGTTCCTTAAAATACATTTGCATTGCACATCATGCATCATTCTAAACATTACATTTTTTTGCATTCCCAAGATTTATCTCTGTCTTTCACTCCAATAGACAAACTGTTTCACCGGTACAACACTCGAGCTAGTTGTCAGAAAAGGATGGAACAACTTGAACAGGAAAATAAGGATCTCAGGGAAGAGGTTACTTCACTCAAAAGCAATTTGGGGAGACTCGCAACGATGATGGAAACGCTGGTGGCTGCTCAGAATCAGCCATCTCCGGAGACCATTCAAAGAACTGTAATTTCAGAAGTCGTATCTACGTCTATTTCTATGGCACATGTGAATGCTCCTCAATATCAGATGCATCCCAATTTCCCTTGGGGCATGCCACCAAATTATAAACCGGAAGGTTACCGCCCACAAGTTCCTGAAGCTCCCGTAGTGCGTGTTGTCATGTCTATGCCACCTCCTGTGATACACACTACTCCATACCACGAAGAGCCCGTCTTTCACGCCACTCCAAGTGAGAGTATGGGAGTATATGATAAAATGGATGGTTTTCAAGATCAATTCGCTGAGATGCAAAGAGAGATTAAAGCCCTTAGGGGAAAATATCTATTTGGGAAGAATGCCCATGATCTCTTCCTTGGGCCAAATGCCAAAATACCTGCCAAATTCAAAGTACCTGACTTTGAAAAGTACAAGGGGGATTCTTGTCCAAGGAGCCACTTAACTATGTATGCCCGAAAAATATCCACTCAAACTGACAACCACCAGTTGTTGATTCACTACTTTCAAGACAGTTTGACTGGTGCCACTCTCAAGTGGTACATGAACTTGGATAGTGCCCATATCCGCATATTCAATGATATTGGTGAAGCTTTTATCAGGCAATACAAGTACAATGTCGACATGGCGCCGGACAGAGATCAACTCCGGGCTATGTCCTAAAGAGACAAGGAAATTTTCAAAGAATATGCACAAAGATGGCGTGAGGTAGCCGCCCAGATTTATCCTCCTCTCGAAGAAAGCGAAATGACTAAGGTTTACTTAAAGACTCTAAGTTCTTTCTACTATGAACGAATGATAGCAAGCGCACCAAGTGACTTCACTGATATGGTGAATATGGGAATGCGTCTCGAAGAAGGTGTCCATGAGGGGCGATTGGTTAAAGAAGGTGGTTCATCTAGCGGCGTCAGAAAGTTAGGAGTTGGGTTCCCTAAGAAGAAAGAGCAAGACATCAATATGGTGGTACACAAAAGACCAAGGCAGAGATATCAACAATAACATATTGCAGCGGTAGCTCCAGCCTACCAACCACAGTTCTTACAACAGCCTCAACCACAAGTTCAACAACGACAACAACAACCATAATTTACACAACAACAACCTCAGTACATTCAACATAATACCATGCAACAACAACAACGGCCTCAACAACATGCCCGTCCACAATACAACAATAACCAAGTTCAAAGAAGACCAAAATTTGATCTAATACCGATGACTTACATAGAAATATTCCCATCTTTGATCGACAAGAAACACATTCAAACTAGACCTCCTCCCCATGTTCCAGAGAAACTTCCGTATTGGTACAAAGCTGACCAGTTTTGTGCTTACCACCAAGGGGCACCCGGACACAATCTAGAAGACTGTTATGGCTTGAAGTCTGACGTCCAAAGATTGATCAAAAGCGGAATTCTATCTTTCAGAGATGTCAATCCAAATGTACAAGTCAATCCACTACCTCAACATGGAGGAGCTTCTATCAACATGATGGAAGGTTGTCCTGGTACTTTCAGAGTTCATGATGTATGTTATCTAGAGGGAGATTTGGTTGAAATGCACCTTAAGTTGGGTGAGCTCATCTATATGACGCCACACAACTATGTGGCTTGCGGACTTTGTCGTACAACTCTTCGTGGTTGTCGCATTGTAAGGGAAGACTTGCAAAAATAAATAGACAACGGACTTATCCGAGTTGATCGAAATCAAAACTTCAATCAAGTTAATATGGTTGAGGGCTATCAGGGTAATTACCAAATCTACGATGTGAGATTTGTGAGAGGATATTTGGTTGAGATGCACAAAAGTTTGTTTCGGCTTTCTTTTGTTACATCACGTGATTATACCACCTGTGAAGTTTGTTTGATAAACCCACGTGCATGTTCCCTTGTGCGGTAGGATATCCAAGGATTGTTGGATGCATGAACTATCACCATTGTCCATCCCAGAAACCTTGAGAATAGTGTCAATGTTATAATCCCTCAGTTCAACGTTCCTGAACCCTTGGAGATCACATTCGATAGTCGTAACTCTACAAAGTCGCCTTTGGTTATCTACTTAACAGGCCCATCACCATACCAATCTGACAAAGTCGTACCCTACAAGTACCAAGCTACCATGATCAAAGATGGGAAGGAGGTTCCTCTACCCTCTATACCTTTTGTCGTCAACATTGCCGATGTAAGTGGGGTCACAAGAAGCGGATGTGTATTCACTACGGTACCACGGAGAAATGTTGAAGCTTCAAATGGGAAGAAAACGCAAGTTGAGGCATCGACTGTGAGCAATAAACCCGATATTATGGAAGAGTCCAGTGGGGATAATATCAATTCAGAATTTGATGAGGTTTTGAGATTAATCAAGAAGAGCGAATACAAAATTGTGGATCAACTCCTACAAACCCCTTCTAAAATATTTGTTTTATCCCTGTTGATGAGTTCTGAGGCTCATAGGGAGGCTCTACAAAAGGTGCTTGAGCAAGCTTATGTCGACCATGATGTAACGATTGACCAATTTGATAGCATCTTCGCTAACATAACTGCCTGCAACAATTTGAGTTTTAGTCATGAAGAACTCCCGGTAGAAGGCAAGGATCACAACATGGCTTTGCATATTTCCATGAATTGTCTTACTGATTCTCTTTCCGGTGTATTGGTGGACACAGGTTCTTCGCTCAACGTCATGCCAAAATTAACTTTGTCTAGATTGACTTTTCAAGGAGCTCCTATGAAATCTAGTGGGGTTATTGTCAAAGCTTTGACGGTTCTAGAAAGACTGTCATCGGCGAAGTGGATCTCCGCATGACCATTGGCCCACATACCTTTCAAATCACCTTTCAAGTGATGGATATCCATGCTTCTTACAGTTGTTTGTTGGGTCGCACTTGGATCCATGAGGCCATGGCTGTCACTTCAACTCTTCACCAGAGGCTCAAGTTTGTAAGAAAAGGGAAGCTAGTCATAGTATGTGGAAAAGAAGCTTTGGTGATGAGTCACATATCGTCTTTTTCTTTCGTTGATGTTGAGGACGAGATTGGAACCCAGTTTCAAACTCTATCTGTTGCTGACGAGAATGTACAAGAGAATGGAGCTTCCATTCGTTCCTTCAATGATGCACGACAGTTAGTCAAAGATGGCTCAACGAGTGGATGGGGACAAGTTGTGAGTCTCCCTGAAAACAAATTTCGTGAAGGCCTTGGCTTCTCACCTATATCTTCAAAGTTTTCTCAACAAGACACAGTTCTCCGTCCTATTCAAGAAACTTTTCGAAGTGGAGGATTCATAAATCCTACTCAATCTAAAACAAATGTTGTCATTGAAGAAGACCCCGAGGAGGATGCACAAAACTTTGTGACGCACTGGATGCTCTGCTAAAATTGGATAGCTGATGACGTTCCTACGATTGTTCATGTTTCTAAGTAATATTTTATTGTCATTTTAAAAAAATTCCTTTCGTTATGCCCAAGCCGAAAGAGTATTTTGTTGGCTTTGTTTCAAGTTCCCCTTATCATTAATAAAAATGTTCATTTTGTCTTCCATTTCGTTTTATTTTTTGCCTTTCGAAAAATGGTAACCTAAAACAAACAAACAAAAATCACTTTCAATATCTGCATGCAAATTCCATCATTTTATCCTAAAAAACAAGCATAAATCATGTGTGCAGATTAATCAAAGTCACACCCATTGAAAGCAATGACCTTATGCCCTCTCCCAACCTTGATTTCCCTGTATTTGAGGTCGAAGAAGAAAGTGATGAAGAGATTCCATATGAGATATCCCGGCTACTTGAACAAGAAGAAAAGGACATTCAGCCCCACAAAGAGCCAATAGAAGTGATTAACTTGGGTTCCGAAGAAGATAGAAAGGAGGTCAAGATTGGGGCATCGCTCGTCCCGGATGTCAAGGAAAGGATGATAGATCTTCTTAGAGAGTATACATATGTATTTGCTTGGTCTTATCAGGACATGCCAGGTCTTGATACTGATATTGTGGAGCATCATTTGCCGTTGAAATCAGAATGTCCACCGGTCAAACAGAAATTAAGAAGAACACGCCCAGACATGGCTCTCAAAATCAAAGAAGAGGTTCAGAAGTATATTGATGTCGGTTTTCTTGTTACATTTGAGTATCCTCAATGGCTGGCAAACATAGTGCCCGTTCCAAAGAAAGATGGTAAAGTTTGAATGTGTGTCGACTATAGAGATTTGAACTAAGCCAGTCCAAAGGATGATTTCCCTTTACCTCATATTGATATGTTGGTCGACAGCACTGCAAAATTCAAGGTATTTTCTTTCATGGATGGATTCTCTGGTTATAATCAGATCAGAATGGCGCCTGAAGATAGGGAGAAAACATCATTTATCACACCTTGGGAAACATTTTGCTACAGAGTAATGCCTTCCGGTTTGAAGAACGCTAGTGCAACCTACCAGCGAGCCATGACAGTGCTCTTCCATGACATGATGCACAAAGAAATTGAGGTCTACATGGACGATATGATTGCTATGTCCAAGACCAAAGAAGAGCATGTTGAGTATTTATTAAAGATGTTTCAGCGTCTGAGGAAGTACAAACTCCATTTGAAGCCTAATAAATGTACTTTCGGTGTCCGTTCAGGAAAGCTACTAGGCTTCATTGTCAGTCAGCAAGGTATTGGGGTGGACCCTGATAAAGTCAGAGCCATTCAAGAAATGCCCGCACCAACAACATTGAAACAAGTCAGAGGATTCCTCGGACGTTTGAATTACATCTCCTGATTTATATCTCACATGACTGCGACTTGTGGGCCAATTTTCAAGCTTCTTCGCAAAGATCAAGGTTGTGTGTGGACTGAAGACTGCCAGAAAGCTTTTGATAGTATCAAGGAGTACCTGCTGGAGCCTCCTATTCTGATTCCTCTGGTGGAAGGAAGACCTTTGATTATGTATTTGGCCATAATAGAAGATTCCATGGGTTGTGTGCTCGGTCAACAAGATGAAACTGGAAGAGAGGAGCATGCCATTTACTATTTGAGTAAGAAATTCACACATTGTGAGTCTCGATACTCTATGCTCGAAAAAACTTGTTGTGCTTTAGCTTGGGCTTCCCGTCGTCTCCGTCAATATATGCTCAATCATACTACTTGGTTGATCTACAAAATGGATCTGATCAAGTACACCTTTGAAAAGCCTGCTTTAACTGGAAGAATTGCTCGTTGGCAGATGTTGTTGTCAGAATACGATATTGAGTGCCATACACAGAAGGTGATAAAATAAAGTATCTTGGCTGACCATTTAGCTCACCAGTCAATTGATGACTATCAATCCATTCAACTTGACTTCCCCGATGAGGATGTAATGTACTTGAAAGCGAAAGATCGTGATGAACCGTTGCAAAGTGAAGGGCCAGATCCAGAATCCCGTTGGGGTTTGATATTTGATGGAGTTGTTAATGCTTATGGAAATGGAATTGGGGCAGTCATTGTCACTCCCCAAGGTTCTCATATTCCATTTACCGCAAGATTGACATTCACTTGTACGAACAAAGTGGCAGAATATGAAGCGTGCATTATGGGTCTGGAAGAGGCTATCGACTTGAGAATCAAAATTCTTGACGTATATGGAGATTCAGCTTTGGTGATTAATCAGATCAAAGGAGAATAGGAAACTCGTCAACCTGGTTTGATTCCTTACAAAGATTATGCGAGGAGGTTGTCAACTTTCTTCAACCAAATTGAATTTCATCATATACCTCGTGAGGAGAATCAGATAGCAGATGCTATGGAAACTTTATCCTCTATGATTATTGTGAACCGGTGGAATGATGTGCCTATAATAAATGTTATGCGCCTCGACAGACCTGCTCATGTGTTCGCCGCAGAAGATTTCATTGATGGCAAACCATGGTATCATGATATTAAATGCTTTATTCAAAGACAAGAGTACCCACTTGGGGCATCAAACAAAGATAAGAAGACTCTTAGAAGGTCGGTTGGTACCTTCTTTCTGAATGAAGACGTGTTGTACAAAAGAAACTTTGACATGGTCTTACTCAAATGCGTGGATAGACACGAAGCAGGCATGCTGATGACATAAATTCATGAAGGATCCTTTGGTACCCATGCTAATGGACATGAAATGGATAAAAGGATGTTAAGGGCAGGTTACTATTGGCTGACAATGGAATCTGACTGCTACAAATATGTGAAGAAGTGCCATAAATGTCAGGTTTATACTAATAAGATTCATGTGCCTCCAACTCTCCTTAACATTATCTCCTCTCCTTGGCTTTTCTCTATGTAGGGAACTGACATGATTGGTATGATAGAACCTAAAGCTTCGAATGGACATCGCTTCATTCTAGTGGCCATTGATTACTTTACCAAGTGGGTCGAAGTTGCATCGTACGCCAATGTGACAAAGCAAGTGGTGGTCTGATTTATCAAGAATCAACTAATTTGTCGTTATGGTGTTCCAATTAAGATCATTGTTGATAATGGATCAAACCTGAACAACAAGATGATGAAGGAAATGTGTGCAGAATTCAAGATCGAACACCATAACTCATCTCCTTACAGACCCAAGATGAATAGGGTCGTTGAAGCTACGAACAAGAATATAAAGAAGATCATCCAGAAAATGGTTGTGACTTACAAGGATTGGCATGAGATGCTCCCTTTTTCTTTACATGGGTATCGTACATCCGTTTGCACTTCAACGGGGGCAACCCATTTCTCTCTTGTATATGGCATGGAAGCAGTGCTCCCTGTGGAAGTTGAGATCCCATCAATGAGAGTCTTGATAGAAGCAGATTTGTCTGAGGCTGAATGGTGTCAAAGTAGATTTGATCAGTTGAATTTAATTGAAGAAAAAAGGATAAAGGCTTTATGCCATGGTCAATTGTATCAACAAAGGATGAAGAAAGCTTTTGATAAGAAGGTTCGACCCCGTGTGTTCAGAGAAGGCGACCTCGTGCTCAAGAAGATCTTGTCTTTCATTACTGATTCTAGGGGCAAGTGGACTCCTAATTATGAAGGACCATATGTTGTTAAGAGAGCTTTCTCTGGTGGTGCTTTAATCCTTACAACTATGGATTATAAGGATCTCCCTCGTCCTGTGAATGCTGATGCAGTCAAGAAATACTTCGCCTAAAAAAAATATAAAAGAACAGCTCGCTAAGTTGAAAACCCGAAAGGGCAACTTAGGAAAAAAGGAGCGCCTCGGTGGGTCGAAAACCCGAAAGGGCGGTCCAGGAAAAAGTTAGAGACATAAACAGAACATGATTATCCCGGTAGATTGACACCCGCAAGGGACAATCTAGGCAAAAGTTAGGGATTATAGCAAGTAACTGCATCAGACCAGACTTGATCAACTTAAAGCGACCTCGCCCATCAAAGTCTTCTCAATCAAATTACTCTCTCCAGAAACTCGAACACAATGGATTTCAAATTTGATAGGTAGAATAGTGGCCATTGCATTTTAATGTATCATTTTCCTGTATTTACCATTTTTTTCATCTTTGTAAATGATCTATGGGGTCCCGCCATTTGCGGAATACCATTCCTTCAATAAAATTCGAGACTTTATCCATTTGTTTGCAACTCTTATTTTACTTCCTTCTGGCAAAATGACTTTTTTACTTTTGATAAGAAAATTCTTAAAACAAAAGCTTACAATATTTTGTTTTTGCTTTTAAGAAGTGTGTGTGTGTTTCTTTTAATTTATGAATACAATAAGGAATGTCAATAGTAATCCCATAAAAGGTTGGATCCTAATGTGCATAGCTCAATGCTTTCTTAAAATAATGTCTTCATTATCCCCAATGGAATTGCAGCCGTTGATGATTCTTGCTTCTTTAGGAAACCTTCCCTCCATTTGGCACCATTATGTTGGTATCCCCATAGAAGATTGGGCTTGAAGGAAAGTTTTACTTCATTAACGACTTCTTATTTTATCTCTTGTGAGGCTTTTGTCCTGTTGAGATTAGTCGGGTGTTCATTTATACTGAGATGTTTATTTCATCTCCAGTTCCTCTACTATTTCCTATTTTGTCAGCATAAACATGACACGCATTCATGCATGCATATACGTCATACGTAATTAAATTCATAGCTCATATTCATATTTCATCCCCTATGTTGCTTTACTTAACTTGGTTGCATTTATCCCCCAAGTGATATATACTTCCTCTCTTCAATAGAGTCATCGACCTTAAGCAGAAAGTGTATATCCTTTCTAAATCCCCACTGAGTTTATTCCTCGTGGAAGATTTTGCTTTAGCTCTCCTTTCCATACTTGGATAGGATAAATCCTCAGTTTGAGATCATTCCTCACTGAGAAGAGTCTTGTTTGACTATCCCTCTCCAGTTTATTCCTGGATTGAACCTGAAATCTAAGAGGTCTGATTTTGAATTTCTCTAGGCTGTAAAAACCTAGATTGATGGTACATTTATTTTGTACTTTCAAATACTTCGATCCCCGTGAAGAAAATATGTTTATGGTTTCCCATCAAAGACGAATTTTGTTCCCCAGCAGTGTTCTTGTAACACTTTCTTTGAAATCTCTACCTAACAACAAGTGGCAGTCTCTTTATTTCAGAAGCTTGTTTTGTTCCCGGATTTTTGTTTCGAATGACAAATGGTAGTCTCTTTTTCGAGAAGTTTATCCATTCCCCAGCGAAGTTAACACACATATCAACTTCCTTATTCTTCCATCAAATGGTTATCTCTGCGAAAAATTCTTGTCAGAGAAGTTTGTTGGAACTCTTTCACCCTTTTCAAGTGGAATACTTGATTAAAGAAGAAATTGAAAACCATTCATGGCATACAACCCGAATCATATGGAAATTTATTCGACAATAAGTGACTGTCTCTTTATTTGAGAAGCTTGTTTCGTTTTGGACGACAAATAGAAGTTTTTTCGATAAGTTTGTCTATCCCCAGTGAGGTCCTTTCACCAAATGGTTATCTCTCCGGAAAATTCCTGTCAGAGAAGTGTGTTGGAGCTCTTTCACCCTTTTCAAGAGGAAGTCTTGATTAAAGAAGAAACTGAGACTCATTCGAGGCATACAACCTGAATAGTTTGTTGAAGTTTATTTATCCTTTTCAAGTGAAATACTTGATTAAAGAAGAAATGGAAACCCATTTTGTGGCATACAACCCGAATCATGGTTGAAATTTATTATCCAACGATAGATGGCAGTCTCTTCTACGAGAAGTTTGTCCATTCCTCAGTTAAAGTTTATCAACATATCAATTACTCTTCCGTCAAATGGCTATCTCTCTAGAAGAATCCTGTTAGAGAAGTTTGTTGAAATTATCACTTTTGCTTCCCTAGAGTGAAGTTAAAAACAACTAATGGCAATTTTCCCAATAAGCCCGTTATCAAAAACCATCCTCATTTAAATGGCTATCTCTCCGGAAAATTCCCGCTAGAAAAGTTTGACGAGATTCCTTTCAAATGATGTTATTTTCTCTTTACTGGGAAAATTTGTTTTGAAGGTCCCCGGTGGAGTCATTGGTTCCCATCTCCCATTTAATGATCACCCTTTTCTCAAATGAAAGTCTATTAAAGAAGAAACTGGATCCTTTTTCACATATTGGAAGTTGGTTCTCATTCAATTATCATAACTTACATTTTCGTTCCCCGGTGGAGTGTTAATTTTACCCTCAGTAATTTTAACACTTTCCCTAGTTTGGTAGCCTTTGGTGTTATTCCCTGGTGTTAGTCCCTCTTCTCTGCTTGGTTTCTCCAGCAGTAGTCTATCTCATGTGGCATTATAACCCACGGAATTCAGAGTCTTGTATTCACATCATATCATAAGCATCATTGCGTTATCTTAGGATCAAAAATTGTGTATTTTAATATTTAAGCCCCTCCAATCTCGTCGAGACGAAGATTTCAACCTTCATATATCCGGATGGAGGAAACTTAAATAGGGGCAGCTGTAATACCCTAATTTTCACCCCTGAGATCCCTTATCATTTGTATCATTTTCATAAAATCAAGGTCATCAAATACTTTTGTGTATGTCCTTATGCTTTGCAAACCCCACAAAAATACAAAAAAAATATATATGTCTTGCTTTGCTTTGTTTGCAAGTTAGGGTTTTGGCATCAAGAAGTACAAGGGATGGATCAATAAAGGCTTAGTGGGATCATAGATATATCAAGGTGACCAAGAGTATCCCTCCATCAACAATCAAAGTTTGTACTAACCTCAATTCAAGTTTATTAAGCCACAATTCATCTGACACTCAAAATTAAGGTTTTGGTCAAAGTCAGCTTAATGTTGGCTCTTTGACCAAAGCATGATTATATGGATTAAGTCATGATCCAAGGTATTCAAATGTGCACTCATAACCCACTCATATAATTCATAGGGCTCAATAGGTTAGGTTCATACGCAGATGAAAGTTTGAACACAACTGATGAAAAAGTCAACAGATGCTTAAAGTCAAAGTTTGACTTTTAAGATTTTTGGCCGACCATGTGTCGCGGCGCGAAAAATACCCATGCGTAGGGAGCGCTCGAAATATAAACAAAACAGAGTCGCCACAGAACTTTATTTATTCCCAAAGAGGGAAAGGGGAAATATCGATAAAACCCACAAAAATAAAAAAGAAATGGTCGTCGCAACCAAATCCGGTTCGGGAGTCAGTTATGCAAGGGGAAGGTATTAGCACCCCTCATATCCATCGTACTCGATGGGACCCATTTAGCTAGTTTCGTGTTAGAGTGTTAGCATGATATCGTTTGTGATCTTCTACTTATCGGGTGAGGAAAGAGAAAGAAAGAAAGGAAAGACTTAGGGTTTTTAATATTAATGTGCCTGACAAGATTTCACAATCCTGCTCCTACGTATCTCCAGGTGCTATGAAGAACTCAAGGCATACGTAGTTCTACCCAAAGAGAACTACTGGGTGGATTTCTTTTAAAGAGAGTGATGCTTGGATCATATTTGAGCGATTAAACCTTTACTTGCTGCTCGCTCTTGGAGGCTGAAGTCTTTGTTTGTTTCGCATCAAAATGGATGTTGCATACTCTTTTCTGAAAATGTTTTCGGAGTCGCACAAGGGCGGAAAATAAGTTTGATGAGTTTGAGTCGATTTTAAGCGGAGACAGGCATCCAAGCAGGGAGCTCTACTGCAGTACTCGAATGCCCGAAAAGGAAGAGGCCTAGGCCCAATCACTTTCTTTTCATCCAAAAGTTTGTTTATGAAAATATGGCAAATTAGGTCAAAGTTCATTAACGGAAGACGATTAATCAGACATAGAGCTCTACAGCAGTGTCCAAATAATCGGGAAAGAGAAAGTCGATATCCAATCAATCTTTTTCTTCTATAAGAGAAATGACCTAATTCTAGTAATTATTGTATTTTAATATGGAAGACGAATGTTTAAACATTGAGCTCTACAGCAGTATCCTAACATCCGAAACAGAGAAAGTCTAAACTTAATCAGTTTCTTCCATTTTTATTGTGAAAAGCTTTTGAAAATAGGGGGACGACTTGACATTGGATCAAGTGTCAGAAGTTGACTTATGAAAAATAATTTGGATGTGGCGGGGGCGGTGCTCAACTTTGCAATTAATTTGGATTTGATTTGGGAAAAAAGACTCGACGTTGGATCGAGTGTTTGTTTTTGTTCTTTTCTAAAAGGGTTGATTTTAATCTTCTGATAACAATCAAATAGTACAGTAAAGTAAATGAAAACGGTAAATTTATTACACATGTTTGGGAATGGGGTACATTTTATCGAATGGGGATACAACACAATAATTAAATCATTCAAGTTTTAAAAGACAGTTATAAAAATAAAAGAATCTCGTTGTAAGAAGGCCCAAGAGAAAGTCAAGGGACAAGGAGTAAAAATCAGAAATTGAACTACATAATTTAGCATAATGTTAAGCAATCGTAAAGTGATTCATGTAAGAATCACCCTATATGAGGTGGGTCAACAAAATTTTATGCGCTTAAGCAATTTCTGAAGTTTAAATTGAAGTTTTAACTCCGAAATTGCAAGGCATATGTGAAAACCCGATCGGACAATTAAATTAAATTTTCTTTTTAACAATTTAAAAATAAAAATAAATAAATATAAATAATATTTATAATAATAAACAATAATGATAAATAATAGAAATAAATATTAATAATAATAATAATCACCATCAATTAATCGATATTTAACAATAATAATTAAAAATGTTCATAATAAATCAATAAAAACAAAAAAATAAATAAATAAATAAAAAGAATTTAAACAAAATAATAAATAATAATAATAATAATATGTAGTAAACATAATATAAATATTAATCGATACTAATAACCAATAGATAGTAGTCCTTAATGATAATCATAATAATGATGGTAACAGTTAGTAAAATCAAAGTTATTGTAATAGTAATCATAATAGATAATGTTTGTGATAGTTAAAAAATAGTTACAATAATAATGCTAATAATAATAACAATATTAATAATACATAATAATAATAATAATAATAATAATAATAATAATAATAATAATAATAATAATAATAATAATTAATATACAAAAAATAAAAAAAAATAAAAAAAAAGTAAAAGCAAAGAAAGAGAGTGGAGACGGTGCAGTGCATCAATGTGCATGAGAAAGAGAGATTTAGATATTTTTTTTAAAACATCACCCAATCATATCATGGCACATGTCTCCCATGTAGAGGAAAAATAAAAGCAACCAAATATATTTTCTTCATCTCATGCATTAAACAACACTAAAGAACAAAGAAATAAAAAAAATAAGATCTTCTCCTTTTTTACTCATGTCTCTCTCATTCATAAAAAAAAACAAGCTTCAAAATAAATATAAAGTTAATCTCCTCAACCAATAATGAATAAAAGGAAACATGAAAAGGTAAGGAAATGAGTTACCGGCGGCGAAAGTTTACTCCGACGTGGATGTTGGTTCATTTTCCGGCGACGTGTGGTGGTTGCGACGATCTTTCCGGCGCCCTGTAATGATGTGTTTGCTTGTGTGCTGTGTTGGATTTGTGAGGAAGAGTAAAATGAGTGGAAATGTTTATGTGTTGTAGTGTTCTTGTGAATGTTAGTTTTATTTAGAGATGATGATGTTTGATGAAGAGTTAAGAGTTTATAAGTGAGGTGTGTTTATGATGATATTGTTGTTGTAGTTAAAGAAAAAATGATGTGGTATTATGTTGTTGGTGGGAAAGTTTTATTGAAAAGAGGAGATAAGTGTATGGTCAAGAAGTTGTGAATGAGGTTGACGAAGAAGGAAAGTTTCTTCTGCTTTTCTTTTGTTCTTTTTAATTATAAAGTGGAATGTTGTGTCTATGTGAGAGGGAGTTGAATGAATTGTTTATAGTGAAAGAGAAGGAAAAATGAAAAAGCTTGTAAGTGTGTATTAGAGAATAAAAATATCTTCAAGGCTGTGTTTGGATCTAGATCTTGGAGAAAAAACATTTTTTTTATTGCATGGATAGGAGCTGGCCGCGTGGCAGCTTTTGGATGGTGGGGAAATGTATTTGCAAATGTGCCAATAAGGGAAAGGTCGGTTTAGCATAAATAGGAAGAAGAAGAAACTAAATCGGGTACATATTATTTTTTGATTTTGAAGCCACCAATAGCAACAAATACCCCTTTGTAAATAAATTAACTTAAAATTAAACTAAAATCTAACATTGTTGCATTATATTTTTTGAAATAGAAACAAATAAATGATGATATAAAAAAAACCAACTTGACTAATTATTAATTTCTAATTGTTTTCTTCAAATATTTCTAATTAATTTCTAATGACTAATTTCTAATTAATTCCTTTAACAATTTAATTAAGAATATAAAATTAAATAAATTAAAACGAATAAAAATCGGGCGTAAAACTAAAATCAAAATGGATATGCTAAAAAAATGATCAACGCAAAATAAACTACTCAAAAATATACAGGTATTGACCAAATTTTGAAATAAAAATGAATGGTTAAAAGGCTCAGGCGGGAAAAAACACGACTGAAAAAGTAGTCGAAAAATTAAAATGAGCACATTGGGTTATACTACGCTGAACGTAGATTAATAAAACTGATGTCGGAAAGCTCAATTTTTTGCAATTTTTCGCCCACTAATTCGAAGTACAGTTGAGAAACAATTCGACCGGTCTGTCTGTAGATTCGAAAAAATTAATTCAAGTATATTTCAAGCACTATGTGAAACAAAATGCATGTTATTACAAGTAAAAAATGCAAGCGTCATGTAAATGAACTGAATTGCTGACTGAATAATCGTGAACAGACAATCAGATGAAAATGAATCGCTCTTGTACAATTTGTTGTTGGTTCTCAAGCACAAACAAAACCTACAAAGATTCAGACGACGACAATTACTCTTGATTATCACATTCTGAACCTCTAAAATACGATGCAATAAAAATAAGCGATGCAACGAGATTGAGAAATCAAGTCCTTTGACTTCTTAGTCAACAGACGACTGAATGAGTATTATCAAAGTCAGATAAAATGTCAGAATTCCTGACTTTTTACCTGAACCCTGATGAATTCTTTAAACTGATGAAATACACGACAAAAATGGATTGTTTTATGCTGGTGATGCGAGTGAAAACTCAGGGTAAAATTTAGGGTATGACAGTTGCCCCTATTTAAATATCTTTAACAGGAGGATATGAAGAACTCTTGTCTTCAAATCATCATGGTGAAAGATAGTTTAAATACCAAAACAAACCCAAATTTTGCCCTTCTATGCGAAAGAAAGATATGTTTTGTGATTATGAATGAATGCACAGGGATGAAGAAATACTCTGGATTTCTTAATCAACAAATGGTAAAACGAATGAATGCGAATGAGATTTAGGATATACTCTTGATTTCCTAATTGTCGGATGATATGGATGCAATGTAAGTTAAGAAGTACTCCCCACTTTTTAGAGATGAATGATTTAAGAAATACTCTTGATCTCTTAATCATAATATGATTGAATGAAATGAAAATTAATTAAGAAATACTCTTGATTTCTTAATCATGAATGCAAGTGAGTTAAGAAATGCTCTTGATTTCTCAATCATGAGATTACAAATGATATGTATAAGTTAAGAAATACTCTTGATTTCTTAATCATGAATGTGAGTGAATTGAGAAATGCTCTTGATTTCTCAGATGACATGCACATGGGTTAAGAAATACTGTTGATTTCTTAATCATGAATGTAAATGAAATATGTATGACTTAAGAAATACTCTTGATTCCTTAATCATGAATGTAAATGAATTGAGAAATGCTCTTGATTTCTCAGATGAAATGCAAATGAAATAAGAAATAATCTTGATTCCTTAATCATGAATGTAAATGAATCGAGAAATGCTCTTGATTTCTCAGATGACATGCAGATGAGTTAAGAAATACTCTTGATTTCTTAATCATGAATGTAAATGAAATATGTATGAGTTAAGAAATACTCTTGATTCCTTAATCATGAATGTAAATGAATTGAGAAATGCTCTTGATTTCTCAGATGACATGCAAATGACTGGGGATGAGAGAATCACGTTCAGTTGCTCTTGACTGACAAAAGACTCTGGGATGGATTTGTTATAAGGTAACATGCACGACTGGTCTTCAGACGTTCTTCGTTGAAGGCAGACACTCCTGGGGGAATAAATGATCATATTCAGCTGCTTTTGGCTAAATATGTCATATTCAGTAACTCTTGGCTGAAACTGATGCATTCAATGACTCTAGGTTGAAGCAAAAACTGTAAAATAAAATAGTGTTCAGCTGTTTTTTACTGAAACCACTGCATTCAACTGCTCATGGTTGAAGCAAAACTGAGAGATAAAAATAGTGTTCAACTGCTCTTGGCTGAAACTAAAGCATTCAACTGCTCTTGGTTGAAGTAAACTGCTGGAAAATAAAATAGTATTCAGCTGCTCTCGGCTGAAACTAATGCATTCAACTGCTCTTGGTTGATGCAAATTGCTGGGAAATAAACAAAATGCTTCCTTTGGTGAATAACCGCATATTCAGCTGCTCTTGGCTGGCAGAAGACTCTTTTGGGGAATTAGAAGATCCCAGAGACTTGTTGGGGATGAAAAGTTAATGATATTCAAAAGGATTAACCTTACTCTCAATTATCGAACTGACAGGTCCAACCTAATGCTCCATCGCATAGTAGATCAACATGGAACACTAACTCTTCCCTGGATTGATTGAAGAAACCTGTTGGGGAATACAAGAGACTCTATGGGAAATAAACACACAGGAGGCTCGCTGGAGATATACTGAGGAACATTCAGTAAAGCTTATTTGTTCATGGAACTCTCATCCATTAGACTCATTGGGGAGATTGCTTACTTGCAAAGAGATGTCCATCTTAGACCTCTACTTTAAAGAGATTTGCTGAAGATAAAATTATTGGGGATCCCTTGCTTAAGGAATCCTGCTGGTATAAAACTCGCTTGGGGAATTTATGAAGTTTTGATGGAGAAAAACAATGTTGGAGAAACTCTATGGGGAGATAGCTATTGGGGAAACCAAGCAGAAATTCCGTTGACACCAGAGTTCCAATGGGAGAACATCAATCACATTGCTAGGGAAGAAACTCATCTTAAGAATCAATACCAACAATGATCAAATTCTGAAAGTACTTACTGAAGAGAATAATTGTTCTACCCCTGAGAACACACACCCCTTGAATCTTGGTTTGTTGAGGATTACACCGAACTTCCTTGAGAGGTTGCTGAATCCGGCTGAGGTTTATGCATGATTTGTTTTTGTACATGATATGCAAAATGAATGTGAATGCATGAATATATTAGTTTATGCATTTTTTGGGTCTCAAGCTCGGATTCCCCAACGCCTTGTCTTGGATAGTTTTAACACCATGAAGATGATTTTTTTGTTGTAAAAAAAATTCTGATTTCTGCTTTTCTACCAAGCGGGCTTCAATGAGGACTTCTTGCTTCTGGAAGAAAATCCATTTCAAACTTGCTTTAGATTACGATGATCTAGGAAATGTCCCACTTCTTGTGAACCGGATGCATTATTGTAAACCAACAAAAATTCCTTTTATACTTTCAAAATCAAAAAAAAAATTAAAGTTTTCAAAAGCTTTGTCGTTTCCACTATTTTAATGTTTTTATCTTATCAAAAATAAAAAGCGACATTAAGCATAAAAACAGAAATAATTGGTAAAGCAATGTTCAACTGAACAATCTTATTTGATGAGAAGAATAACTCATACATGGGGTTCATGAAGATGTAAACCCCTCTAAGAGGAGATTACAGAGAAAGAAAGCAAGTAAATGGCAACAAAAATTTAACTGATTTTCCAACGAAATACAACTTTTCTACTTTCTGAAGGAGAATTGCCATCCAAGGCGCAACGGAATTTAAAAATTTCTCCATTTAGTGATCCTTACGAATGGGCATGATCAGTGATAGAATCGTTACCTCTTGTGGCGATCACGAACGTTGAACGATGACAACGTCTCTACTCAGTCCACACGAACGGATTCCTTCAATCTCAGTGCTAGCTGGTACGAATGAAGGCTTTGAGTGAGAGAGAGAGAGAGAGAGAGAGAGAGAGAGAGAGGGAAACGAAATTCCAAGTCTTCACTTGAGTGTCAGTCTGAGTGACAATGCTTCTACCAAAGGGTTCTATTTATAGAACCACTTGTGTGGGCTTCAAACTAAAAAGCCCACTTAAGTGTATTTTGGCCCATATCTTATAATATGCCCAAAATCACTTAAGTATTTGGTACCTTACCATATTTCGTATTCTACATAAGTACACCGTACCTTACGATGTTCTTTAGTTACTCTATCTCTCATCAATCTGTCCTTTGTGTGTGACCCTGTAGGTTTTCGCGACGTTGGCAATTATATTAAATCACGCATTTAACATGATAAACAGTGAGCGGTATCTAGCAACACATCACTACTACCCAAGACACGAAAATGTCATGTGATCTGACAAAACCTCCTGTGATAATAATTATGTGTATAATTACCCTTTTGCCCTTATGTCTATATTGAACACAAGGTATAGACCGTGTCATCCTTGTCCAGTTCAATATTGGGCCCATAGACATTTATCTTGTTACGCAGGATGGGCAAATTCCATCTAGGTCACTCATGTCCCTCAGCATGCTTTGTGGAGTACCCATCAACTGTCTTTATGGTTATCCAGTTACGGACAATGTTGGATCAGCAACAAAGCACTCGACTCTACATCTAGGGTCCATAGTGGTTTCAGGTCGAAGAGTGGTATACACCATTATCACCATGAGAATAACTTATGACACTTTGCATAACTTTCTATATAGTATTCTCATAGCGGGTCAATCCGGTATAAATATTACTCTTAATATTCATACCTATGTTTAAGACTTGATAACTCTTTATCCATGATCCATGAGATGTGATCATCAGTCTACAAACATAATAGTCTCAATGCTTTAATGTTATCCCACTTCACAATAAAGCTCGACTACGGATACTTTAAGAATAGTGACCCTATGTTTAATGTGCTCTCATGATCAAGTCACACTTGATACATTAAACAGACTATCTATTCCAGGGACTTTATTAAACAAACATAATAAAGAAAAATGCCTTTTATTATTAATAAATAATTCGATACAAGTACCAAAAGTATTGACCTCTAGGGCTTACACCAACACTTTCCCCTATGTCCTCTAGTCCTCATTACTTTGCTTCTGGAGATGGTAATTGGACTGTTTTCTTCCATCTGAGCTTTGTTGCAGTGTTGACTTGTGTCGCTGCAGTATTATGCTTTTGGATATTCCCTAACTTTTGTGCGAACTGCTCCTTAAGAGTTTCAGTTCACCGGGAGATTTTACCCTTTTTTGCTTAAGTCGCCCTTTCGGGTTTTCGACTTATCGGGCTTAATTTTTTTGTTTATCCCTAATTTTTGCGTGAGCCGCCCTTTTGGGTTTTCAACTCACCGGGATGCTCATTTTTTGCCTAAGTTGCCCTTTCGGGTTTTCAACTTAGCGAGCTTTTATTATCCATCTTATTTTCTTAGGCATAATACTTTCTGACTGCCTCAGAATTGGTGGGGTGTGTCAACTCTTCTCCGTCCATGTTCGTGAGAACTAAAGCTCCACCAGAGAAAGCTTTCTTCACCATAAATGGTCCTCCATAGTTTGGAATCCACTTGCCACGTGAATCCTTCTGGAGGGAGATTATCTTTTTCAAAACTAGTTCACCTACATTAAACTCTCGAGGTCGGACCTTCTTATCAAATGCCCGCTTGAGTCTCCTTTGATATAACTGACCATGACACAATGCTGTCATCCTCTTTTCTTCGATTAGATTGAGCTGGTCAAACCTGGTTTGAATCCATTCTGCTTCTTCTAATTCTGTCTCCATCAAGACTCTCAACGAGGGGATCTCCACTTCTATCGGTAACACAGCCTCCATGCCATAGACTAGTGAGAAAGGGGTTGCCCCTGTTGAAGTGCGAACAGCTGTTCGATATCCGTGCAAAGCAAAGGGTAGCATATCGTGCCAATCTTTATAAGTTTTCACCATCTTCTGAATGATCTTCTTGATATTCTTGTTAGCTGCCTCTACAGCTCCGTTCATCTTTGGCCTATAAGGTGACGAGTTATGATGTTCAATCTTGAAGTTCTCACACAACTCCTTCATCGTCTTATTATTCAGATTTGATCCATTATTAGTGATAATCTTGCTAGGAGTTCCGTAGCGACAAATTATCTCTTTCTTGATAAATCGAGTGACGACTTGCTTTGTCACATTGACATAAGAAGTTGCTTCTACCCACTTAGTGAAGTAGTCAATGGCAACCAGAATGAACCGATGTCCATTTGCAGCTTTAGGCTTAATCATACCAATCATGTCTATGCCCTACATTGAGAATGACCATGGAGCTGATAAAACATTCAGAGGAGTAGGTGGCACGTGCACCTTGTCAGCATAAATTTGGCACTTGTGGCATTTCCTGGCATAGTGGTAACTGATCGCGACTTTATGAGTCGAATTTGGGGTACAAACTGCAAGTGCACAGTTCTATCGCGTAGTTTTAAAAGATATCGATCCCACAGGGACTTATGAATCGATATACCGTTATCTAAGGTTACTTCGTAAAGCTAAGGCAGGTAATACTTTGATTGTTTGGGGGAAAAAGCTAAAACTAAAATAAGATCTAAAATTAATATCTAATAAGCGGATATCGGTATGCAGTTCGTCGTAATTAAGGAATCAATTCTTTGTTGGTTTCTTGGTTTTAAAATGAATCTTTTCAGTTGACTCTATTGATTAAAAGTTTTATCTCAAACTCTCGCTCTGTTGAATAAACTATGATTTTATATTAACGTAGCTGTCACTTATAGTTAAGTCAAAAACCACTTTTTGAAAACAATAGAATCCGTAGAAACTCTTTTTAAGAAAACACTAATCGTTTAAACACCCTTATCTCAAACTCTCGCTCTGTTGACTTAGGTTATATAATTAAATTCAAATGCTTAACTCTCGTCCTCACATTCAATCTTTAAAAATACTTTTTGGAAAAGATTAGAATTTAATTAACTCTAAAAATTGCTTTCGCCCTGATTTAGAATTAATGCTCAATTTACTATGTCCAGTTAAAAACTCAAACTCTCGTTCTATTGAATTTAACTTCTTTATGTCTTTTACTCTCGTACAAAAACTTTGTTATTAAACCTGTAAATTGGGACCATAAAAAGAGTGACTTTATTTTTAAACGTAATTTAACCAACTTAGTTTTGATTCCTTCATTCCGCTTACTTTACATACCGATACCTAAATAAATTAGCCAGACATATTAAACAGGCTTAAACAATTATTACGCTTAATTAAAGCCATATCAGGCAAACAATATAGGTAAACAGCAGTGCAGAGCATATATAAATTAAAACAATAAATTAAAGAACCTGTAAAATTAATAGAAATCTTGATTGTTCTCTAACTTCGATGCTTGAACACTCCACCACAGACCGGTTGGATTTGTTCTTCACAATCTTCGATCAGACAGTAAAATAAAGGCGAAGGAATAAAATACTATGATCTAACGTAAGGTTAGATCTAGTTAAAGTTACACAATAGTTTCCGGTGTAGAAACTATTGTGAGAAAATTAATTGAATGCCTAAAAAAATAAACTAACAAAGGAAATAAATTGCTGAAGAAAAATATGGAATGCTGAAAAAATATAATGCTGTAAAAATAATGGCAACAGAAACAAGGTTGCTGAAAAAGAAAAAAATGCTAAAAGCTAGAAAGCTGAAAACTAAATTGCAGAGCGTAAAAAAATATAAAAGTAGGTCGTCCCAATTTCTCCCATTTGGGTCCTTTATATAGTGTCCATTTGGTCTTGGTGGTTGAGAAAATCAAGGAAGACTTGGTTTTGGTGGTTGAGAAAATCAAGGAAGACTTGGTTTTGAATGAGGGATCTGTGGAGAAAAGTTTGTTGGAGCAAAATTTGGCACGTTTGGCTAACTGCTTCAAAGCTTACTTCGTGGATGCGTCAAAGCCAAAAATATAGGAGAATGGTGTGACGTCCGTCACACCATGTGTTACGCTCGTAACACAAAGTAGCAAGGCGTGACGGTCGTCACACCTTGTGTGGCGCTCGTCACACTTCAGCGCCCTTGGCTTGTGATTTGGGCTGGGCTTTTGTGGACTTTGCTTTTCGTTATCTTTTTGCACCCCTTTTCTTCCTTTTTCACTTATACTTCAAATAAATCACCTGAGATAAATAGAAAGAAAATACCGCGTAATATCTAATAAAATGAAATAAATTGAAATAAATAATAGTATAATTTAATTAAATTGAGTCCAAAAATATGATATAATTTCATGTTATCAGTAACAATCTGTTTCCATTGTCAACCAATAGTAACCAGCTCTAAGGATTTTCTTCGCCATTGCATGTCCGTTTGCATGAATTCCGAAAGAATCTTCGTGGATTTCTTTGATGAGTAGGTCGGCTTCGTGTCTATCCACGCATCTGAGCAGAACTAAATCAAAGTTTCTTTTGTATAGAACACCACCACTTAGGAAGAAATTGGCTGATAACTTTCTTAAGGTCTTTTTGTCTGTGATGGATACATCATTTGGATACTCGTGCTTCTCAAGATATCGTTTGATGTCATAAAACCAAGGCTTGCCATTTGTTTCTGCTTCAACTTCCAAGCAATGTGCTGGCTCGTCTAGACGTTGAATTGTAATAGCAGGTGATTCGTTAGCCCACTTGACCTTGAACATAGATGACAGAGTAGCCAAGGCATCGGCTAGCTGATTCTCCTCCCTAGGAATATGATGGAAATTAATCTCATCAAAGTAGGGGATTAGCTTCATGACATGCTCTCGATATGGGATCAAATTGGGATGGCGGGTCTCCCAATCTCCTTTGATTTGATAGATGACAAGTGTTGAGTCCCCATACACTTCAAGAATCTTAATTCGTAGGTCAATAGCTGCTTCAATTCCCAAGATACATGCTTCATACTCCGCCATGTTATTGGTGCATTTGAAACATAACCTTGTCGTGAAGGGAAGATGAAAATCCTTTGGAGAAGTTATAACAGCCCCAATTCCGTTACCCAATGCATTTGAGGCACCATCGAACACGAGCATCCACCACGATCCTGGTTCGGGTCCTTCTTCCGGGCCTGGAATCTCATAGTCTCTTATGTACATGACGTCTTCATCTGGGAAGTCGAGTCTCATCGATTGATAGTCCTCCACTGGCTGGTGCGCAAGGTACTCTGATAACATACTACCCTTAATGGCCTTCTGAGTTACATACTGAATGTCATATTCTGATAATAACATTTGCCAGCAAGCGATTCTGCCAGTTAATCCAGGTTTCTCGAAGATGTACTTGATGGGATCCATCTTGGATATTAACATTGTTGTATGACAAATCATATACTGTCTCAGACGACGAGCGGCCCATGCTAATGCACAACAAGTCTTTTCTAGCATGGAGTACCTAATTTCACATTCTGTAAACTTCTTGCTCAGGTAGTAGATAGCATGCTCTTTTCTACCCGTCTCATCATGTTGCCCCAGTACACATCCCATGGATTCATCGAGTACTGTCAAATACATAATGAGAGGTCTTCCTGGAACTGGTGGCACTAAGATTGGCGGTTCTTGCAGATATTGTTTGATTTTATCGAATGCACTCTAGCAATCATCGTTCCACCTAACGACTTGATCTTTTCTTAACAACTTGAATATTGGCTCGCAAGTGGCTGTCAAATGCGAGATGAATATGGAAATATAGTTCAATCTGCCCAAGAAACCACGAACTTGCTTCTTTGTCCGAGGTGCTGGCATCTCTTGAATAGCTTTGACTTTGTCAGGATCAACTTCTATGCCTCTCTGGCTCACAATGAATCCTAGAAGCTTTCCAGATCTGACTCCAAAAGTGCATTTCGCAGGGTTTAAGTGCAGTCTATATTTCCTCAATCTTACAAACAACTTCTTCAGATGAATAACATGCTCCTCTTCTGTCTGAGACTTGGAAATCATGTCATCCACATAAACTTCAATCTCCTTATGTATCATATCATGGAAAAGAGTCACCATGGCCCTTTGATAGGTTGCCCCAGCATTTTTCAGGCCGAAAGGCATTACCTTATAAGAGAAAGTGCCCCATGGTATAATGAAAGTTGTTTTCTCCATATCTTCGGGAGACATTTTGATCTGATTATATCCTGAGAATCCGTCCATGAAGGAGAATACAGAGAACTGAGATGTGTTATCTGTAACAGCCCAATTTTAGTAATTAGTTCGCATATTATTATTATTATATTATATTTAATTATTTGGAGTGTTAAGTAATTAATCGGTTTTTAGGTAGTATAATGATCGAGTATATTAATTAATTTGGTGTGTTAATTAATTATTTAGTTGATATAATTAAATAATTGAATTAACTAACTTGGTGTGCATAGTGAGTGGTTTAATTTATTTAAATTTAAATAAGAGATATTTAAATATTAGGTATTATTGGGCCTAGTAATTAAATTAGATGGATGTCATGATTTAAGCCCAACTAGAATACTAATATAAATAGTAAGAGGTGAGGAGAGTGAGAATTAGAATTCATTTGAACATTGAAGGCAATAGAGAAAGAGGAGAGGAAAAGTAAAGAGAAGAGTTAGGGTTTCCATCAAATTGAAGAGGTAAGGGGGGAATCCTTATTATTATGGGTTAGTATGATTGGGTCAATGGGTAGATGTATGTTTAGGTTAAAATCCCTAATTTGCATGATTTTAGGATTGTTAGGTTTTGATGATTATGCTTGATTGTGATGATTGATTGCGTTAAAACTGTAAATTAACGTTATATATTTGGAGTATTGTGTGAGTTATAATTTTCTGAACATTTGGCTTTTTACGGAATTGAAATCGGAGGTCCAGAAGTCCTCCAACGATGAAAACCGCGGAAAATTCTGCATGCTGTCCGTCACACTCGCGGTCTGTTTTTATGTTTTATCGTCGAAATCGTTTTGGTCATAACGTTTGATCCGTAAGTCCAAATCGAGTTCCGTTTGAAGGGTTGGATAGCTGAAACAGAGGGCTATAACTTTGTTTCAGGAATAAAATAACTTTGGAGATTATTTCATTGACGTTCTGGAGGTTGAAGAAGATGAAAATTATGTTGGAAAATTTAATAAACAACAATTTTTAGTAATGCCTTCATGCACGGTTTTGATCATAACTTTTAACTCGTAAGTCCGATTTTGGTGGCATTTGAAGCGTTAGAAAGCTAATGCTCATACCTAAAACATGGTATTCATTGTTAATATGTTTTAATAATATTCACATGCCTACTGTATTGATAAATATATTAGGTTATACGTTTGGTTGATGAATCGTTGCATTGTTGTAATATGATTGCGTGATAATTATGTTGTTATGTCGATGATGTTAAGATGTTGATGAGTTGTTGTTGTTTGTTGATATTATTCATGTGGTAACATGAATTGGTTAATTGCATATGTGTTAGTATGTGTGCATTCATTCATAGCATGGTCGACTTCATTGTGGAAGTGGTGAAACAGTGGGTTCACATGAGCACTCATTGATCCTTAATTGGAAATAGGTGAGGTAGATGTAGCACTCATTGATCCTTAATTGGAAACAGGTGAGGTAGATGAGCACTCGTTGATCCTGAATTGGAAATAGGCGAGGTAGATGAGCACTCGTTGATCCTTAATGGAAATAGGCGAGGTAGTAGATGGTACCACATGCATAGAGTCACATGTCTTGCATTGAGTCACATGTCATGCATAGAGTCACATGTCTTGCATTGAGTCACATTAGAGTCAAGTCATAGTTGAATGTTTTCATGGTTGTGATTGTGATGTGTGTATGAGATATGGTAATTGAATTTGGTGATGTTTGGATACTTAACTTGGTGAAATATGTGATTATGTGATAATTGTGATAATTGTGATTATGTGTATATTTGAGAATATTGCATTGAATTTTAGTATTAACTTCTTGAGTGTTAATGTATGTTTGAAACGTGTGAAATAAATGTTGGTTAATATTATTGACATGATTATCCAAGGTGTGAGGAATTCCTTTAATTGTTGATTTAATCATTGTGCCTTATTATGCTATTTCATAATGATTTGAATTCTCACCCTTTCTGTTTGAATGTTACCTTTACATGGGTATCATGCAGATACTCCAGAGTAGTATCACTGAAGTAAGAGGACGGTAGCTCGCTCGAGATTAGCTGGAGAGTTTCCGTATTTTAGTTTGACGATTAGGTAATGAGTCAATGCTCTGGTCATGTAACACTGGGTAGATTGGTAGTTCTTGAGATGATTGTTGAGAGATGATCATGGTATGGGACATGGATCATTTTATGAAATACATGAGTATTCTTTATTTTCCGCTGCGAACGCATATGCTTGAATATTCATGATAATTGAGATGTGTTATTTTAAATGACCAGGTGTATTGTTGGTTTTTGAAAGCTTTTAGTTTTTGAAAGCGTCGATGTGACGCCCTTTTGTTTATATGCGTGCTTATTTGCTCTGATTATATGCTAAGTAATTTGGGGTAGAAAGGGGTGTTACATTATCTACCAATACATCAATGTGAGGTAAAGGAAAATCATCTTTGGGACTAGCTCTATTCAGGTCTCTGTAGTCTACACACATTCGAACTTTTCCATCTTTCTTCGGAACTGGCACAATATTAGCAATCCACTGCGGATAAGTTGCAACAGCTAGAAAACCTGCATCAAATTGCTTCTTGACCTCTTCTCTAATCTTGACAGCCATGTCTGGTCGAGTTCTTCTCAACTTCTGCTTGATGGGCGGGCATTCCGGCTTCAACGGCAGCTTGTGCACAACTATGTCGGTGTCGAGTCCTGGCATATCCTGATATGACCAAGCAAACACATCCACATATTCACGTAGTAGCTTGACTAGTTCCTCCTTCACATTTTTTTTCAAAGCAGTTCCGACCTTGACTTCCTTTCTATCCTCCTTAGTCCCCAGATTGATCACATCCACTGGTTCCTTATGAGGCTGAATCATCTTTTCCTCTTGTTTCAAAAGTCTGGTCAACTCTTCTGGAAGTTCACAGTCTTCCTTACCATCCTCTTCAGCTTGGTTAATCGGGAGGTCAAAGTCATAGGGAATTATAGCATTGTCGTGTTCAATGGATCCAGTTATTAATGATCTGCATGGAAATGATTTTTCTTTTTAGAGGAAGATTTTGAAAAATGAAAGTGATGTGAAATAAAAATTGCCATTTTTTTGTTGTTTATTTGTTTGTAAAAAAAATAAATAAATTTAAAAGATGAAAGACAGGGATCTCAAAAAATGTTCTTTGTATTGATGATAAGGCTTAAATATTAACACAAAATGGGCCCTACAAAGCTATCCATATGCCTTGGGCATGACATTGGATGTTTTAGAAAACAGTAAATTACTTTGAACAAGAAACTATATCCGGAACATATGTTGCCTTCCAGTTAGTGAGAGCGGCATCCGGAGGTCCACAAAACACCATCTTGGACAAATCTAGATCTTCATCTTCAAGAGCATTCACTTGATCATCACTTCGGAAACCAGCTTTGGAGAATATTTCCTGGATGCTAGGAACCTTCCCCTGATGTATCTTCTAATCTTTGAAAAGTTCAATAGACGGCTGATATCCTAATCCACACTTGTCTTTCTTCTCTGGTAGTTCAATCACTGTGCCCCAACTTCCAGGGCAACCAGCTTCAATTGCAGCTTTCACACTCTTCCACGAGGTCATGACCCCCTTGGGTTCTTCAACAAGTTTCGGCTTAGTCTGGACCACATTGACCACTTCAAGGGCTTGGAGAGGAGTTTCAACAATGTCTTCACCTACTTCAATGTATCTGAAAGAAGTCAAATGGCTGACGAAAATATCTTCCTCTTCGGATACTGATACCAGCTTACCAGAAGTAACAAACTTCAGCTTCTGGTGAAGTGTCGAGGTGGCAGCTCCAGCAGCATGGATCCAAGGTCTACCTAACAGACAGCTATAGGAAGGCCTAATATCCATTACCTGGAAGGTAATACGGAAAGTTTGAGGGCCAATCAGGATTGGGAGGTCAATCTCCCCAATAACTGTTCGCTTAGACCCATCAAAAGCTTTCACTATCAAAGCACTGGGTCTCATCTGCACCCCTTCAATATTCAATTGTGCCAGGGTAGTCTTAGGTAACATGTTCAAGGATGAACCTGTATCTACCAGTACTCGAGCCAAAGTGACATCTGTACACTGAATGGAGATATGAAGTGCCATATTATGTTCTCGCCCATTAGGGGGTAAATCATCATCAGTGAACATCAAACAACTACTAGCATTGAGATTAGCAACCACATTATCAAACTGAATAACACTGATATCTTCTGCCACATAAGCTTCGTTCAAGAACTTCAATAGAGCAGTCCTATGAGCCTCAGAACTCATAAGTAGAGAAAGAATGGATATTTTTGAAGGAGTTTGGTTGAGCTGATCTACGACCTTGTAATCACTCTTCTTGATGATCTTCAAGAATTCTCTATCCTCTTCAACAGTCACTGCTTTCTTAGATGAGCCTGAAGGAGAATTGCGGTCCAAAACGCAGCGGAAATTTAAATTTTCTCCTTTAGAGATCCTTACGAATGGTCATGATCAGTGATAGAATATTTACCTCTTATGACGATTGAAACCTTTGGTGCAGATCTCTTGTGACGATCAAAAACTTTGATGCAGATCCACGAAGCGATCACGAACGTTGAACGATGACAACGTCTCTACTCAGTCCACACGAACGGGTTCCTTCAATCTCAGTGCTAGCTGGTACGAATGAAGGCTTTGAGTGAGAGAGAGAGAGTGAGAGAAAACGAAAATAATGCAACCGCCAAAAAAATGCTTCTGCACAAGGGTTCTATTTATAGAACCACTTGTGTGGGCTTCAAGCTAAAAGCCCACTTAAGTGTATTTTGACCCATATCTTATAATATGCCCAAAATCACTTAAGCCCATGGTACCTTACCATATTTCGTATTCTACTCAAGTACACCGTACCTTACGATGTTCTATAATTCACTTAAGGGCACCGTACCTTACGGTATTCCTTAGTTGCTCTATCTCTCATCAATCCGTCCTTTATGTGTGACCCTGTAGGTTTTCGTGACGTTGGCAATTATATTAAATCACGCATTTAACATAATAAACAGTGAGCGGTATCTAGCAACACATCACTGCTACCCAAGACACGAAAATGTCATGTGATCTGACAAAACCTTCTGTGATAATACTTATGTGCATAATTACCCTTTTGCCCTTATGTCTATATTGAACACAAGGCATAGACCGTGTCATCCTTGTCCAGTTCAATATTGGGCCCATAGACATTTATCCTGTTATGCAGGATGGGCAAATTCTATCTAGGTCACTCATGTCCCTCAGCATGCTTCGTGGAGTACCCATCAACTGTCTTTATGGTTATCCAGTTACGGACAACGTTGGATCAGCAATAAAGCACTCGACTCTACATCTAGGGTCCATAGTGGTTTCAGGTCGAAGAGTGGAATACACTATTATCACCATGAGAATAACTTATGACACTTTGCATAACTTTCTATATAGTATTCTCATAGCGGGTCAATCCGGTATAAATATTACTCCTAATATTCATACCTATGTTTAAGACTTGATAACTCTTTATCCATGATCCATGATATGTGATCATCAGTCTACAAACATAATAGTCTTAATGCTTTAATGTTATCCCACTTCACACTAAAGCTCGACTACGGATACTTTAAGAATAGCGTCCTTATGTTTAATGTGTTCTCATGATTAAGTCACACTTAATACATTAAATGGACTATCTATTCCAGGGACTTTATTAATCAACCATAATAAAGAAAATGCCTTTTATTATTAATAAATAATTCGATACAAGTACCAAAAAAAGTATTGGCCTCTAGGGCTTACACCAACAATCTCCCACTAGCACTAGAGCCAATCAGGCACACCCCGTATGCCCATTGGTCTAGTATGGCCATCATGCTTCTGCTGCGCAAGAGGCTTTGTCAGTGGGTCAGCTATATTGTCAAGTGTAGGTACTTTACATATTTTCACATCTCCTCTATCTATTATCTCTCGAATGAGATGATAACGCCTAAGTATGTGTTTGGATCGTTGGTGAGATCTAGGCTCCTTGGCTTGTGCGATAGCACCATTGTTATCACAGTAGAGACCAATGGGATCCACAATGCTAGGGACTATGCCAAGTTCACTAATGAACTTTTTGATCCAAACAACTCCCTTTTCTACATTTGAGGCAGCAATATACTCAGCCTCGGTTGTAGAATCAGCAACTGTATCTTGCTTTGAACTTTTCAAGCTCACAGCGCCACCATTTCAGCAAAACACATAACCATTGGAATCATTCATATTAAAGCGTCTCAGCACCTTGTCTATGTACTCTGACTTAGGCCAAGCATTTTATGATCTATCTCTATAGATTCTGATTCCTAATATATAGGCTGCTTCACCTAGGTCCTTCGTAGAAAAGCATTTCCCCAACCAAGACATTACTTGTTGTAGGGTAGGGATATCGTTTCCAATGAGTAATATGTCATCTACATATAATACCAGGAATACGATCATGCTCCCACTAACCTTCTTGTAGACACAAGGCTCATCTTCGTTCTTGATGAATCCATATTGTTTTACTGTTTCATCAAAATGAAGATTCCATGAGTAATACATCACCTTGATCAGATATCCATATATCTCAGGTAGGTGACGTATCCTGCCTGACCTACGCTGGTCTTGTTCTACTTGAGCAGGTTGCTCTTACACAACTTCTTGTGTTTCCTGCTCTAATTCCTCCATAGGTGTATCTATGCTTTGTGATTCTTGAATTTCTTCAAGCTCTACTTTCCTCCCACTGGTTCCTTTGGAAATAAATTCCTTTTCTAGGAAAACTCCAGTTTGAGCGACAAACACTTTGCCCTCAGAAGGATTGTAGAAGTAATACCCTCTTGTTTCTTTAGGATACCCCACAAATAAGCATTTGTCAGATTTTGGGTTCAATCTTAGTTGAAATTTGTCGTTTCACATAAACCTCGCAACCCCAAATCTTTATGTAAGACATATGTGGTCTCTTACCACTTCATATCTCATATGGTGTCTTATCAACCCTTTTGGATGAAACACGGTTAAGTGTGTAAGCTGCTGTCAATAGCGCATGTCCTTAAAAGGAGTTTGGAAGATCGGCGTGACTCATCATGGATCGGACCATGTCTAACAGGGTTCGATTTCTTCTCTCAGATACACCATTCCATTGGGGTGTTCTAGGAGGAGTAAGCTGGGATAAGATCCCACACTCTTTCAGATGGTCATCAAACTCTAGGCTTTAATACTTACCACCTCGATCTGATCGAAGAGTTTTAATATTCTTACCTAGTTGGTTTTAACTCGTTAGGTTTCACCCTTTTAGTATTAATGTTATTAATAGGCATTTCGAGATCAAGGACATATAGTCCATTGCTCATTTGTGCAATAGCATAGAATATATCATTCAAATAAATTGAGCAACTATTGTTCTTTATTATAAATGAAAAACCAAACTTGTCCAGACAAGAAATGGAAATAATATTCCTGCTAATTGCAGGTTCATAATAACAGTTCTCTAACTGAATTATAAAACCACTAGGTAAAGTCAATACATAAGATCCTACGGCTAAAGTAGCAACCTTTGCTCCATTGCCAACTCGTAGGTCAACTTCACCTTTTGCCAAATCTCTACTCCCTTTTAGCCCCTGCACATTTGTACAAATGTGAGAACCGCATCCAGTATCTAATACCCATGATGCAGAAGTAGATAAGTTAATAACAAAAATACCTGAAGTTGAAGTCTCTACTCCATTCTTCTTATCTTCCAGGTACTTTGGGCAGTTCCTCTTCCAGTGTCCGGTCTTACCGCAATGGAAGCAGGTTCCTTCTTTTGCTATGCCTCCACTAGGCTTTAAAGCAGCAACGGTGGGTTTGGGTTTGGCAACTTCCTTGCCTTTCCCTTTATCACCCTGCTTAGTGGGCCTTTTGTTCTGTCTCTTTCCATTTCCGATCATCATAATGGACTTCCCTTTTGACTTCAGATTCTGCTCGGCAGTTCTTAACATGGCGAGCAGTTCAGGAAGAGATTTGTCCATATCAATCATATTGAAATTTAGGACGAATTGACTGAAACTATCTGGCAACGATTGCAAGATCAAATCAGTCGCAAGTTCCTTTTCGAGGGGAAAACCCAATCTCTCAAGGTTTTCCACATACCCAATCATCTTGAGTACATGGGGACCTACAGGGGCTCCCTCAGCTAACTTGCTTTGAAAAAGGGCTTTTGAAACTTCAAACCTCTCATGCCTTGCTTGCTCTTGATAGAGCATCTTCAAGTGTTCGATCATATCGAACGCTGACATGTTCTCATGTTGCTTTTGCAATTCTGAGTTCATGGTAGCCAGCATGAGACAAGCAGTTTCATTGGCATCATCGACATGCTTCTTATAAGCATCTCTTTCTGCCTTAGGTGCAGAACTAGGAGGTTCCTCTTCAGGAACAGGTGTCTCCAAGACATACAACTTTTTATCATGTTTGAGGACAATCCTCAGGTTTCGGTGCCAATCCAGAAAATTTGTCCCAGACAATTTTTCTTTATCAAGGATTGATCGCAAGATGTTGTTAGAGGTGTTTGCTGTCATGGTTATCTACATAAGGATTAAGAAAATATAAGTATCATTGACATATTTAATTAGGCCTTTAATCAAATATGCTCCCACTATTTTACTCAAAACAAATGACCCTCATCATTTGATTCGGAAAATCCCGTTGGAAGATTTTCTAGTGGGTCGAGATCCATATTTCACTTCGTTCTAAGTCCGCGTAGGCGGATTACACAAAACTAGGTTATTTAGGTAGGAACTCCTTCCAGTTGTATCTCATACAACTCTCGAAATTTCAGTTGGGTGAATAACTCCTTATTCCAATCCATCATATGGATCATTCCCAACTCTTGCTTCTAAACATATATAAGAAAATTATAATTAAGTTTGACTCATCGTTTTAGCAGTTGGATATTACAATTATCCCATCGCATCTTAACTAATACAAAACATGCACCTCGCGTAGGCGAAACCTACATTATTCGATACCAGTCTTGATGAGTGCTAAAACTTGGAAAGCAAACATTTATAATATTCTCATAATTTGTTTAGTTAAGTTTGACCCATTGTTTTAACAGTTGGATATTACAATTATCCCATCGCACCTTACTAATATATAGATCATGCACCTCGCGTAGGCGAAACCTACATTATATGATACTAGTCTTGATGAGTATTAAAACTTGGAAAGCATAAACTTAATATTTAATTTGAGGGAATTGTAATTGTTATGATCTCACCGGCTTATTTATCATATAAATCGTCTCTCACATACATCAACATATATTCACATGCATCAACATACATACACAATGAAACAGTTATGGCCCCTAGCGCAATTGTTCTCCCAAGCCAATGAGAGAATCTAAGCTAACCTAATAACGATCTAAGCTTCTCCAAGCAAGATCTTCAAGGTTGTCCTCCTTTAATATTGAATTCTTCTCTAAGCTTCTCCAAGCAAGATCTTCAAGGTTGTCCTCCTTTGATTTTGAATTCCTCTCTTTCTTCATAACATTGTCTTCTTTTCTTTCTTCATAACATTACATTCCAGAAGAAACTCGTTTTACATACGAGGGTTTGAGATGAGAAAAGAAGTTACATTAAGAGATCAAAAGGAGAGGCACGACACGCAGGTCGTATTTAAAACCCAAAACAAAATAAAGGACGACTAAGGCCATAACTGATCACAACAAGGCAATAATAACAAACACATTATTATTATTATTATTATTAATTTTAATTCCTTTAATTAATTAAAACCAAATTAAATTTCGGCGACCGATCACACTACACAGAGTTAGCCGGGGGTTCCGCTGCCCGAACACAACCCTTGCGTAGTCACAAATGGACATTGTTTTGCATGAACACAACCCTTGCGTAGTCACAAAACAGAAACCCCAAGAATTCTGACCCTGTGAGTGTGACGACCGTCACAAGCATGTTACGACCGTCACAGGTCACAAGCATGTTACGACCGTCACAGTCATATGTTACGACCGTCACGGGGCCAAAACAGAAACGCCTACAATTTTAGATCTGTGAGTGTGACGACCGTCACAAAGCACGTGACGACCGTCACGTCCTTGTTACGACCGTCATGGGTCTGTTACGAACGTCACGCGTCTTGTTACGACCGTTACGCATCCAAAATAACAGAACTTTGAAACAGTCTACAGACCTGTTCCAAAAACCCTAAATTCATAACTCCTTGACGGCACAACCCTTGCGCCGTCACCAACCCTAATGCGCCAATTTCAGACCGTCAAACACACCTCGATTATTGATTCAGTATGATTGATCAACAGGTCATTGCTTCACCATACTAATGTCGGATTCCGAAGCAAATGACCATTGATCGCTCAAAGGAAAACAACCACTTAGTGTTTGAATGAACGAAACAGAAACAGTATATCACATATACCGTACTTTGCATTAGGATTTCTTATATCATATATAAGTTGATCGGTCTCAATTGCGTAACATATGGACGATCGATGTATCGCTGCTTCACCATACTAATGTCGGTACCGAAGCATAGTCAACATCGATCATCCAACTCGTACACTCATGATGCCAAATTTAATTACCCGTTTAATTAATTGATTCATTCTGTCTTTTAATCATATTAATACAGAAAATAAACAGCTATCCGAGTCATGGTTTCGTAAGTGGCTCTGATACCACTGAAGGAGAATTGCAGTCCAAAACGCAGCGGAAATTTAAATTTTCTCCTTTAGAGATCCTTACGAATGGTCATGATCAGTGATAGAATATTTACCTCTTATGACGATTGAAACCTTTGGTGCAGATCTCTTGTGACGATCAAAACCTTTGATGCAGATCCACGAAGCGATCACGAATGTTGAACGATGACAACGTCTCAACTCAGTCCACACGAACGGGTTCCTTCAATCTCAGTGCTAGCTAGTACGAATGAAGGCTTTGAGTGAGAGAGAGAGAGAGTGAGAGAAAACGAAAATAATGCAACCGCCAAAAAAATGCTTCTGCACAAGGGTTCTATTTATAGAACCACTTGTGTGGGCTTCAAGCTAAAAGCCCACTTAAGTGTATTTTGGCCCATATCTTATAATATGCCCAAAATCACTTAAGCCCATGGTACCTTACCATATTTCGTATTCTACTCAAGTACACCGTACCTTACGATGTTCTATAATTCACTTAAGGGCACCGTACCTTACGGTATTCCTTAGTTGCTCTATCTCTCATCAATCCGTCCTTTATGTGTGACCCTGTAGGTTTTCGTGACGTTGGCAATTATATTAAATCACGCATTTAACATAATAAACAGTGAGCGGTATCTAGCAACACATCACTGCTACCCAAGACACGAAAATGTCATGTGATCTGACAAAACCTTCTGTGATAATACTTATGTGCATAATTACCCTTTTGCCCTTATGTCTATATTGAACACAAGGCATAGACCGTGTCATCCTTGTCCAGTTCAATATTGGGCCCATAGACATTTATCCTGTTATGCAGGATGGGCAAATTCCATCTAGGTCACTCATGTCCCTCAGCATGCTTCGTGGAGTACCCATCAACTGTCTTTATGGTTATCCAGTTACGGACAATGTTGGATCAGCAATAAAGCACTCAACTCTACATCTAGGGTCCATAGTGGTTTCAGGTCGAAGAGTGGAATACACTATTATCACCATGAGAATAACTTATGACACTTTGCATAACTTTCTATATAGTATTCTCATAGCGGGTCAATCCGGTATAAATATTACTCCTAATATTCATACCTATGTTTAAGACTTGATAACTCTTTATCCATGATCCATGAGATGTGATCATCAGTCTACAAACATAATAGTCTTAATGCTTTAATGTTATCCCACTTCACACTAAAGCTCGACTACGGATACTTTAAGAATAGTGTCCTTATGTTTAATGTGTTCTCATGATTAAGTCACACTTAATATATTAAACGGACTATCTATTCCAGGGACTTTATTAATCAACCATAATAATGAAAATGCCTTTTATTATTAATAAATAATTCGATACAAGTACCAAAAAAAGTATTGGCCTCTAGGGCTTACACCAACAGAGCCTTCTCCTGCTTATGGAGGATTCACCTCTTTCCCATTTGTTGGTTCAACTGTTGGTGCACTTTCTTTGTTTGGGATCACTTCAGGAGCGAAAACCCTTCCACTTCGAGTCACACTACTATCTCCAACGATGTTAGTCACATCTGGCTCTTTCAAGATTACTGGTTTGTTACCCACATAAACTACAGGCTCATAGTTCCAAGGCATGGCTTTGGTACTGTCAAATGAGAATGGAGCGGGAACATGGATAACCATGGGCTCAATCTTCTTCACTAGCTATAGGTCAACATTTCTCTGATAAGGGACTACAAAAGGCTTGGGAAGCCTCTCTTGATCAAACACAGGCACAATCACAGCAACGTCCTCATCAATCTTTGCTCTAGTGAACTGAATAACCCGCTGATCCATCAAACGTTAAAGATAAATTTTGAATTCACCACACTGATCAGGGTTGGACGAACACACCACACAACTATCATGTACTCCATTCATCAATTCTGCTTCCATCAATCTAGCATGGACCACTGTTAAAAGAGTCTTCAACTTGAACACATCCTTTATCAATCCATCATCAGTTGAACTTTCTATAGCATTAACACTTGAACTATCATGTTTAGGCAAAGGATTATTCCCCACATTTGGAACATCAGCAAAAGACAAAATTTTCTAATCTATCAACTCTTGGACCCGAAGCTTGAACACCTTGCAATTCTCTGTTGTATGACCCTCTGAATTAGCATGAAAGGCACATCTAGCATTCTCATCATACCAAGGCTTATGCGGCTTCGGCATTGGAGGTAATGCCCTTGGCACGACAGTCTCATTCTGAATCAGATACGGTAGCAATTGAGTGTAACTCATTGGGATAGGAGTGGCATTCACATTATTGTACTGTTGATATGGCCTCTGTTGATTTGGTCGTTGCTGCTGAACTGGACGTGGTTGATTATTCTGTTGATTTCTCTGTTGATGTTGAGGTGGAGGAGCCTGGAATTGAGGTTGTGGAGCTTGATATTGAGGAACTGGAACTTGATAGTGAGGTACCGGAGCTGGAATAGGAACAGGAGCAATTGGACGGTAAGGCATGGTTGGATATTGAGCAGCCGCTACGTAAGGGTACTGATAATAAGGCACGGAAGCAGGAGCTTTGTATGGTAGTCTCCCCCTCTGAGAAGAAATGGCACTAGTCTCACCCTCCTTCCTCTTGAATCCGTTGAAAGGCTTCTTCAAGATTGGTTGACTGCTGGAACCTCCCTGGATTTTACCATTCTTCAGTCCTTCTTCTACTCTTTCTCCCACGATCACCATGTCAGAAAATCCTGTGGACACACTACTGATCAATCTTTCATAATATTGGCCCTGCAAGGTTCCCATGAAAATGTCAATCAATTCATGATCAACCAGCGGCGGGTGCACCCTTGCAGCCAATTCTCTCCAACGTTGTGTGTATTCTTTAAAAGATTCATTGTCTTTCTGGGCCATACTCTGAAGCTGAGTACGGTTTGGTGCCATGTCAGTATTATATTTGTATTGCTTTGCGAATGCTTCAGCCAACTCATCCCAAGTGTGGATGTTGCTACATTCCAATTGCATGTACCAATCCAAAGATGCCCCAGTTAGACTATCCTGAAAGCAATGGATCATGAGCTTATCATCTCTGGCATAGGCAGCCATTTTTCTGCAATACATTTTCAAGTGTATGTTAGGACAGGTGAGACCTTTGTATTTTTCAAATTCAGGCGCTTTGAATTTTGGAGGAATCACCACGTCTGGGACCAGACACATCTCCAAGGCACTTAATCGGGTTGAGTTATGTCCTTCCAAGATTCTTAGCTTTTCGGCCAGAGCACGGCACATCAAGATAGCCTCAGAATCTTGGGCAGTAGTAGGGATGACCACTGGAGTAGCTCCATTGTAATTCTGCATTTCAAACTCGTTCTGGAGCTCCTCATCAGTGCGGGGAATGACTACTTGATTGACTATCGGAGGTCCTTGCACAACGACTCCATCAGCTACTCCAGAAGTATGCGTATGTGGAGGCACATGAGTTCTTTTAGGCGATGGAACAAAACCTGGAGGAAGACCGTAGATAACGGGATTTTGAATAGGAACTGAAGGTCCTGACTGAAGAGCAACCCCTTGAACTAGAGCATCGTTCCTTGCAGCAACTGCAACACGAGCCTCTTCTTCCCTTCTAGCCAGAGCTTGTATAGCCTCAAAGATCTGTTCAATCTTGCTTTTGACAGAGTCCATCTCCTCTCTGAAGGCAGCTTGTTCTTCTCGAACTACATCCATGATTCTTCTTGTGTTGGAGCGGGTAGCGTATGCATGTTGAGGAATCAGCTTGAACTACTGGAGACGAGGAAAAAATGAAATGAATTTTTATTTTGAGAAATGAAATGCATGATGCATACTTTGAAGCACGTGGCTATAAAAAATGTTTTTTATGCTCATGTTTAATTTTATTTTCAGGGAACCGTGTTAGATTCCTTGTTATTTAGCAAGCATTCAAAGAGATCACGGGGAATAAAACAAGAATGGAACCAAACTTTTTGTACAAAAGAAACTCAAAATCCTTCATTCATTCAATTCAAAACAGAGTACAAGGATTGAGTACAAAATATTCTTTCAAACATAAAGGAAAGTACAAAACGACAGGGTTAGACGGTAGGCTTCTGTTTGTTGAGCTCTTCCAACTCTCCTTTGAACCTTTTCATCATGTCTTCACAAAGATAAATAAATTCGGTCACTGAAAGAGGGATGTTGTCATTGTCTATGTCTTCCAGAGCACATCTTAGCATCAAAGGCACATTCGTAGCCATGCCATTACAGAAGTCTATCAAACTGGCAAACTTGTCTCGATACTCATTTCTTTGTTCATGTAAAAACTGGATGGTTTCCTCGCAGGCTGCCAAACTAGCATTCACATTTTCCCTTGCGTTCATCAAATCTTCACCTTCTTGTAGCAAAGAGTCATGTCGGCCTCTCCAGTATCATTCCCACTCATTAGCATTTTCAGCCTCCTGGCACTTTCCTTTCCACATTTCAGGTGTAACCTGAGTAGCAGCCAGAGCACTCTCTTTACTGCAGCGTTCTCGTTCTTCCCTTTCTTTTGATTCACAGAGTGAAACACTGAGGTTGGCTATCTCAGCCTCAAGCGTCTCTCTTATCTCCTTCTTTTGTTTTGTGGCGAGCTTCCACCATTTCTCTTTCTCACGACAATCTCTCTTAGCCTCTTTCAGTTGGCTTTTGACGGTATTCAAGCAACTATCAGTCTGATCTAACCCCTGCTTGACTCTTTTTCTCTTATATTCCTCCTTATCATTCCTTTCCACATTTGCTTGAAGTTGTGTTTTCTTCCGCCCAAGCTCCCACGTATGATTATCCCTTTCTTCAGTAATTCGGAGAAGGTTCAACCGTAGCTCTTCATTCTCTTTTTCTAAACTTTGGATGACAACTTTGACCTCTTTAGCTTCCTCCATAGTGACGTGAGTAGGTTCTGGAGGATTTGTATGCCTTGGAGGCTCATAAGGGTATGGTAGTTTTTCTTGAGAAGCTCTGGCTTGGACCCAACTCGTATATGGCCCTCTAGCTATACAATTCTTCTTTCCACGCTCCCTTTTTCCTTCTCTACGAACTTTAGTCCAGGCACGACCTATCCTTTTCACCAGATCAAAGTCCTTCACTCCTTCTCCCAGCAAGAAACCTTCTAACAACTTGTCTTCTGGTTTGTCATTCATAGGAAACCCAAGTTGCCGCATAGCAAGCTCAGGGTTGTAATTGATGCAACCTCGAGTTCCTATGTGTGGCACATTATGGAAGTTGCCACATTTGACGATTATGTCCACATCATCATAAACACGAGAGTACTAGGTGATGTCATTGGCAGTGAGAGACATGATTTTTTGAGACCACTTGAGGTTATCCTTGTTCTGAACAAAAGGCCATTCGCTTGGTAAGTGAGATAAGAACCATTTATACAGTAAAGGAGTGCAACACTGGATCATCCCCCCCTTCTTCTCATTTCTCTAATGAATGGAGTGATAAACATCTGCAAGCAAGGTGGGGATGGGATTCTTGAGCAAGAAAATATGTATAGCAGTCATGTCCACGAAGTCATCAATGTTCGGAAACAAGACAATCCCATAGAGTATCAAGGCTAACACAGCATTGAAAGCGACCCAATCTTCTTTACTTTTGAAATCTGAAGCTTTTCCCACTAAGAACTTCAAAGTGAAGCCCAAAGTTCCTCCTTTTGGTCCAATATTAGCTTTCACTTCCGCTTTATCTAGATGTATAGATGAACCTATTTGTTGATGTGTAGGAAATTCCCCTAGACCAGTGTACGGGACTTCATCCTTGATACCAATGTCTGATATATGTGAGAACTCTTCCAGTGTTGGCGCCAACTGGAAGTCCTGGAATGTGAAACACCACAAGGGAGGATCATAGAATTGTGCCAAAGTGAAAATGGCCCAAGCATCCACCTCGGTGTTCATGATAGTCAACAGGTCACCATACTCAACACAAAAGTTGTTCCTTCTGATTTTTTTCACATCTGAGATCAACCCCTTAATCAATCCTAGCTTTGGATTCCTGAACTTGAATGAATAAGTACTTTTTTTATTGTTACCCATGTCTTATGAATGCCTGCAATCAAACGAGTCTTTAGGTCCCTTGAAAATATGCACATGTCATATGTGTTATGATTATGAAATGTTTTATGTTTATGTATGTACATTTGGGTAGGTGATCATTGGAACATTCTGATTAATTACTTTATGGAGGAAAGGTTCCAGGAATAGGAAAACCAAACAGGTAGGCTCTAGGGTTTAAAAGGTTCCTAGAGTCATGGACCCAATTCAAGAATATTATCGTCAGATTGACTAATCGTAAGACAATAATATCTTAAAAAGGATCTATTCTAGGTTAGGTCTTTGTATTAACCCAATGAGTCCTAAGTCTCGTAGGTCAATACTAGACAACCATCGACTCCACAGTTCTAGACACGGTTCCCAGAGTCATGGATCACACCTGACAATATTATCATCAGAACGACTACTCGTAAGACAATAATATCCTCAAAAATGATCTATTCTGAGTGAGGTCTTCGTATTAACCCAACGAGTCCTAAGTCTCATAGGTTAACACTACACAACCATCGGTCCTAAAAGCCATAGGTTCAGGATTCTACAAAAGGTCCTCAGAATCATAGATCGAGGTTGAAAGTATCACCACCAAAACGACTAATCGTAAGACAGTAATACTTTCAAGGGATCTCATCTGAGTGAGGTTCTCGCATCAACCTAACGAGTCCGATGTCTCGCAGGTCAATACTACACAACCACCATCCTAACTTAAGTTTTTCTCATAGCTCGGGTATAAAGCTTTTCCTCACACAAATGCCAATAGTCCAGAAAGTTCCAATGATACCATATATCAATAATACAGTAATTGGAAATACAGATAATAAAGGCATATATAGATAAAATAAATAAGAAGCAAACAAACAGATAAAAGCAAAAACTCAAACACAAAACAAACTAAATTAGGGTTGACTCGCTTAGGAGAACTTTCATCCCAGGCAGAGTCGCCAGCTGTCGCGGCGCGAAAAATACCCAAGCGTGGGGAACGCTCGAAATATAAACAAAACAGAGTCGCCACCGAACTTTATTTATTTCCCAAAAAGGGAAAGGGGAAATATCGATAAAACCCACAAAAATAAAAAAGAAATGGTCGTCGCAACCAAATCGGGTTCGGGAGTCGGTTATGCAAGGGGAAGGTATTAGAACCCCTCACATCCATCGTACTCGATGGGACCCATTTAGCTAGTTTCGTGTTAGAGTGTTAGCGTGATATCGTTTGTGATCTTCTACTTATCGGGTGAGGAAAGAGAAAGAAAGAAAGGAAAGACTTAGGGTTTTTAATATTAATGTGCCTGACAAGATTTCGCAATCCTGCTCCTACGTATCTCCAGTTGCTATGAAGAACTCAAGGCATACGTAGTTCTACCCAAAGAGAACTACTGGTTGGATTGCTTTTAAAGAGAGTGATGCTTGGATCATATTTGAGCGATTAAACCTTTACTTGCTGCTCGCTCTTGGAGGCTGAATTCTTTGTTTGTTTCGCATCAAAATGGATGTTGCATACTCTTTTCTGAAAATGTTTTCGAAGTCGCACAAGGGCGGAAAATAAGTTTGATGAGTTTGAGTCGATTTTAAGCGGAGACGGGCATCCAAGCAGGGAGCTCTACTACAGTACTCGAATGCCCGAAAAGGAAGAGACCTAGGCCCAATCACTCTCTTTTCATCCAAAAGTTTATTTATGAAAATATGGCAAATTAGGTCAAAGTTCATAACGGAAGACGATTAATCAGACATAGAGCTCTACAGCAGTGTCCAAATAATCGGGAAAGAGAAGGTCGATACCCAATCAATCTTTTTCTTCTATAAGAGAAATGACCTAATTCTAGTAATTATTGTATTTTAATATGGAAGACGAATGTTTGAACATTGAGCTCTACAGCAGTATCCTAACATCCGAAACAGAGAAAGTCTAAACTTAATCAGTTTCTTCCATTTTTATTGTGAAAAGCTTTTGAAAATAGGGGGACGACTTGACATTAGATCAAGTGTCAGAAGTTGACTTATGAAAAATGATTTGGATGTGGCGGGGGCGGTGCTCGACTTTGCAATTAATTTGGATTTGATTTGGGAAAAAAGACTCGATGTTGGATCGAGTGTTTGTTTTTGTTCTTTTCTAAAAGGGTTGATTTTAATCTTCTGATAACAATCAAATAGTACAGTAAAGTAAATGAAAGCGGTAAATTTATTACACATGTTTGGGAATGGGGTACATTTTATCGAATGGGGATACAACACAATAATTCAATCATTCAAGTTTTGAAAGACAGTTATAAAAATAAAAGAATCTCGTTGTAAGAAGGCCCAAGAGAAAGCCAAGGGACTCGGAGTAAAAATCAGAAATTGAACTACATAATTTAGCATAATGTTAAGCAATCGTAAAGTGATTCATGTAAGAATCACCCTATATGAGGTGGGTCAACAAAATTTTATGCGCTTAAGCAATTTCTAAAGTTTAAACTGAATTTTTAACTCCGAAATTGCAAGGCATATGTGAAAACCCGATCGGACAATTAAATTAAATTTTCTTTTTAACAATTTAAAAATAAAAATAAATAAATATAAATAATATTTATAATAATAAACAATAATGATAAATAATAGAAATAAATAATAATAATAATAATAATAATAATAATAATAATCACCATCAATTAATCCAAATTTAACAATAATAATTAAAAATGTTCATAATAAATCAATAAAAACAAAAAATAAATAAATAAATAAAAAGAATTTAAACAAAATAATAAATAATAATAATAATAATAATATGTAGTAAACATAATATAAATATTAATCAATACTAATAACCAATCGATAGTAATCCTTAATGATAATCATAATAATGATGGTAACAGTTAGTAAAATCAAAGTTATTGTAATAGTAATCATAATAGATAATGTTTGTGATAGTTAAAAAATAGTTACAATAATAATGCTAATAATAATAACAATATTAATAATATATAATAATAATAATAATAATAATTAATATATAATAATTAATAATAATAACAATATTAATACTCCGACGTGGATGTTGGTTCGTTTTCCGGCGACGTGTGGTGGTTGCGACGATCTTTCCGGCGCCCTGTAATGATGTGCTTGCTTGTGTGCTGTGTTGGATTTGTGAGGGAGAGTAAAATGAGTGGAAATGTTTATGTGTTATAGTGTTCTTGTGAATGTTAGTTTTATTTAGAGATGATGATGTTTGATGAAGAGTTAAGAGTTTATAAGTGAGGTGTGTTTATGATGATATTGTTGTTGTAGTTAAAGAAAGAAATGATGTGGTATTATGTTGTTGGTGGGAAAGTTTTGTTGAAAAGAGGAGATAAGTGTATGGTCAAGAAGTTGTGAATGAGGTTGACGAAGAAGGAAAGCTTCTTCTTCTTTTCTTTTGTTCTTTTTAATTATAAAGTGGAAAGTTGTGTCTATGTGAGAGAGAGTTGAATGAATTATTTATAGTGAAAGAGAAGGAAAAATGAAAAAGCTTGTAAGTGTGCACTAGAGAATAAAAATATCTTCAAGGCTGTGTTTGGATCTAGATCTTGGAGAAAAAACATTTTTTTTATTGCATGGATACGAGCTTGCCGTGTGGCAGCTTTTGGATGGTGGGGAAATGTATTTGCAAATGTGCCAAGAGGGGAAAGGTCGGTTTAGCATAAATAGGAAGAAGAAGAAACAAAATCTGGTACATATGATTTTTTGATTTTGAAGCCACCAATAGCAACAAATACCCCTTTGTAAATAAATTAACATAAAATTAAACTAAAATCTAACATTGTTGCACTATATTTTTTGAAATAGAAACAAATAAATGATGATATAAAAAAAATCAACTTGACTAATTATTAATTTCTAACTGTTTTCTTCAAATATTTCTAATGACTAATTTCTAATTAATTCCTTTAACAATTTAATTAAGAATATAAAATATAAATAAATTAAAACGAATAAAAATCGGGCGTAAAACTAAAATCAAAATGGATATGCTAAAAAAATGATCAACGCAAAATAAACTCCTCAAAAATATACAGGTATTGACCAAATTTTGAAATAAAAATGAATGGTTAAAAGGCTCAGGCGGGAAAAAACACGACTGAAAAAGTAGTCGAAAAATTAAAATGAGCACATCGGGTTATACTACGCTGAACGTAGATTAATAAAACTGATGTCGGAAAGCTCAATTTTTTGCAATTTTTCGCCCGCTAATTCGAAGTACAGTTGAGAAACAATTCGACCGGTCTGTCTGTAGATTCGAAAAAATTAATTCAAGTATATTTCAAGCACTATGTGAAACAAAATGCATGTTATTACAAGTAAAAAATGCAAGCGTCATGTAAATGAACTGAATTGCTGACTGAATAATCGTGAACAGACAATCAGATGAAAATGAATCGCTCTTGTACAATTTGTTGTTGGTTCTCAAGCACAAACAAAACCTACAAAGATTCAGACGACGACAATTACTCTTGATTATCACATTCCGAACCTCTAAAATACGATGCAATAAAAATAAGCGATGCAACGAGATTGAGAAATCAAGTCCTTTGACTTCTTAGTCAACAGACGACTAAATGAGTATTATCAAAGTCAGATAAAATGTCAGAATTCCTGACTTTTTACCTGAACCCTGATGAATGCTTTAAATTGATGAAATACACGACAAAAATGGATTGATTTATGCTGGTGATGCGAGTGAAAACTCAGGGTAAAATTTAGGGTATGACACTATGCACCTTTCAAGTCAAGGATTATGAAAATATGATCATTGAAGTCATTTGATCAAGTTTAGTCAATAAAATCAAGGTTACTTTCAAAAAGGGCAAAGATGGAGAATTTGAAATTTTTACTAAGTCCCTAAAAAACATGTCCAAGTACCCAACTTTTCAAGGTCATAACTTATGATCCAATCCACCATTTTCTATGATCCAACGATCAGATTAAAGATCTTTCTTCATAATTTAACTTTGTCCCAGGTGATAAAACCTCCAAAAATGCACGAATAAGGAGATATGGGGCCATGAAGTGGATGATTCATTTGTTTGTCAAGTGGTAAAACACTTTGTGAAATTTTCAGCATGCTGACCTAGTCAAGTGACCAATTTTATGCCAATTTGTCACACAGATCCCGACTTATTCAAGCAAAGTGATCAACATGAAAGTTGTAGATGATGATTCCATCTTTCCAAAATGTCAAAGATCAAGAAATTCCCATGCTCGATCTAAGAGAATCGAATTTGGGAAGACGGCCTCATGGAATGGTTCATAAGTCAAATTCCAAGCCAAAGTACACTACAAATCCAAACAAATCCACAAGTACATGTACTTCTTACTTATAAATATCACTCTAATCAGAAGATCACACACACTTTTGAGCCATTATCCAAGCAACCAAGCCATTACACAATGAATCATTCCATTTTTGGCATAAAGGTTACACTTCCATTTGTGTAAAGTGGCTTTAAACCAACATTAAGTACCATTGAGCTCCCAAATGGCTTTGGCTCTGATATATACCAACTCTAAATAGCAAATTCACTCCTACACTTCATACAAAGCTCAATAAAACACTCCAAGCCCCCCATACTTTTGCCATGCTTACCACTTGGTATTTTGTGCAAGAACCAACCAACCAAGCAAACCAGTACAAGGCACAATTATTTTATGATATTTAAGGCTTCTTGAACCCTCAAGGATCCCTATAAATAGAGTACAAAGCCTCATCTATCCATACACCAAGCTTTCTAAGAAAAACTCCATTCTTGAGAGCTTTTCAACCTTAACCTCCATTCTCTCATTTGCCTCGTGCATTCTGCAAACCAAAGGTTCCAATCATCTTCTGGGAACTTATAAGCATTAGGAGAGGCATCAAACAGTAGCTGGAAGTAGTATTGAAGAGGCATTGGACCATACTCCAATAGGTATATGCTTGCACTTTGAAACTCATCATACATACGTCATTTCATTTTGATTTCTGAAGCAAATATGTAGCATTTATTGTGCTAAGAAGGATCATTAGCTTACATGTCATTTATATTATTGTTTATGTGAAATTATGTTGCATGAAACCTAAAGTTTCAATTCTGTTTTTTGTCTTCGTGCATCTACATCTCTTAGTATTAGCCAAAACCTATGGTACCATTGTGTTCCTTGCATTTTTCTATGCGATTTTGGTCTTTATTTCATGAAAAATGATTGAGAAATGAGAGAGATATGATTGATGGAAAATTGGAAAAATAGTGGGAAAAAGAAAACGAAAATGAGAGAGAGAGGTTGAAAATGATGCTGAGTTGGCATTGGAAAAAGTCCATGGAACCCTAAGGACGTGGGTTCGAACCTGGCCAGCGTAATGTTTATTTTTTCTCATTTGTTAAATGTTTATTTTTCTTCATAACTTCAAAAACCCATAACTTCATGATCCCTTAACCTTTTTGACCCATTCTTTTTGTCATGTGTTCATAAGAATGTATATTTTATGATGATACTAAAAAATCCAAACAAATATTATTTATTACACCACTTTTTATTGGATAGAAAACATGTGCTTTTTAGGTGTTTTTAAGGATCCTAATTAATTTCTTTGGTTCATCTCTTGTTTTACCTTGTTGTTAAATGTTTGTACGATCATAGCACACTCTTTCAAGTGTTGATTGTTGTACTTAACATGTTTAAACTTGATTATATTCATATCATGTCTAAATTGATTCACCTTGGAAACATGTTTGAATGAATGGTTAGGAGATAATTAGGGTTTTCACTTGCTTGTTTCTTATTCATGCCATGATTAGGGTTTAGGTCTAAACTTGTCCCTAACGTGCTCTTGCCTCTTATTTAACTTATATGCATAGTGATCCACTTAATATTTTTACTTTGTCCATACCATGTTCATATGATCCATGTTTTGAATATCCTTCTCTCGTCACAACTTGACTTGACAACCAATATCTTGATTATGATACTTATCTTATGTGGTTTGATACCCTTGTGTTGATTAATGTACACTTGTTTAAATAATGTCTTGTAATTCTATCCCAATTTGTGATGTTATATCCATATCTTGTAATTGTTTATCACTTCATCCAAGTATTTCCTTTATAAACTCCCATGATGATTGAATATGTATCTCATACATGCTCATGTGCTATCTCTTGTGGTGTTATGTAAACCTTTCTCATGTCTTTTTTATGATCATCATACTTCAAAAACATGTAAGTAGCTTGTTCATGGTTTACCAATTTATGTATCTTTATTTACCTAAATCCAAGGGAAAAGATCTTATGTTGACTTCTTAGTCATATACTGTCTGTTTGTTTGTTGATTTTTTTTGTCCATTCATGCATTAACACTACCCCATTTTCAAACTAAAACACCCATTCAAACCTTGACTTACCTTTAGTCAATGGATCTTTCAACTACACTTGAAAATGCTTTAGTACACATGAAGCATTTTAAACACAACCTTCGACTTACTTTTAGTCAATGGATCTTTCAATTACAAATGTTTTAGTACACATGAAGCATATCAACTCAAACTTTGACTTACCTTTAATAAAGTAACACTTTCCAAAACATTTTTTTACCCCTTTTATTATCCCATCAAAAAAATGCAAACAACTCTTAAAAACATAGATAAAATCAAAAGGTTCCTGTAGAGTACTATAGATGTTTAAGTGTTAATATCTTTCCTTTGCATAACCAACCCCCGTACCTTCAATCTCTACTTGCTTTGCTCCTAGTTTTACTATTTGCTATGCATGTTTATTTTGGGTTTATTTTGAATCTTTTCCCCTTCCTTTGGAAAAATAAAAGTTCGGTGGTGATATCAATGTTTTGCGAGTCAAGTTAATCCAATAGCTTTGTCTCCAATTCTCACCGCGACATTGCCCATGAGTCTTGTTATTGTTGTTGTGTAGTTAAATTTTCACAAATAGGTTTAACAGTGATTGATGCTCTTTGCAAATTCCATGTTTGTCATGTATGTTAGCTGCTGGTGTGCTTATTTTGAAGCATTGCTTGAATGGATTTGATGATATGCTTCATGTTATGTATGGTTAGAATTTTGAGCTAATGTCTACTGATTGAAAGCATATATATTGCTTGGCCTTGTTATGGTATGGTTGTGACTGATTCTAGGATTGGATGCAGGATGGTGATGACATTCATGCCAGTTCTTTTTCTTTCTTATGACTGCATTCTCCTTGGTCTGCTATGCAATGTAAACAGGTCTGCAATATTAATTTTACTTGCTATTTTCTTTGGTTTTGGTGCATCTTGTTTGGCATGAAAAATGAGATTTAATGATGGATTCTGAATCCTGTTGATGTCTATTGTTTGGCAGGTCTAGTATTGACGAGTTGTTGTTGCAGCTAGAGAACAGGTCATCTCAGCATGAACTTCCATCCACTATAGAGCAAGAGTGATGAATTCCTTTTTGGTGAAGGTACTAAAGACACAGATCCACATCATCCTTGTGGGCACAAACTCAGCTGGAACCTTGATGTCACTTGGATAGGCATGATCTGTTGGAAATTGTCATCATGTTAGCAGCTTTTCCATGTACTGATTTTTGTGATAATACAGAGTGGTGGCACAGTTCTTTTGTGGACTTTAGCATTCTGTCTTGGCCAGGCTTTAGGTTTAGCATTTTCTTGTACCTTAGTGTCATGGTGTAACATCCCTTGTGAATAATCCCGTCCATTTTGAACTCAATGTATTGAAACACCTTGATGTTGGTAAGTATTTTGTTAGGTTAAAATGTTCATTTGTGAGAGTGGTCTTTTGAAATGCTTGTAAATTGTATGGATGCTAGAAAGTGTAAATGGATTCATAATGAGATGGAAAGTATATTGACCTGTAAATGGGAGCTTTATGGAATCTTGATTTTGAATATTGGATTTGTACTTGATTGTAAGGAAGCTTAATGAATGAATATTAGGTTTTGAAAGTTTGGATTATGTATAGATGTATTTGGTTGGTCATGATAATGATAATTGTAATGCTATGTCAAGGTGAATGGTTTTGAATTGTCTAGGATGTAATGAAGTATAACTTGAATATTGTTCATGGTTTCAAGTTTTAAATGGAAGTAAAATATGGTAACATGAAAGTTAGAATTGGCTTGTGAATGAAATGAATGATTTTTTTGCATGACATTTGTAGGATAGTTGTATTGACTTTGCACTTGGTATGACACTTGAGCAATTAGAATGATTGGTTGATTCAAGGCCTATGATGAAATTGTGTGAAAGGAAAGGACTTTAGCGTGAAACTAGAAATGAATGTTGGATGTTGAATGGTAAATACAATGAATCACAGTTAAAGATGATCAAGGTTTAGAATGAATCATAGCCTTTGAAATGGACATAGATTAAGGATGAATGGCTTGAAATGACTTATGGAAAGTGGTTGACTTTTGTGAACTAGTTGACCAAAAAGTCAATAGTTGACCAAAGTCAACTGTAGATCTCAAATTAGGGCTTTCTTATATGAACTTGTGTAGGTTGACATGAACTCTGATTAAAAATGAATGGACCCATAATGATGACCTAGAAATGGTTTAAGAGCCTTGATGGATCAAAAGCAAACCAAAGCCCAAAGGATCAATGTATTGATGCAAGCATGAATCCAAGAACCAATGACTAATGATACATACCATATGCATAGGAGACATGATCTTGAAAGAACCAGAAAGGTGTGAGGGGTACAATTGGCAAGAGGTTAGGCAAGAGCCTTCCCTAAATGGACTAGAGTTTCAGTCAAATCAAGATGATTCCAAGTCAATCCCTACTAGCATAAGCCTTCAAGCATCTGAGATTAGAGTTTCAATAGCACATCCTTCAATTAATGCCTTTGGATGGATTATGATGCTTCCCGATAAATTCTTCAATATATGTGATCCCTAATCTGGGTTTAGAAGTCCAAATAAGACCCAAAGAGAATTCATGAAGCCTCACAACCAACTCATCAGGAATTAGGGTTTGGGACCCCTGAGGGGCACCATGATGGAACCTTGTGGAATTCATGTCTCAAATATCAAGCCATTAGGATTTCACATCCCTTATGATTAGATGAATACCCAAGTCATGCCTCTAGGGTTTCATCCACACGGAAACCCAATCTTTTCAAGCCAAGACCTTTGAATCTATAGTGATCATCCACTAAGTATGAATGAATGATTGATGCATATAAATGAAACATGAGTGTATGCAAATGATTCTCAAGTTAAGGGTTGAATGAAAAGATGAAAAGGGGAGGGAATTTTTTTGGATACAACACATAGGATGATAAGTTAGTGATATTCAATGAGTGCAGATACCCACTTCCCTATTCAACTGTGAAGTATAGGTTTTGACAACATGTGTTTGATCACGTCAAAATGAGAATACACATAAACATCAACATGCTTTATATAATGCTTTATAATTTTACATGAAAAGTATAAACAAATACATAACTTTTCTATTGCATTATATCTAGTTTCGATGTTATTCAGGATTCGACTGAGGTAATAAATGGCTCTTTGGACGTCATTCTCGTCCTCTTAGGCTAACATACTTCCTATGGTCGAATCTGATGCAGATATGTATAATTTCATGTTCTTATTTCTATTGGGAGGTAATAATATATGAGGATTTATCATATAGTTATTGATTTTGTCGAAGGCATCTTGTTGCTCGCACCCCCATCTGAAATCACTTTCTTTCCTGAGACAAAGTAATGGTGAGAAAGCCTGCGTCTTGCCACCTAAGTTGGATATGAACCTTCTCATGAATTTTATTTTTCCTAACAAAGATTGGAGTTGTTTCTTTTTCGATGAAGGCTTGATATCCAAGATCGCTTTGGTTTTGTTTTGATTGATCTTGATTCCTTTTTTGGGCACCACAAACCCCAAGAAATCTCTTGCATGGCCATAAAAAGCACATTTATTGATTCATTTTTAATCCCTATTTCCTCATCCTCTCAAAGGATTGTCGAAGATGGCCTAAGTGACCATTTTTCGACGAGGGCTTTATGACTATGTCATCAATGTAAACTTGCATGAATGTTTCAATTAAGTCATGGAACATCGAATTCATAGCCCTTTGATAGGTTACTCCAACATTTTTTAAACCAATGGGCATTACTACCCATTCATAGGTTCCTAAAGCACTTGGGCATCAAAATGTCACTTTAGGTACGTCTTCTTCAGCTATAAGAATCTGATTATACCTTGAATATCCATCTAACATACTTAGATATTCAAAGCATATGGCTGAATCCACTAACATTTCTGCCACATACATTGAGTACTCGTCCTTGGGTGTAACATTACTCAAATCTCTAAAGTCTATACATGCTCTAAGAGTTCCATTTTTCTTAATAACAGGCACAATATTTGCTAACCATTTGGCGTACCTGGCCGTTCTAATGAACTTGCTTATGAGTAGCTTTTTGATATCCTATTTGATCTTCGGCATGATTTCTAGGGTGAACCTCCTTGGTAGTTGCTTCCTCGTATTTTTACCAGGTCGAATTGGTAGCTTTAACTCTACCATGTTTCGACTCAATGCTGGCATTTTGTTATAATCCTAGGAAAAACAATGTTTGAATTCACTAAGTAACTCGACCACCTTTTCCTTCAGACTTATTTCGACCTTAGCGCTGATGTAAGTTGGTCTTTTACTGCTCCATTACCAAGAATTATTTCCTCCAAGGGATCTTGAGTTTGGATCTTTTTTGTATAATCCATTGGGTATTTTTCAAACCCCAAATGCTCGTTGTCATAAAACAATCAAGCCTTCGGATTTCTGAAGCAGTTATTTGGCCAAAATGGTCATCTCCTATTTTCTCATAATCTTCCATAATGGCTTCAAGAGCCATATTTTGCAATGTTTCAGCTTCAAGGGCCGAGTTTAGTCTATTTTTGGCCATATAGGCCGAAATCCACGCCAAAATGTTTGACTCATTAGTCATGGTCTTCGACCATCGTCCACCCTATGGGGGCAACGCTTCCATCTTCGACAGTGTGATATCTCACGTCTTCCTTAGCCTAGATAAATCCATGGTTGGGATGTAAGCTTAGAAATTACATAGCATCTTTCTAGGGAGTATAGGTATCCTCTGCTGGATAGCATGGATGGATTTTGGCTAGGTTCTTGTTGAAGTGCTTCTTGCTGACCTTGTTAACTTCAGCCATACAGTAACTATGGTCAACTTTAATGTTCTCCACTATGTCGTTGGGTCTCCATATTGAGATCCTTTGGTGCAAAATTGAAGGAACTGCATCAATACCATGTATCCATTCGCATCCTAGCAACATATTATAGTTTTCCTTGGACGCAATCACCATAAACAAAGTTGGCTTGCTCGTAGTTCCAACTGATAATTCGACCTATATTACTCCTAGGATATGGCTAGTCTCGACTTCGTAGTTTGACAGGACCATATTATGCGATTGAAGATCTGTATCAACTTTACCTATTTTCTTAAATAAGGAATGTGACATCAGGCTTACAGTCGTCCTTCTATTAACAAAAACTTTGTTGAAAACTATGTTGTCTATGTTTGTCCTTATAAACAAAGGCTTCATGTGGTACATAATTCCAATATCTGTTTTTTCAAATATGGTATGTTGTTCTTCCACAACGCCATTATTCATGACATAGTAACACAACAGCTTCTGGTTCGCCGCCTCATCTTGCACATAGTCGTCTTTTGTTTCTGATACTTCCAAAATGAAATCATACTACACTGATATCACTGAGACTATGTTGCATTTTATTAAGAGATCATCCTCAGATCCTGAGTCAAAGTTATCATCCACTATTTCATCATCTAGTTGAGGAACAAAATCAAGAGACTTTTTCTTTAGCGATAATCTGTTATCAACTGTCTTTATGTCTTCTTTTTCCTTGTTAATGGTTTCTTTAGAGTATTCGACCCAGAGGTTCCACGTTCAACCTTTTTTTTCCTCTAATGATGCCTCCATTGAGTTCGCAGTTTTGCCCTTATAGTTTTGATGGACATATGGATACCCCTTCGAACATTGGAGTTTTTCTAGTTAGGAAATCTTATCTTTGGATCAACTACCTTCCATCTTGATTGATTGGACCCCTTCTGTTTCACAGGTTTCACCGACTTCCCTTGGGGTATATTGGCAGAAGGATAATAAATCTTCTGGTGAGGCTACCGAAACTGCCTCTGGTATTCTTCGTTCATGCATGGTACTCCTCGTTTTTCGAAGACGAACCTCGTAGTCGAACCTCCTCTTCTTCCCTTCCTTGGATCATGTATTATGGTTTCTTCAACCTTTTTTGTTGCTTCCTCGTCGAAAACTATGCTACACCTATGGCATATCATGGTTTAGGAGTTGCTTAGTTTGCATCTCTCCAATAAATCAATGAGTGCATCTTCAGCCTGAGGGTACACTGCTTTTATTTCTTCATCAGCATCTGTAGAGTTCTATTCAACTTGTTCGACTTCCATATCAAATCCGTCAATAGCTTCAACCATGAGAATTTCGACAGACTCTACGTAGTGTGCTTCTTCAATCTGGAGTGGATCAGCATCCACTTGCATGGAAGCTTTTGAATTTTAGCCAAACTTCAACCTCCCCTCCTTCAACGCTTTCTGCATCAAATCCCTAAAAAGCACTCATTGAGAAGTTTTATGACCCAAAAAATTGAGGTACTTACATAAACCTCTTTTTTTCTAATGGGGGAGTTTTCAGGCTCGGATGCACTATAATTTGTCCACCAGTAACCAATAAATCAAACATTTCATCACACTTAGTTATATCAAAAGTGTATGTTTTGTGATAAATTTATCATTTTGTTGGGTTCGACGGGATTCTTCCCCTTTGATGGTTTCATCAATTTACACACGTACGGAGGTCCTGGCTTAAATTCTACAACATTGACCTCACTCTCTTCGACATACTCATATGTTTCTACATATGTGACCTTTTCTTTTTTTGGGTACTTATTTGTTCTGATTTTCTCAACTTTCAAGTGTTCGACTTGGCGAACCCTATCTGCCAATTGTGTCATGTCCCTAAGGTATTGAGTGTCTAATTTCTTCCTAATGGAATAATATAGGCCTCCTGCAGCCATTTCGGCCAACTCATGTTCAAATAATCGTCAATTGACTCAGGCACTTTACGCCTAACACTAGCCAGTTCCTTAAGGCTTATTTTTTAGCGGCCTATATAAAATTGTTCATGGAACACTCTCTCTAATTGACACCAAGTTTGTATGGAGTGTGAAGGGAATGTGGTAAACCAAGTGAAAGCGGTTTTTGTTAGAGAATTGGGAAAATATTTCATTTTCAAATTCTCATTGTTTGCCATGTCACCAACCTCGGTCTGATACCTAGAGACATGTTCGACCGTATACTCACTAGTGTCATCAGCAAACTTGGTGAACTTGGGAACTTTCCAGTCCCTATGAAGCTCTGTTTGTCGAACATATTCTGACAACGTGGATATGCAATTAGGTCTATGGAGACCCACATTAAGGTCATTTTGGGCCAAAATTTGTTCGACCATATTAGTTATGTTATTTTGCCCCCCAAAGTTTTGTTGGACATTTTAGAGCACTTGGTCAACATCATGATTTCTCTGTACTATTACAGGCCTAGGATTATGTTGGCCTTTGTATTCTTCGTCCTCCCTATTTGGGGTAGGTTCTTGTGGCTGAAATCTCGGGTGTTGGCCTAAGTTTACATGGGTCATCCCATTGTCAGGCGTTTCGACTTGCTTGACATTTGATATTTGGGGGGTTGGTCGAGCATGAACCTGAGGGGCACCGAAAAAATCAGCTATTTGACCCATTTAATTGGCCAACAACTCATATGTTTGGTTAGTATTTGTAATTAGAGGATTGAATATTGTACCCATTTGTTGGGTCAAAGTATTAACCATTTCAAGATTGCTTCCATCCATCTACTGCCTCATAGCCATCATAGACGTTGTATTTAATAATGGTGTCACTTGAGGGATATAACATATCCCTTATGGTCGAACCATATTATTTACGGTCGAAGAAGAGGCGTTGTGGGGATTGTACGATGGCTCAGTGGCCATTGCATTGTCACTATATATCGACAGGTTAGTTGGAAGGCCAGCAATCATCGAGGCTAGCATGCCATAGAGGTACTCCCTACTATTCATTAGCATCAAAAAAACCAAGTTGGAATGGTGCTCTAGCATCCCCAAATATAGGTCTTGCAACTACAGAGTTAAAAGGGGAGTTCCCTGGATATGGTGAGGGTGTCACCCCTTGGACGATATTGGTGATATTGTTGTCGTCGATACTGCAGCGACATTTGTCTCAACAGGGGACAAAACTGTCGAATTCTCAGTCGTTGATCTGACTGGTGTTTCAATTGTGTTTCCTGCATTGTTCTGTGGTGGATTAGAAGTGTTATTATCCATATTTGGATGTGTCATTTTAGGCCGAAATTTTCCACTTCTTAAATGCATGCATAAACAAACAATGATAACATGTTATGCATATAGAACAAATCAAGTAGGAAAAACACAATAATTAAAAAAATATTTTCTGAAATAATTTTTTTAGCACAAAGTCCCACTGGATTTACCAATTTATTTACCGTGAAATTTAGTAAACAATCGCTAGTCTCTTGTGAAAGATTACTTGCAAGATCAACTAAATAATTCTAGGACATAATGCTTAAAATATTCCTGATATTGTGTAAGAATGTAACGGGTTTTGACATGGTCGAAATCTTAATATAAAAGTGGTACAAATTAAAGTTAAATTGCTAGAAAGGTAAAGGAGTTCGACAATGATTAAGTGACAAAGACTTGGTAAAGGATAATGTAAAGTGAAAAGAATAAGATAGGAATTCGACGATGATTAAGTGACAAATACTATATATATCATTTTTGGACCATCTAGAGTTATGTACGTCTATTTTTTATTTTTTATTGTATGGTATGGTTCAAATCTGCATCTAAATATACGTAAACATAGCATAACATAAAAGTTATGTTCTGATACGTTCCGGAGATGTATCTCCGAAATATTCATGGAAATACATCTCTGATCCAATTCACGTGTATAATAACTTTTGAGAATGATGTATAATATGTTTTAAATTGTTACATAAATAAATCTTCGAAATATTTTAATGTTTATTCAAAATTTGATATATCCAAAAATGCATCTTCAAAATCTAGGAACATTTAAATAGTTCTGCATAATAGTTAAAAAATATAAATGGTGCATTAAGAAATCATCTTCGTTAAACTATACTCTTTTATTTGCTATAACCTTTTTTTTGTTGCTATAAAAGCAGCAAGGATTTCCCGAGTTTTATGGGTTACCCATTATGGCTATCCGATCCACTAAGCTAATATTCATTCAAATGATTCATCCGATCCTTTTGGATAATTTTATAATAAAAAAAGAAAAAAAATATCCAATAATAAAAATGTCAATGAATAGATTTGATTAATTTTATCTTTAATAGATGGATTATTAATATTTTAAGAAACAATTAAATAAATTGTTAATGGATCTTTTATCCATTCATTAGCATCTAAATCCATATCCCTCTGATCCGTCAATTTTATCACCCCAAACTTGAGGTCCAACATGGACTTCGAAGAGACACCTTATATTTTGTTTTTCTCATGAATGAAAGCACACCAAGTTTACATTCCACGGAAAAATATTTCCCGCATTCAATTTCGAAAAGGCATAGAAAGGACATCAGAAAATGAAGTAAAGACATTCATGATGTTTATGGTACCCTCACTGTGCTTTTTTCAGGATTGGAGGGCTTCAAACAAATTCTAGAGTACAAATGACATTTTACATGTTTGAAGCACTCAAGGCCATCATCTTACACTGTTCATTCAATGCCAGAAGTTGAGCTTCTTTCTTGTCAAGCAAGGTACTCAGCTTCACATTCTCTTCCATAAGTTTCTGAACTTCAGCCTCCTTCTGCATTTTCTCACCCTCCAACTGGGTAGTCTTTCCAACTAGCCTGTGCTCCCGAGAAAGAAAGAAAAAAATCATGCATTTAAGACATGTAACTTTTAATTCTAGATGAAAATAAACCTTCTGTATGAACACTGTAATTAAAACTAATCATCAATATCATGGAAATGCATGAACGCTATTGTCTTTATGTTGCATAATCATATTATATAAACAGAAACGCAATAATTCAACGACAGAAACGTATAATTATGAACACTAGACATCAAAATACATTGTAAGCATGTCAAGTGTCAACTTCCAACAAGGTGATATTTTTGCACAAAACAACTCATTAAATGATCTTATGTTATTGATGATTTGGAAATAGTCTTGTTGATGACAGAATATGGAGGAAGGCCGAAAATCCACAATATAAACATCCCATTACGGCCTCTGATGCCGACATGGCGGGCATTTCTTCATAAACTGCCTATGGCAGATGTACGAAAATCCGCCACACCATTCCACCAAGGCGGTGCCATTTCACAATACTGTTTAGAAGCCAACCTAGAGAAGACAAATTGGACAGATAAGAGTTACTCACTACAGAAGCGCTAGCACTAATAAAGGAGGACATTCCCTTAACCTAATCAAAGGATGAGATTTATTTTCAAATAAAAGTATCATAGGTAACTCAATCATAATTTAGAAAACTACATTTGAGAACTACGGACCTGTTTGGCCTGGTTGTGAACTTTTAGTTTTTGGTTTTCAAATACAAATTTGAAAAACCAAACGCATTTGAATAAAATGGGGTTAAGTTGATTCACTACACAAATTTTGAGACAGGTTTTTCTCAGTTTTAAAGAAAAACAAGCATTAACGATTTCAGTTTTATATTTACAAAATACATCCCAACTCTCTCCCAAAATTAGAGACCATGTATTTCCTACACCAAACGACGGTGATTGGTCTTTTCTCCTTCAATCGAGTTCTGCCTCTGAAGGGAATAAAAGGGAGATATACCGGCAGAGTCTGTTATGCGAGCGTCTAACAAAATGGACATACAGTAGCATGAGATTACAAAACAGAATTATGAAGAGGGACATGAATATAAAGTGAAATGGAGGAAGGAGTGGAATGCCGGCAATCAATTCCCTGTCATATTCCATCAAGAGAACTTATACAAGAGAAATTTAAATTTAGTATTAAAATGAAGCAGGAATTATACAAACACAACTAGGTCCAAACAATCAGATGCAGCTACCAGATAATTATCAAGGCACTTGCATGCGACAATTAAATGTTTAATGAAATAAATATTTACCGTTCAAACAGCTTCTCAATAGTTTGGAATTGCTTCTCGGAAGATAGTAAAGTTTCTCTCACTGTGATTAGACTACTAACATATGATTTGAGAGAAACAAATTCCTGTTTCACTCTACAAAGCTCTTCTTCATTTTCAGCAGCTCGCTCTCTCTGTCTAGTTGTTTCTTCCACCAAATCCGCAACTCTTTGCCTCATGTCATTCAAAATACTATTTGTTCCCAAAGCAAAACTCTCCATTTCTTCCAATTTCATAGACAAATTCTCTAATTGAGCAGACTTTCGCATAATTTCTTCCTGACCTAAACTTACTTTTTCCTTCTCGATTGTTGTTTCCGATTCTGCCAACAAAACCCTTTTGACAAGGGCTTCCATCACATCAGTGACCATCTGAACAGAGTTCAGCATCTCACCTATATAAACTGCATCTTGTTCATCTAACGAACCTTGATGACGGCTAATTCCTATCCAAGATTCTTCTTCGTCTTTCCCATCAAACGAAGAAAGATCAACATTCCTAGACCAACCCGATAACGGAATCCCGTCTTTATCAACAAGCCCTACTCCATCTAATTTCTTGATGCCGCAAGACGTATGTGCTAGATGAGGAATAGCCATGATTCTAGCTTTTGATTTCAAGTACGTAAGCAACGTATTAGTAGTCCTTACTCTTTGCCACAAAACCTCTAATTCCTTTTTCGAGTCTTCCTCCGATCCATGTATACAAGCCTTTATCTCCTTAAGCTTTTCTTGCAATACATCGACTTGAGATTGGTTTCTTTCCATCCCTTCCTTCCATGTTTCATGCGATTGACTCAGCGGAGACTTCAAACCCGACATTGCAACATCTTCACCCTCTGCCATTTCCTGTCAAATGCAGCATAAGATAATATTAAATTCAACTACATCCTAAAACCTATGCATCAATATTTCAAAAGGCAAAAACCCTAGAAATCCAAGTTAAAGTTCCATCAAAAATCAAGCAAGAATATTGAACAAAACAAAAATGAAAGCACAATTCATAAGAAAAAAAATTCAAACACACATTAATCTTATAAACCCTATAACACAATTCACCAATTTAACAACTAAAGAGGAAGAAACGCACGATCAAATCAAAGCATTTTTGAGATGAAATTCTACCAAAGAAATGAACCTTAAACCGATCTGGAAGAACAAGGGTTTGAAGGGGTAGCGCCGTAGCAATCAAAGTCAAAAAGAAGAAAAAGATAAAATTGAAGTCTTAAAGAAAGAGAATTGAAAAGTAAAGATAATTGAAAAGTAAAGAGAATATAAAAGAATAAATCAAAGAAGAAGGAAAATGGTAGAGAGAACCTGAAAAGGGCGAAGAAGAAGAAGATGAGGGTGTATGGTGGATCGTGGGGGTACAGTAGCAAAACGCTCGTGCCTATCTTTCTCTTAAGTAAAGAAAAAGAAACATCACAAGTGCTTTATTTTTTGTTTGCCTTTTTTTTTATTTCTTACCTCTATTATTATTATTCTTTATAAATTCAATTAGAGGTATTCATGCAATCGAGCAAAACTAAACTAAAATTTAAATCAAACTATGGTATTTGAGTTGAATATTTTTTTAGTTCTGAAAATAATCAAACTAAATCAATAAGATTTGAAGTCAATTGATTGGGCAATGGATTTTTAAAATTTTACTCATAAATTCGTCTATCCAAATCTACCATATTAATTGATATCGTCTTTATCATAAAACTAGTATAAGATATTTATTTTCATTAAGAAAAAAAATGAAACCTCATTTGTGACATTCAATCTATAAGGGGAAATGAAAATATTAAGAGTTTTATATTATTATGAAAAATTATTCGATGTAAATTAGATGTTTTTTAAAAATATTTTTTCACATTTGTTTGTAATCCGATCAATCCAACTCAAATCAATCCGTTATTTTTCGGTTTGGTTCGATTTGGACTTTACAAAAAAAAATATTTAAAATTCAATCCAAATTAATCTATATTTTTGATCAGTTTGGACATTTGATTCTCTCAAAACCGAATCAAACCAATCCACGAACATCCATGATTTCACTTTTTTTTTAATGAACAAAGACATTATAATTTATTTTCATTTTCATTAAGATATTTAACATTTATTTATAAAATTTACACATAAAAATCATCATCTTAATTACAGATATTTGATTTTATTTATAATTATTTTTAAAGTTATTCACTTAATTGTTTGTGATTATAATCTTTTTACACTTACCCTTAACATCCATCAGTGGCCTTATTTCCAATTTCACCACCTTCTTTGATTTTTCAATTTCATAATTTCTCTTCTTCTTTTTTTCATAATTTTTAGGGTTTTTATGCTCCTTTGGTTAATTAAAAGTTATTTGTTTAACTTATACTTGTGTGTATTGCTTTATTAATTATATGTTCTCTTCATTTGTAGTTTTAGGATTTTATGTGATATAAGTGTAAAAGTTGGATTTAAATTGTTCATTCTTCTATTTGATTTTCGAAATTTTTTATGTCATCGTTATAATTGGTGTGGGATGGTTGATTATGTGTGCTTTTAGGATTTTTATAAGTTTAAATTTGTTAATTTTGAGAGATGTATGGAACTCTGGTGATTAGAGTCTATCTCATAAAGTGATTAATATCTTTAATATTTTGGCTAATGTTTTGATGAATTAATATCTATAATTTATAATTTTGGGAATAAATTTGGTTACTTTGGAGCAATTTTTGAGTTTTTATCATGGGTGCTCTTTATTTTTGTTTTTTAGTGTTATTCTTTCATAGGTTAATGTTTCGAAATATCTCAAACTAATGAATTTAATGGGGATTTGAACTTAGGAGTTAAAATTTTGAAATTTAAACATTTTAGTAAGTAAATCTGAGTTGTGTACATCATGAAAAAATATGGCTTACTCAAGTGATTCATTCTCCTTAGTGATATATACATATTTTGTATTGAGTTAAACATATTCCTCCAAAATTGTAACTTAGTTATTACTAGTCGATCTCCAATTGGTAAGGATCACTAATACATTATGTTCATGGATCTATCTTATTAGGATGATTGAACAAATAAGAAGCAAAGAGTTTACAAACAAATTCTCACATTTAGTGTACATATTTTACACGTTTCTTTGTTAACAAATTCACAGCAACAAAGAATCTCACATTAGTAACATAAGATCAATATTCATGACTAACTTTAAAAAAATTGACTAAACCCAAATCACAATCTATATCTATATGTAATGAACAATATAGTGTTATGAATGAAAAAATACAAAATGCTCACACACGTGTAAAATAGAATGTCCGGTGGTGTGAGCTAGCAAGTTGCTAGTTGAACCCATTAGCAAAATCCAAGAAATATGAATCAGCAAATAACAAAGAAGATAAAAAGATTAAACCAAAGACGGTCATGTATGTAATCAATGGGACGACCCAACTAACCTCCCTGCAGAGGAACAATCACAAGGCTCTTTAGTAGTTGCATCTAGAGGACTAAGAAAACACTGATGAAATGGTAGCAGATTACGCAGAGGATAACAAAATGGAGAATGATGGGATTGGTTTTGATTATCATTCGTTCCGTTATTGTTGGATCGAATTGGAATTTGGACTTCGAGTTTGAGTCCCTGTTGGCAATGGTCATTCTCCCACAGACAAAATAACTGATTCTTTCTTAGGTGAGATGGATCATTGTTTCTCCGATGTATCGGGTTCTATACAAACTAAATCGACTCAACTACTTTGATCTAAACTTTAATCGATTTAATTTACATAATTTATTTCCATTGACTATCTTAATAATTCCACAAAACTAAGGACAAAGAACCATAAACCCTAAAATCAACCAACTATATTTCTCTCTAAATATTTGTCTATTAATAATAGAAAGTAAATTCAAAATTAAATAAAAGAAGAAAATCTACCTTGTGAGAATGAGTAGAAATCCAACAAAGTGTTAATAGTCAATCAAAGATATGAGAGTGTGTGTGTGAGAGAGAGATTAAAGTGGAGAAGAACATAGATTGATTGATAAACAGAAGAAAAAAAGTTGAAAAGGTTAAAAAAGAGATTCAAAATGAATAGTCTTTTGAAAAATTACAATTAATATATTTAAGATAAATATATAATTATGTAAAAGTATATTACTAATTATGAATTAAATAAATACATATCAAAAGGACGAATGTAAGGCTTTATATACACATTTCACATCTCATATGGATAAGGTTATCCAACTTTTTTTAGATTGGTAAATAAAAATTCATATAATTTTAAATTTTATGGGTGTGACAATTATTTTGGCATTTGATTTCTAATTAGAATGTGTGATCATAACATGAATTAAGTCAGTAAATTAACATTTTCTTTGTGTTTTGTTTGTCATTATATGAGAATCACTAATGATTCAAATTTTGAGGTGTTATAATTCTAAGAAATGAATGTTATCTAATTTATTTTTATTTAAACTTCAACTTAATAATTAGGTGATAAATCTTAATGATAGTTAGAACAATGGTAGAATTACTGTAAATTGAAGTCAGGTACACTAGGTGTTCTTGTTGTCGGGGGCAAATATGGAGTCGAATGGTATAGAAAAGGGGGAGGAAGGGTTGAATATACCTTTTTCAAAAAGACCAATTTCAAAAACGTGTACTTTTTAAAATTATAATTTGATAAAAAAAATCTTGGCATAGCTCAATTTTAGTGCAAAATATATGTTTTTGAATTAATCGTAATATTCACCTAATCAGAATCACAAAATGAGCGATAGATGAAAAATACTAAATCACTCAACATTTCAATTGCCCCAAATATTTTATTTGCAAAAGATGTAATATTAGAAACTTTTTTAACTAAACAAGAAATCTAATATTACAATTTTCAGAGATTAATCAAAAGTAAGAATATTTATGATCTTAATGTAACATATACCTAAAACTTATATGCAGAATCGCTACTAATGCGGTAAAGCCTAATATCATGTGATTCTAAGAAAATATTAAATCTAAACATGCAGTTCTAAATAAAATGTAAAAGAGGGAGGAAATGAGAGATAATACGCCAAATTTATAGTGGTTCGACACTTCATCTTCGCTTGTGCCTTCTCCATCTTCAAATGGTTTCCCATTGAAAATTTGTTGTTCTTCCACTATGATTTTGACAATTTTTACATAGATTCTTGTAACACAATCATGATTCAAGATAATGCTGAAATAAATGATTGTCGATCTAAATCCATTTTGACTGTATACAATGTCTAACACTGATTCTTGCGAAATCATTACTTGATCACGATTTCAATATTCCAGCTTCAAGAATTCGGCTCCAAGTGTCTGTTCTGCAGTGATCTTTACTCAATCCTACTGGTCCTTGTCTGAGCCTTGAATTGTCTAAAGATGAGAAAAACTCTAGCTTCGTCTGTTGTAGCTTTCACACATCTCTCGAAGAAATATTGGAGATAAGAACCTTATTCTTTTTCTATTGGATTGTTGATCCTATCCAAAACCACACAATGATGCCAACACTAAAATCTTCAAAAATCATCACAAAATGGTAATCACAAAACAAACCTCCTCACACAAATCTCACACCCTAGGTTGAGAACCTAATCCAAACAATAATGAAAAATGCAAGAGGTTGAAGATGAAGATAAATTTGAGTTGCAAACTTAAAACAAAACTCAAAATAATTTTTGAAGGTTTATGTGTTCTAAATTATATAATGTTATGATACGGATTTGGAAAATGATTTATGGGTTAAATATACGACACCCTGATGGAATGTAAGCGAGATTTGGTTTGCACCACTATAAAAGAATTTTCTTATTCCCCTTGTAATGTGAAGATTCTCTATTTATGACCCTTATGTGTACTATTTACTGACGTGGCTGGTCTATGTGTCATTTTATTTAATTTTTCATTTTTTTTTTAAAATATGCGTGGATTTTATTTTATTTTAAATTTTTTTTTTTTTAATTTTTAATTTTAAAAAAAATCGATAAATTGTTGTTCAACTCGCTCTCACTCACGAGAAACCCTATTCTACGCGCTCTCTCGCCTCTTTCTCAACCACACAAATCTATCTCAAACAAAGTTCATCTCTTAATCAGTTGATCATGACCATCACCACAAGAAAATTGAAAGCCTCACTTAATTTTGCACAATCGAACTTCTCACAATCACTTTCTATTGGCTCACATAGAAGCTTAATCATGGGATTCATCAACTATAATGATGATTCAATCCCTTGAGGCAAAGAACAAAATTCTGACGATTTGATTTTCATATTCAATTCGAAGTGATTTTCGAAATCTAAAGTGCTAGGGTTTATTTGAATGGATTATGATGAAAATCTGAAGTACGGATTTTCTGAGGATGGAAGGTTGGTGTATTTGAATGTCTTATGTTTTAGGGTTTATTATGCTTATGTTCTAGACTTATCATCTACATGAAATTGGTGCCTTTATATTGCTAGTAGTGGTAGCTTATAGGTTCATAGATACATGGCTCCATATGATGATTTGACATATGCTCTCTTCTGAAACTTGTCAGGTTCTTATTAAGTTTGGTTTATTATATATCTTAATTTTCGGTTAGGCTTTTGAATTTGATAGCACCGCTAGAACATTTCTGAAAATTTATTAAATTAAGTTCTTGATCACCATAGAATGTGACAATTCTATCTACTTATGTAATGTTGCAGGCAAGTTACAACTTTCTTATATTTGCACACCATCTACCAATGATTAATGTGATACACGAGTTTCTTCTTGTAAGCCCCCTTAAATTTTAGCACTTCATAAAGAAATAATGATAAACACTTATGTGAATTGTTCAATATTTCCAGGAAAAAAAGGTTGGTTGCATCCAGATTAATGGAGGTACACCTTCTGGATCAAGGCAAAAGTTAACTACAGAGTTTTAGGAAAAATATGCTAACAAGGCAGCAGTGGTATGGCAATTTCATTCATATGTTTTATTGTAATCATTTTATGTGGCTTTCGACGATGAGAAACTTTCCACTTTTTTTTGTAGAAATATGACTTTCTACGATGAGAAACTTTCCACTAGCAAGCCATAAAGCTTTTGGAGCATTAGAAACCTACCATGTTAAACTAAAGTCAGACTTTTTGATGATTCACATCTGGGAGCGTTGCAAAGAGTAGGTTGGTTGGTCCACAAGTTAACAACCAGGTTGCATTCAAGCTATTGGCTTGATCATTTTGCTGATGAAAGTAACAACAACATAACACATATAATATGGAATATGGGATCTGAATTTTCATCATGTGATTGATTGTTCATGGTATCATGTGTCACTATTTGTAGGAAATCCATTAACCCATTTATGAGACATTGGAGAATGTTTGATATTTTGTAAACATATTTGCATGAATGGCGTAGTGATTTTTTGTTACTTTGATAGCTTATTTTTCATGAAAATAGAAGGAAAAAAAGTTTACCCCCTTGTCACACCTCAAAAAATGAGAGCACGACCTAGCGAATCGCAATCGCGCGCTCGCAATGATGGACTGAACAGAGTCGCCATCGAATTTTATTTATTCCTAAAAAGGAAAGGGGAAATATCGATAAAATCCAAGAAAGAACAAAAATGATTATGATCGTCACAATCAAATCAGGGTTCGGGAGTCGATTACACAAGGGGAAAATATTAGCACTTCTCACGTCCGTTGTACTCAAGAGGAACCATTAGGTTAATTATGCGCGTCAGTGTTAGCTTAGAAATGTTAGGCTTCTCAAGTTATTATAAGGGAAAGAATAGTAGGATCAAAAGAAAAGAGAATATGTTTTTGGATTTTTTGCAACGAAAGAGACTAAACCTAAGTTTTTTTTATTAATGAGCCTAACAAGATTTCGCAATCCTGCTCTTATGTATCTCAATAGAGAACTCAAGGCACACGTATTTCTGGGTAGAAAATGTTTGTTTGTTGGTCGATTTTAGCGAAAGCTATCTTGTATTAATCGACGAGAAATATTGTTTTACCCAAAACAGATGAGGAGCAAACATATACATCACATCGAATGGATTTACAAATCAACATTCGGAAAAATATCATTTATCTCAACTCAACAATTATAGATGGAGCATTGATTTGCATCATCTTAGGACGAGACGTCTTTCATTTATGAAAAGGTTTTGAAGATTAATCGCACGATGACGAGAAAAAAAGAGTTTGATTGGTTGAATGCTTTTTTAGGCTTGAAAGACGAGTATTTAGGACTTGCAAGCTCTTACAACTTGGGTCTAATACTCGGGACTACATCTGGACCTTTTATCCAGGTAATCTTTTCTTTCAAATTTATTGAGAAAATAAGTTTGAATATTTACAAGTGTTTTAGAGGGAAAAGACGAATGCTTATGGCTTACAAGCTCTTACAACTTGAGCCTAGCATTCGGGACTACGATTGGAAGTTTCACCCAGATAATCTTTTTCTTCCAATTTTAATTATGAAAATGCCTTGAAATTAAATTAAAATGATTAATGTACAAAGGTTTGAAATTACTAAACCACGGGACCGAAATAAACCTAAATCGAAAGCAAACTGAATTTAACTCTAAGTTAACTTAAAGTAGACTCATGTACGAATCACTTCATAAGACGAGCAACTGAATCTATGCGCCCAAACAATTTTCAAAGGTTAAATTAAATGTTATCATTTTTTAAATTTTTTAGACATTAAAAAGTATTTATTATTAATATTTTCAGATTTTTTATTTTAAAAAAACTACTTTATTTTGATAAAAGATAAAAAAAACTAACCAACTAGAATAAAATAAAATAAAATAAAAATAATAAATTATTATTATGTTTTTTTTTAAATACTTTATCCTTCCTTCTTTAAAAAAAGTTATTACTATTTATTATCATTCTAAATAAAAAACAAATAACAAATAAAATATTAAAAAAAGAAAGAAAAAATAAACAAATAAATAGTAATATAAGATGAGAAGAAACGATGCACTTCATTCCATATTAATTCATATTTTTTTAAAATTTTCATCACAAGCCAGTTAAAAGACGACACTTGACATTGAAATTAAAAAAAAAATAGAATAAGAAACATATAAAATGGAATTTTTATCCAAATACCCCTAATTTTCAAAAAAAAATCTCAAAATAACCCTGATTTAAAACAAAATCCAATCTACCCCATTTTTAAGAGGAGGCGTCAGACCAATTGGCGTCAGCTCCTAAAGTTAGAGAGGAAGCGCCAATTGGATTAGCTATAGCACATGGTGCTGCCAATCCAATTGGCACCCATGTGTTAGTTTGTAGAGGAGGCGCCAATTGGTCTGACGCCTCAGTGTAAAGTGAAACTTTTTGTGTTATAAATAGAGGTGTTGTGTGAATCATTTTTTCACATCTCATTTTATCATTTTGCAAACATGTTTGGTGTTCGTCGCCGTTATGGAAAGATGGTTTACTCGAGAGACAAACATCCGATGTTGATGCTCTTCTGGAACATCAGTAGTTTAGATCAAGTAAAGAGGGAGTTGGTTCATTGGTTAGATGGAAAAATACCAAAAGTGGAAAAAATAGAAGTATTGAGAGACTCGATATTATATTTGGTTGGGTGTGAGTCAAAACCGATAAGGATGCTAGAGAAATGATGTTTGGACAAGATGACATCAGTTTGATTGTTATAATCAGTTAGAAATGTTATGTTTTAAGTTTGCTTATGTTGTAGTGATGTTTGCTGTGAATCTTGTTGTAACAAAAAGATAATGATATATAAAAATCCAAGGTTACAAAAATTAAAAGGAGATATTATCTTATGATGCAAATGTTGCTCCTTGATTGGGACAGTTGTTCGTATTGTGCCCTGGTGGACGACATATACTACATAGTCTTATCATTTTATCAGTCGTATCCATTTTTGTTCTAATACGCGTGTTGTTTGACCATCCTTTTTTATTTCTTCGCATCTCGTCGTTGTGTCAAACTATGTCACCTTCATATGGAGGCCAGTATTCCTTCATTGGTAGCACTGAGAAGCTTTTGTTATACACATTCATGATGGTAATGGCCTTGTAAACATCAGATAGATGGTTGTAAGCATCTTGGCGAGTATGTACGCATGTCGCAATGACATGGGAACAAGAAATACGGAAGGCCTGAAACTTTCCACAATCGCACCAACTTCGGTTTAGTTTGACAGCATAGAATAAATTTGGCATCCCCTCATTGTGGTCTATTGTTTCCTGTACGCTGAAATTTTGCCTATGATGGTCAAAGACTGTAACCGTGTGTGTGCTAGCTTTGATACTCTCCTCTTTCATCACTTTCATATAACATTAACTTAATATTTGACCCCATATTAACACTGCACTCCATCTTTCACCTCTGGTTGCGAAGGTAGAAGTCAACCTATAATAGGTTGTTCTAACCAAAGTTGTTATTGGTAGATTTCTAATGCCTTTGAATACGCGGTTCATGCATTCCACAAGGTTTTTTGTCATGTGGCCCCATCGACAACCTCCGTCAAATGCCCTTGTCCACTGCTCTACTGGTATGTTATCCACCCATCTTCCTACATCTGCATTAGACAATCTAATTTCATCACGGTAATATTGAAATGACGGTTGAGTTAGAGCATACCCATCATTCACCACTTTTTTGAGAAGGTTCTTATCTTTGATTGCACGCATGAAGTTTTGTGTGATATGTCTAATGCAATAGACATGGGTATAAAGAGGATCATGTCATCCGTTATCATGGTTATTGTAAGCACTCTCAATGGCAGCATGTCTATCTGAAATCAAACAGAGATGGGCTTGTGGAGCGACATGTGTTCTGAGATGTCGAAGAAAGAAACCCCAACCACCAGCGGTTTCACCTTCAACCAGAGCAAAGGCAATGGGAAATACATTGTTGTTGCCGTCTTGTGCAACAACCATAAGCAAAGTACCCTTGTATTTGTCGTATAACCATGTTCCATCAATTTGAATAATAGGTTTGCAGAATTTAAAACCTTTGATGCACGGTTCAAACGCCCAAAAGAGGCGGTGAAAGATTCTATTTCCAACAACACAGGTTTCGTCTGGCGTAACTGCTGGTAATGTCTCCATAATTGCAATAGTTCCTGGTACGTATGTTTTTAGGGCCCATAAGAACCGTGACAATTCTTTGTATGAATCCTCCCAGTTGTCGAATACCTGTTCAACAACCTTTGTCCTTGCAATCCATTCTTTCTTGTAAGATGGAGTATAATTATATCTTGTGACGATATAAGATATTATTATACTCAGCTTCACTTATGGGTCTTTGTTAACAAGCGGCAAAATGTTTTGACATATCAATGCAACGCTTAATTTATGGTGATCTTGTTCAACGTTAGTTACAATGCAACTGTGAGGTGGGTCTATAGAAGCTATCTCCCAAGAGTCGCTTCTCTTTTTATGAGACGCAGCCAACCGAAACTTACAAAGGATATTACGACATTCTATGACATACCTTCTAGAATCAGTGTTTCACAGTGAAATCAATAGAGTTATTCATGTGAATTTTTTTTATATCTCGCACACATTCTTCTTTAGTGCGGAAAATGTAGCCCACCTTTAACTCGCATTCTGATCATGGATACGGGTTATAAAAAACATTTTTGGATGTTTCATCGTCATACAGATCCATGTTTGTCATATGTTGAGGCTGATTGTATACATGACTTGGAGGTAATGGCATTGGTTGATCATCATCTTCAATGTTGTTGTTCAACATATGATCGATCTGTGTCTTAGTCTCTTCTTCTTCTTCATCAACGACGTTGACTTCTGCTTCTGCTTCTGGGTCGGCGTCATCTGAGTTTTCTGAATCAAATTCATCAGATTCAACTTGATTAGTTATTTGGGATTGCTGAGATGGTATACCTGGTTGAAGAGTAATATACAACTCAATAGAGTTGCGACCAGAATGTCTGTGACTAACAAACATATATTCAACATCTTCATGATCTCGTACCTTCAGCGGGAAAAAATTGCATTGATTGTTCTAAAAAAATGGATTTTGATACGTAATCTTTGACACAATACCAGATCCTATGTAGGATTCAATTCGTTTTTTCAAATGCAAGAAATTTGAATTTATCTTGACCGTAAGTCGGATAGTATTGGTGTTTCGAAAATAAAACCTGTATAACTCAGACTCATATGTCTCACCATTGCAGTGAACATTGATACTATATTTTGGTGAAGATGACGTTGTAATATTTCTTGTGCAGATGAAAATTAATTTTTTGATGCAGATGAATTTGTGTTGACTGTTGGATGTAGATAGTAAGACACTTAAATAGGTAAGTGATATGTCAAACATGCGAAGTTAGACGGAAGTGGTGTGTCAAACATGCAAGCAAGTCAGAAGTAATGTGTCAAACACGCAAGCAAGACGGAAGTGATGTGTGAAGCATGCAAGCCAGAGGGAAGCCATGTGTCAAACATGCAAGCCTTAGCGCCAATCCAATTGACGCTAGCTTGTAATGCTTTCACATGGGTGACAGTCCAATTGGCGACACCATGTCTTGCATGCAGACCTCGTAATCAAGCATGTAGAGCCATGCATGCGCCAGGCTAGGTCAAGATGTAGCATGCATGAGCATAGGGGAGGCGCCAATATGACTGGCACTAGTATGTGGCAAATGCACATGGGCACCAAACCATTTGGCTAGCACATGCAATCACAAATTTCCATGCATCCACACTTTTACATGTCACACCTTATAAATAGGCAAGAAACTCTCACATTTTCCCCACACCAACACTCACTTCTTCCTCAACAACATCAACTCTTTCATCTGCAACAACTTCTTTCATCTACAACAAACACTTTTTCAACATTTACTCCGACAAGATGTCTCTCCTCACAATGGATGAATCGCACAGAGGAACAGTTGCAAACATAACAACTTATGTAAGCGTTTAATTCTTCTATTATTTCTCTAGAATACCTTTTAATAATGATACTTAATTTGTTGTTTATATTTTATAAAGTAACGTATTTTGTTGTTTCTTTTATAGGATGTTTCAAGGTTTCGAACTCGGGTCCACAAATATGTACACATGGACCTGATGATTCAACCGTATGTCGAACTCGCCGATTTTTGACATATAAGCAAAATAATGTCTTGGTCGATGGATAATAAATTCATTCTTGTGTTATATGAAAGATGGCATCCCGAGACACACACATTCTGGTTTCCAACCGGTGAGTGTACCATGACGTTAGAAGACGTTTACAGGCTATTGGGACTGCCTATCAAAGGTAAAGTCGTAAATGGTAAAACCAACTATGTGAATTCAATTTGCATGGATCTCTTGGATGCTGATTTGTTAGATGATAACTCGAGAGGTCAAGGTATACTCCTTTCACGACTTAAGGCATATTATAAAAGCTTACAGTTAGATGAGAATTCTACCGAAGAGACTCAAATAATAAAAACTAGGTGTTACATTATGCTTTTAATTGGTTCTTTTTTATTTCCCGAAGGTAGTGGTTCTAGTATGCATGTTATGTATTTACCTTTACTAAGACATGTAGATAAAATGGACAATATTTACTTACTTTACCCATTATTATCTCTAAATAATATTTTTACCTTTATGGTGCAGATGGTCGGCACGTGGTATGAGTTATAACAAATGTCATAGACACTGTATTACCCAATATCGCAATCTCTTGGATCACCTTCGACCGACAGATGTATGGCTATTAACCTAACTATTTCGTAATAATTTTTTAATTTCTTCTACCATATTTATAATCTAACATATGTTCATATTTCAGTTCATTTGATATCCATATCTAAATTTGGATCATGACCATGAAATCAACGAACAAGACGTAGCCGTTTGGACTGCATGCACACCGATCATAAGATTCACCACTGTAGAGATGCACAATAGTGATCGTGTTAAATTACAGTTCGGTGTGCTTCAACACATCCCAGACCCCCAACAAACCTAGGAGAATGGCATTTACGCAAAGTTAACAAACAATGGAACTTTAACCCATGGCAAAGCTTCGCTAGATCTGAGTGTCGCAAATGGAAGCACTGCCATGACCATGTCTTAACTGACGTTATGATGCCAACTGAAGAAAAACCAAGTCGTAATTATATGGCTTGGTACATATCGGTTGGTTTTGAGTTCATCACCGAGGATATGTACCTATACGACCCACGTCAGGCAACTTACACACCAGAAGGCTCAACATCTAATCCCTAACAACATTGTCAGACCGACTACTCACAACCCCTTATCCGTCAAACTTTCCGTTCCACAAACACACAAACATACAACCCTAACATGCCATACACCCAACCATAATACCAAGAGCATACCCCGTACCACCACTACCAACTAGATCATCATCCAGAGACCCAACATCGCTTCACACCCAACACATCACCCTACCAAAGCCGCCTTAGCCAAAACAATCAACGATCATTTAACATCAATTGTCTCTCCTCCTACCATAGCCAAGAAGCCCAAACATCTCAAAACCAAAACCTTCAACAACCATATGTCTACCAAACACCACAACAATCATTTCAGCCTTTCCTCGATGCATCATTCACACCAATGTCTCCCTTCAATCATCCCGGTCTCCCTCCAACAACTCAAACACAACCCAACTACTCTGACATGGGTCATGAACTCAGCTATGGCGGTACACCTTTGATGCATACACAAGACTACGCTAATTTGTCTAACTATCTCAGGCAATCTCATGCAGTTGGTAGTGATGTTCATGGGCCCTCAGATACTCAAACACCTGGGGTGAATCATCAACGTGGGTTAGGGCCACGGGTTCGGGTAGCTAGGGGATGTGTGACCGGAGGTCGGTTAGGTGATCCCGATCATCAATATTAGTCTTTTTTATGTAAACGGGAATTAATATTAATATGAATTGGTCTGATTTTGACTTTATCTATCATGTATACTTTTTTTCAAAAAAAGTTACAAAACACACAGAGGTGTTGATCTAATTGGCGCCTTCCTTGAAGCTTAACATATGGGCCCCCATTGGATTGACAACACAAGAAGCCCTAGCCAATCCAATTGGCGCCTCCTCTCTAAGTTTAAGAGGAGGAGCCAATTGGTCTGGCGCCTCCACTTAAAAGTGGGGTAGATTGTTATTTTTTTTGAAATCAGGGTTATTTTGAATTTTTTTTTTGAAAATCAGAGGTATTTGGGTAAAAAAATTCTATAACAACCAACCACAATACCAAGAGCATACCCCGTACCACCACCACCAACTAGATCATCATCCAGAGACCCAACATTGCTTCACACCCAACACATCACCCTACCAAAGTCGCCTTAGCCAAAACACTCAACGATTATTTAACACCAACCGTCTCTCCTCCTACCATAGCCAAGAAGCCCAAACATCTCAAAACCAAAACCTTCAATAATCATATGTCTCCCAAACACCACAACAATCATTTCAACCTTTCCTCGATGCATCATTCACACCAATGTCTCCCTTCAATCGTCCCGGTCACCCTCCAACAACTCAAACACAACCCAACTACTATGGCATGGGTCATGAACTCAGCTATGGTGGTACACCTTCGATGCATACACAAGACTATGCTGATTTGTCTGACTATCTCAGGCAATCTCCTGCAGTTGGTAGTGATGTTCCTGGGCCCTCAGATACTCAAACACCTGGGGTGAATCATCAACGTGGATTAGGGTCACGGGTTCAGGTAGCTAGCAGATGTGGGACCGGAGGTCGGTTAGGTGATCCCGATCATCAACATTAGTCTTTTTTATGTAAACGAGAATTAATATTAATATGAATTGGTCTGATTTCGACTTTGTCTATCATGTATACTTTTTTTCAAAAAAAAAATTACAAAACACACAGAGGTGTCAATCTAATTGGCGCCTCCCTTAAAGCTTAACACATGGGCCCCAACTGGATTGACAACACAAGAAGTCCTAGTCAATCCAATTGTCCCTTCCTCTCTAAGTTTAAGAGGAGGTGCCAATTGGTCTGACGCCTCCTCTTAAAAGTGGGGTGGATTTTTTTTTTTGAAATCAAGGTTATTTTGAGTTTTTTTTGAAAATCAGGGGTATTTGGATAAAAAATTCTATAACACCCAACCATAATACCAAGAGCATACCCCCGTACCACCACCACCAACTAGATTATCATCCAGAGACCCAACGTCGCTTCACACCCAACACATCACCCTACCAAAGTCGCCTTAGTCAAAACACTCAATGATCATTTAACACCAATCGTCTTTCCTCCTACCATATCCAAGAAGCCGAAACATCTCAAAAGCAAAACCTTCAACAATCATATGTCTACCAAACACCACAACAATCATTTCAACCTTTCCTCGATGCATCGTTCACACCAATGTCTCCCTTCAATCGTCTCGATCGCCCTCCAACAACTCAAACACAACCCAATTACTCTGGCATAGGTCATGAACTCAGTTATGGTGGTACACCTTCGATGCATACACAAGACTACGATGATTTGTCTGACTATCTCAGGAAATCTCCTGCAGTTGGTAGTGATGTTTCTGGGCCCTCAGATACTCAAAGACCTGGGGTGAATCATCAACGTGGGTTAGGGCCACGGGTTCGGGTAGCTAGGGGATATGGGACTGGAGGTCGGTTAGGTGATCTCGGTCATCAACATTAGTCTTTTTTGTGTAAACGGGAATTAATATTAATATGAATTGGTTTGATTTCGACTTTATCTATCATGTATACTTTTTTTCAAAAAAAAATACAAAACACACAGAGGTGGCAATCTAATTGGCGCCTGCAACACCCGAGGTCGGAGAGGCCAAAGAGTGGTTACATGTAACATCCGAGGGCGATATGAGTGGCTGTCGATGCACGAGGCATGACAATGAGACACTCCTAGCAGCTTCTAGGGGAAAAACCGAATTCACATCGGAATGAGAGGGATCCTGAGGCTATGCAGGTATGGGACTGCATGGTTGAATGAAGACTTATAAAGATTAATTGGTACTACCTATACCAACAAGATGCATCTTCTTTTCGGTAGCCTAACAAATAAGAACTTCATAGTTAAGCGTGCTTGACTTGGAGTAGTATTGGGATGGGTGACATTCTGGGAAGTTTCTCGGAAAGCGTGTGAGTGAGGAAAAAGCATGCTGAAAAGACTTGTGTTGGTTTGTGGGTTCATTCGATAATCCTGAAAGCAGTCTGGAGTGTTCCAAATGGTATCAGAGCCATACCTCTCCCAATACGATGTGGTTTGGGGACGAACCAAGCGGAAGCTGGTGGGCATGTAACACCCGAGGTCGGAGAGGCCGAAGAGTGGTTACATGTAACACCCGAGGGCGATGGAGTGGTTATCGATGCATGATGCACGACAATGAGACACTCCTAGCAACTCCTAGGGGGAAAATCGAATTCACATCGGAATGAGAGGGATCCTGAGGCTATGCAGGTATGTGACTGCATGGTTGAATGACGACTTATAAGGATTAATTGATACTACCTATACCAATAAGATGCATCTTCTTTTCGGTAGCCTAACAGATAAGAACTCCATAGTTAAGCGTGCTTGACTTGGAGTAGTATTTGGATGGGTGGCCTCCCGGGAAGTTTCCCGGGAAGCGTGTGAGTGAGGATAAAACATGCTGAAAAGACCCGTGTTGGTTTGTGGGGTCAGTCGGTAATCCTAAAAGCAGTTTGGGGTGTTACAAATGGTATCAAATCCATACCTCTCCCAGTACGATGTGGTTCGGGGACGAACCAAGCGGAAGTTGGTGGGCATGTAACACCCGAAGTCGGAGAGGCCAAAGAGTGGTTACATGTAACATCCGAGGGCGATAGGAGTGGTTGTCGATGCATGAGGCATGACAATGAGACACTCATAGCAACTTCTAGGAGAAAAACCGAATTCACATCGGAATGAGAGGGATCCTAAGGCTATGCAGGTATGAGACTGCATGGTTGAATGAAGGCTTATAAGGATTAATTGGTATTACCTATACCAACAAGATGCATTTTCTTTTTGGTAGCCTAACAGATAAGAACTTCATAGTTAAACGTGCTTGACTTGGAGTAGTATTGGGATGGGTGACCTTCTGGGAAGTTTCTCGAAAAGCGTGTGAGTAAGGAAAAAGCATGCTGAAAAGACTTGTGTTGGTTTATGGGGTCAGTCGATAATCCTGAAAGCGGTCTGGGGTGTTACAATGCCTCCCTTAAAGCTTAACACATGAACGCCAATTGGATTGAGATTATTTTTGAAATCAGGGTTATTTTGGGATTATTTTTTAAAATCAGGGGTATTTGGGTAAAAATTTCTATAAAATGCAAACTCGGGAAGAAAGAAACATAATGAAAAGGAAGAACTCTTTTGTCTCAGCAAAGGTTTAGACGTGATACATATGTGACGGCCGACGGGGCAGCCCGACGGTGGCGGCGGAAGCGCACCCCACCTCAACAATCTCCCTTCCTCTCGTCCAACTCTCCCTCACACCAAGTAAAAGAAACTCCCTCCTCTTATTTAAACCACCAACCACATTAACATTTTAAACAAGATCAAGAATAAAAACATGAGAATGAAAGAAAAAGGAAGAAAATAAAGGTTACCGAATCGATAGTGGTGAAGTAAAATGATTGACCATCGTTGTGTGCTTTTGCCGGCGGTCGAAATGGATATGTGATAGTTGTATGAGTGTCAGTTTGTATATTGCCTGTTGTGAGTTTACTGCAAGTTTTTTGAAGTGAAAAGAAGAAGAAGGTTGAAGATGGGGGTGAGGAGAAATGAAGAAGATTTATGGATGAAGTTCATGGTGTGTTGTTTCAATGGTATGAGTTTACTGCAAGTTTCTACTCACTCTTTCACTTTTCTTCTTTTTCCATTTTCGAATACGAGAGAGGGAGGTTATGTTCATGTAGCATGTGTGTGTAATGGAGGTTAAGGGTCAGTTTTTTTCCTAAAGGAGCCAAAAAAAAGTTGATCTAAGAAAACCATGTCTCTTGTTTCTACTATCAACCAAAAATAAGAATGAATCATTTTTTCAAATCCGCCGTGTGTAAAGGTTTGAAATGGTCCCCTCTTACATTTGTCAATGAAGCAATATATAGCATAAATTTTAGGATTGCAACTTTATTTAATACCAACAATGCCCTTCAGAGTGTTGTTAGTATAAAAATAGTTATAAATAAATTAGATTAAATAAAAATAATACTAATATAAATAAATAAAATTAAATCGGAACCAAAACATAAAAATTCTAATTAATTATTATGAACTTTTTGACAAAGAAGTAAAAATAAAATCACTCAAGATGAATAAAATTCGGGCACGAAAATGCTCGGAAAATTAAACTGACTACATCAAAATGATCAGCGTGAAATAAACCTCTCGGAAATATACAACGTTTGAACCAATTTTGAAATAAAATTTGATCGGTTAAAAGGCTCAGACTGACCGAAATGCGATCGAAAAAGTAGTCGAAAAATTAAAACGAGCACGTCAAGTTAAACTACGCGAACCGTAGATTAAAAAAATTAACGTATGCAAGATCGATCTTGAAAATTTTAGCCCGCTAATTTTACGCACAATTGAGAATCAGTTCAACCGATCTGTCTGTAAATCTGAAAATTTATTCCGACATATATTTTAGGCATTATGCGGTATGAAATATATGTTATGTTATGCAGAGGTGCAACAACTATGATGGATGTATTGAATCGGATTTCAGAGTCAAAATCAGGGTGTGAGACCCCTACAATGTGAGCAAATTTTCATTTATCTCTCGTAATAAAAAATATTTATAAAAAAAAATATTTTATTTACTTTTCTGAAAATAAAATAAAATTCACATAAATTTTAAAAAAATAATAAAAAATTAAATTAAATGACACGTAGACAAGCCATGTCAACAAAAAATGTACAAGGGGCCATAGACAATAAATCTTCGCATTACAAGGGAGAATAAAAAAAATTCTTTTACAGAGGTGTAAAATAAATCTCGCTTACATTGCATGGGTGTTGTATATTTAATCCATGATTTATATATGTACCGGAGATAAGACACAAAAATGAGAGAAAATATTCATTTGATTCGAGTCAAAAGCAAATGGTATAAGTCAAATCAAGAGAATGAATGATTTGAATCAAGAATTAAAAACCTAGAAAAATTACTCTTATGATTTGGATCAAGCTTTTTATGATTTGATGCATGACATTCGAGTCACCTAACTCCATGATTCGAATCAAGATTACAAAGTCAAAATCCAAAATCCGCAATCAAGGTTTGATTCGAGTCAGACCTTTTCTTGATTCGAATCAAAACCTTCATGATTTGAGTCATACTTTACTATGGTTCGAATGAAACAACACATAAGCAAAATCTTTTTTCTCAGAATGATATTTGATTCGAGTCAGACTATCCTGTGAATCAAATCAAACTCATAAGCAAATTTTAATTTTCACATTCAATTTGATTCAAGTAAGCCAATTCCCGGACTCGGATCACACTTTTAAAAACTTAAATTTTTAACAAAAATGAAGTGTTGATTTGAATCAAGAGTTGACACGATTTGAACCATGCTCTCATATTTTTTTATCTAAACCTCAAACTAATTGACTAGAAATATATTATATTGACCTTAATCAAATATATAGTTCGATTTATGCATACGTAAAAATGATTTAGCGCTCAATTCTAGAATGCACAATTATGTGAAGATACTCAATTACGACAAATAAACCAAACTATTTAATTGACAAACAATAAAATATAAGCGGATAAATTCTAAGAGGCATAGCAACTTCACTTTCTTGTTGGATTTCACTTGTTTGTTTTAAATATGCTGAGAAAAATTATAGTGATAAATAAATATTAATCGTAGAGTTGTAGTGTTCTTAAATGTTATTGAGTGTTGCTACACCTGAGATGTCCGACATGCACATCTATTCGTGTCCGACATGCGTCGTTGTCCAACACTCGTAAAACAGATGACGAAAACCTCTAAGAGGTGTGTCCTAAATATGTTTTCTCTCTCTTTATTTTGATACTCTTTAGTTATTTATCACGAGAGACAAAAATCATTTGTGTTAGATCACATGGTATTTAATGTCAACTTAGTATTATTCATACGGATGTTCATGCTATTTATACATTTTTAACATTTGTATTTTTGTTACAATATATTTGTTTCAAGCCTAATCAACTCAGAAATATATCTCAATTTGTTAAATTGTGAAATTATTTAATAAATGAAATTCCAATCGTTAAAATAATAGTTTAGTTAATAGACACATTGAACTAATCTATTAGACATAATATTTAGAAATTCATGCTTTAATAATTATTAAATGGATTTAACGAAAGTTTAAACATTAAAAAAATCTTAATAGCATTCTTGTTCCTCAAATTACTTAAAAGCACATATAAATTAGTTACAATCAAGAGTGTCTTTAAGGACGTGTAAGACATACTACCGCACTTATATTTTTGTCATGATTAACCTGTAATTAATCTAAGTCTTCAAAAACTTGAGACGGGATTACAAATACATAAGAAAGTATAGTACAACTCTTCTATCATATCAGAAACTCAACCCTAATATGGGGGCATATATTTACACATGCCACACCAAAATTGGATCAATATATTACATATGTGTGGATTTAGAAAGACCAAGCTACAGAGGAAGTGGCAACCAAGCCAGATAAAAGACCAACCAAAAGTGCATTACTATAAGTAGTTGGCTCACCCTGCATTGAGTTGTTCCTAAAATCATCATATGTCTCATTGAAAAAGGGACCCCCTACCAAAGCTCCAAATGCCACATTAGGATTAGGCTCGGGTGAATCATACCACTTGAATCCATCCCTGCAACCAGTTTTAGCATCAACTGGAATTGAAGATCCTCTATGATGTATATATCTAGGATACTCACTTCCATATCCTACAAGATAACTCATCCTCATTGGATTTTCTCCCAACACATACTCTACCTGAAAATATTGTTTTAACTTGCCATTTGTTGTAATATTATGAGAATATAATTGTTGCAATTTTGTAGGACATGCACATACCTGAGAAATTGCGAATTTTCGGAGGTCTATTGGCTTATACATTTTCCCGCTACAATATAGATTTTCAGTTTGAGATGTCAACATGTAATCGCTATAAAGAACAGATAAGAATGCAGACGCCACTGAATGTTGCAGAGAGTTCCATGGTACCACCCAAATCAATCCACCTGTTTTGCAATCAAAGTTTGTATGAGTAACAATTTATTTGACACTGATGGTTTAGATCGAAGATGTGTCTGGGTTCTGATATATGTCAGTATATGACAGTGTCAGTGTTGTGTCTGGTGTCTCTGTTTATACTTTGTATTAATTGACTTAAAATGAGAGTCTCTTTCATGAATTAACTAAAAAAATGAATGAACATGGACTAAAGAAATGGTATAGGGAAGAAAGGAATCCTACTTTTGGTTCTGTTGGTTGTGGCTGTTGGTGAATCTGGTAGAAGCTTGCACATGAGTATTTCAGCGGTTTCTCTATACTTTTGAAGGTCAAGGTTCTCTACATCTGGTATATCTCTAGCTCCGAAAAAGTTTACTCTAGACAAAAGAACCTAATTCAACGTCACAAAAAGAATGAGAAAATTCATCACAATAACTAATCTATGAAACACTAACATAGATACGCAAAACATATACGACATTGACACAAACACATCGACAATGATAATAATTTTAGAATGTTACAATATATTTCAGTGTTATGTCGGCATCAGACACCAACTCATGTTGGTCAGATACCAGACACATCTTCAATCTCACCAAATTATTATCACCAATTGAGTCTATACTTCGTAGTTCATACCTGAGTTGCAGCATGCTTATCATCCCAACTAAACCAAGATACACTTCCTAAACTTCCAAATTCATTCTCGTTCTTCTCTGTCACGTAATCTAAGTATGATGGATCCTTTGTTGCATGATAAAGCCAGCTACCTGCCCATAAAAGTTCATCCTCATAACCTGATGAGTTATAGTATTTCCCAACTTGAGGAACACTGACACTGTAGGAAACTTTGTATGTATCAGCAAAAGTAAACAGTTGCTGAGCATGTTCAAGGAGAATCAGAGAGTAAGTGAGATTAATTTCCTTAAAAACTAGAGACGCCGAGGCTAGTGCAGCTGCTGTTTCTGCCGCAACTTCTGTTCCTGGGAAAGATGAGTTAACTTGAATGACTGGTCTTTTCTCAGTCATGTTTTCAGGCCTTTCCCAGCAATTGTGGTCCACCTCAGGATCCCCTACCTTCAATCACACAAATTCGTAAGTACAAAAAACTCTAAGATCAAAGTCATAACAAATGAAACACTGACACCAACCTAGCCACTGGACACGACTGACACTGACACGTTGACACCAGTAATAATTTAAAAAATTAGACATAATCATATGTCAGTTACACGTGTCTAACACGCATTTGTTCAAAAGTGTCAGTGTTACAGAGACTCCTTATCAATTACACCCTGAAATCAAAAAGATGACCTGAATGTAAAGGATATCAGCGAAAGGATGAGCATTAACAAGATAATCAGTGATCCACTTGAGAGATTCCATTGCATAATCTAGCTGCTTCACTGCATCCATATGATGTCCATATTCAAGAATAGCCCAAGACAAAACAGTAGCAGTGAAAGCCATTGGAAACCCAAACTTCACAAGATCACCAGCATCATATAATCCTTTAGACAAATCCAAATTCTCTTCTCTCCCATCTCTTAGCCCTGAATCCCCTCTCCACGAAACCCTATTATTCTCCACCTTACCAGCTGCATATACATACACATACACATACACCACTTTTAGTTATATTACAAATTTTCATATCATGCAATTGATAAGGTTAGATTACGTTACACTTTTGGACATCGAAAAACCGAAGGGCTAATTGAAGAGAAGAGACATATTTGGTATTGATGTTGGAGAGTTGAGGTGAATGAGAATGATGATGAAACTTGGCAAGTATAGTAAAAACACCAGCACCAACTACGAGGATAGCTACCACAGAGACTGTTAACCACCAACACAAGGCACTTCCATAGTGTTGTCTGTTTCCATCATCACCAACCTTTAGTTCCATTTGATTCTCAGTGAACAACAGGAATATGAAAAGTCATGGTGATTTGTGTTTGTATTTGAAGTTGCAAAGAAATGGAAAAATGGTGAAAAGTGAGACAAAGAAGGAGGTTATGTAATTATGTTACTAACTACTTTGTTTTTGTTGTTGTTAGAGTTATTTTAGTTTGAAAACTTCTACAGATTAATAAAAAGAATCTATAGTAGATTTTTCTTAGTTGAAACTTGAGTGATTTTAACTATTTCAATAAAATATTACATGTAAAAGCATTTTGTTCGATAGAATTGAAGTGCTACTCCAACAGTCCAATACAAACGAACATCTTATGCTCACTTTAAGTAGAATAGTAGAAACTAAAGACGGCTTGTTGTCATGTCTCAAGGTTTGTTTGCCATTGTAAACTGTTTACTTTATAACTTCATATTGAAAAATCCAAGATAACCAATTCCTCTAGTTAAAAATCTTACTAAAAAAATTTAAGAAAATAAAATCTTAACAAATGTAAGAATATAATTCTCTGCCTCTCAGTGATATGCTTTGTAAATTATATATCACTCTTTTCAAATTCTACATGGATACTGAAAATAGCTAGTAAATATAATTGATAATTGATCCATACAATTAAAGACTAATGAATATGATATATCCAATGAATATAGACATATTTTAATATTTCTCGATAGTTGTAACGGAAAGTTAACACACGCTAAGACAGTCTCTGAAATCATGAAACAATATGAAGGGAAGACATTTTGTGAAAATATCTATAATTTGATATCGTGATGTGAAGAATACAGACATGATCTCGAGCTACCTTTTCGCAAAGGAAATGAATATATATCTCAATATGTTTTGTTCGCTGATGTTGAACTGGATTATTGGAGAGATATATTGCATTGACGTTGTCATAGTAGACCATGGTGGCCTTGTGAATGAGACAGTGTAACTCAAGAAGAAGGTTGCGCAACAATATTCAACTTCAGCACTAAAGTGAGATAACGTGAGTTGTCGCTTTGATGACAAAAGAGCAAGTTATCACAAAGGAAAACACAATAACTAGAGATAGATCTTTGGATATCCGAGCACCCTCCCGACATCTATATATGAAATTAATGAGGTAGTAGGTGAGAGATAAATATGTAAATCATAATTTCGTGTTCTCTAAACGTAACACAAGATACATCGGAGAGTTTGCATGTGGTCTTCCATCGGGTTATGCATGAAAAGACATATCTATTGTACCGCATGTGAAATGTTTGGTCGGGTAAAATTAGGTATTAAAGGGCACCGAAAAGGCTACCCTTATATGGAGTGTTATCATCTTTGGTTTTGTATCATCCGAGGTTGGACACGATTTGTAAGAAGACATTCCAGCGCATGTAAAAATTTCTTCAACATATTTTTTCTGTGAGAGAAATAAACCTTTTTGGTGGTGAGTGACTACAATACCCAAGAAGTAGCTCAGGTGTTCCAAATCTTTCATAGCAAATTCGAAGCTAAGAAGTTAAATTATAGATTGTTGCAAAACATCAAAAGATGCGGTAATGATAATGTTTCGTTCAAGAAAAATAAATAAATGCAGTTGGTGAACTGAATATCTTGAACATGTGGTGTTGATCTCCGTTATGACGGCGCAAGATGAACCTTCATGGTTAGCACTCAAACGCCAAAGTCACTTCAAGATTCAAGATGAGTATATTGAAAATGGAAAATAGGAAGTGTACATTGTTTATTGTATGGACTGACTTTATACTTTGGGTCAAGTGGAGAGAATTTAAGATTAATTGAGCCTTGGCTATTTGGGTCTTTAGCCAACCCATAACAGTTTCCCCCAAGGCTTTGTTGGACACTAAGTGAGTCGGGAAAACCTTTAAAGATTTTGGTCGGCCTCTAAGACGTTGTTTGAGGTGAGATAGACCTGAAATATTTGGAGTTAGTTGAAAGAGTAGTGGGAAACAACACATTAAATGTATTTTCATCATTGAGACGTTTTGTCGCCTTTTTTTGAAATGTGTGTTGATGTGACAAGTTAGGGCATGATGCGATTCATAGTGCACTCGAGTTTGCATGTATGCCCGATGAGGAATCTAGTCGTTGATTTTGTAACTCCTTTCTTTAGCTGATTTACGCCGTCCAATAGTTCTCACCTATAAATAGAAGGACTTGAGCCTTTCAGAAACTTTTTGCAATCCTTATCATTCGAGTTCGTTCGTATTCACTGTCTTAGTAAACACCACTACTTCTTCTTCTCTGAAAGCACTAATCTGGATGATTACAACTCTTTAATCTAAATCTCTGCTTTCTTCATTCATTTCACTTCATCATCTTCACATTTTAGGTACCACCATAGACTCAAGCTTTTTCTTCAGCATTTCCTATTTTCTAGTCAGGATAAGTTATAATACAGTTACCTTAGTGAACGATTCTAAGAGAGAAACTTCTTCTGCCTCGAGAATGGGGACATCCCTGATTCTCATCTCCCTCATCTTGATCATGATCGTTTGGAGCTAGAAGTCATACCTTTATCTGACAAGTCCAACTCAACAAGGATATTTGGGGATTCCTTGGAGGAATAAGCTTCATCACGTGGTCATCAAAGTGGTCCTCCCACTCTATGAGTGTCTGTTCACAAGGATATTGTTGATTCTAAGAGTTGGCAGCAATTTTGGTAAAACAAAAAGTGTTCACAAGATGTCACGTGTGATGTCTTAACATGAGATATCCTATGTACCTGCTGGAGTTGAAGAACATATGTAAGCAGGATTGTTTCAGAATGCCACTTACAATGCTAAGACTTCTGATATTGGATGTACCTGGTGGAGCTAAATTGGAAGACATATGCTGCAGGATTGTTTCAGTTGACATACTCATTGTCATGGTAACTGATATGGTTGTACCTGCTATAAAAGGAAACTGGATTATGCAGGATTTTTTCCAGATGTCAGACCCGATGTCATGACATCCTGTACACAGAACATTCAGTATGAATGTCTGGTGTTTTGTGATTGCACAATTGGTGACAATCATTGGTTGATTAAAGATATGGCTAGCTGGCGCATTCTATCAGGGATATCAACCAGATTTGTTTATTTTCCAAGGAGATCTTTACAGCTGATATGAAAAGATTTGATTGGAAAATATATCTAGGGTTTTCAAGCTGTCCAATGTTTCTATAAAAAGGGACTCAGAAAACCTGTTTGAACACACAACCAAGACTGAGCGAAATTTAGAGAGAGAGCTAGGGTTTGTGTCTGTAGGTCATTCAAGTCATCCATTGATGATTGAATTGGACTGATTTGTCTTCTTGATCAAAGCTTTGAAGCAAGATCAAGAGTGTGTCTTCTTGATTGAAACTGTGAAGTAAAATCAAGAATATTGTAATTGAAAAGTATTTTCTTTTCACAAGGGATTGTTGTTTAAAATCACGGGTGTGTGATTGTAAGGGAAGTGAGTGGGTTCTCATATCTAAGAGTGCTTAGGTAGAAATTGCACGGGTAGAGATTAGGTGAGAAAGACTGTAACTTGGTGAAGTGTACGGATAGTCTTTGAACTAATTCTATTATACTGAATTTCCTTCCTGGCTTGGTAGCCCCCAGACGTAGGTGAGTTGCACCGAACTGGGTTAACAATTGCTTGTGTTGATTGCTTTACAATTCTGTTTAATTATCCATTGTTTATTAACAGATATTAGTGTCGTGATATTACCCTCGACATCTTATATCTGATACCAGAATTTCAGATATGACTACAACTACCTTTCTCCGACTTCAAAGTGGTCATCCTAAAACATTTAAAAGTGTTACTTCTCAGTTTCATATGAGGTCTTGGGCCTACATGAGGGTATTACAGCTGTGTGCATAGCATAAATCTTGGAAACCATCCCCTGGATTGTTCCTTAATCTGTTTACCTGAAGCGCTCCTCTTAGGAGAACTTCTATGAACAAGGGCTCGTTAGTTTCTTGACAGGTAAAATCAAAAATCAAATAAGAGGTTTTAATGGGATGAGCTCACGAACCAAACAAAGATTTTACCTGACTTATCTCAAGAATCAAACAGAGCTTTTAACTGGTTTACCTCAAAAAATAAACAACGACTTCTTTGAAAGATATTGTACAAGAGATAATACTTCTTGAGTAACTTAAAAAATTTCCACAGTACTAGAGCAACAAAAGCCTCAATGATATTTTTCACACTCGAAGCACTAAGGAAATTTCGTGAAAAATAAATAAATGAAATAAAGATAATAGAAAGTGATAAAGTATTATAGAAATATGTTTTCTGGTATTTTTGAAATAAAGAGAAGCCACCTATTTATATGAGAAAAGTTTGGTTCAAAAAGAAAAACATTTATGGGCCTTTAAATGAACTAATTGATTAAGCCATATAATTAGTCGATTAGGAGCTTAAAAAGTATAGCAAGCCTAATTCTAAAAAGGAGATCCTACAATGACTATGTGTCTTAATCAATTAAGAGTATTCTTAATCTACTAACAAACCTTTTTTTCCTTACTCTAATTGATTGGATAAGGCCCGTAATCGATTATACAGTGTACAAATGTTTTCTAAGTAATGAGGAACACTCTTGGCCAATCCCATAAGCACCTTGATAGTTCCTATATAGGTTTTAAGGTGTTTTAACAAAAGCTGGTAAGAAAATATTCATGAATTCTACATGAGCATCCTTGAAATTGCCAATGCCTTGGAGCTTTGGGCGAGAAGATGTCAGATGAAAAGCTGGTAAGAAAAATATTAAGATCACTTCTCAAGAGATTTTCTATGAAAGTCACAGCCATAGAAGAATCTCAAGACATCTCAAATATGAGAGTGGATGAGCTAATTGGGTCCCTCCAAACATTTGAGATGGGAATATGTGATGGAGCTGAAAAGAAGGCCAAGAGCATAGCATTTATGTCTAACACCAAAGAGGAAGATGAGGTAGGTGGTCAAGATATTGATGGGGACCTGGCAAATGAGATAGCAATGCTGGGAAGACAGTTCAACAAATTAATGAAAAGGGTAGATGTCAGAGCTAAGGGCAATGTCAAAAACATCATACCTGACATCAATAAACCCAACAACTTTGGTAAGACCACAAAGTCTGAAGAAAAGCCCAAAGAAGTTCAGTGCTATGAGTGTAATGGATATGGTCATATTAAAACTGAATGTGGGACCTACCTCAAGAAACAAAAGAGAAGCCTTGTAGCCTCTTGGTTTGATGGAAGTGAAACTGAAGAAGCTACAAATCATGTGAATGCCTTGACAGGAAGATGGGGGTCTGAGGAAGAGTCTATTGATGATGAAAGGTCCGTTGAAGAGCTGGACACTACCTACAAAGAGTGGTGCCACAAAAGGGCAGGAGTGTGCAGACAAGCTGAAAGACAGAAGCAAGTGATAGCTCAGCTGAAAAATGAGAAGAAAGAGTATATGGAAACCATCTCAAAATTGGAAACTGAGGTTGTTTTCTTGAATTCCAAACTAGATGAGATGACTAAGTATGTAAAAATGCTTAACAATGGATCTGCCACCCTAGACAAGATTCTCCAGACTGGGCAAATAACTGGAAATAAATCGGGCATAGGATTCAAGGCTGAGTACAGTTGCAAATCTAAATCCAAACCTAAGATGTCACATCAGATGTCACAACAGCAGAAAAGGAATCATCAAAGATGGAAATGCCAATACTATGGAAAATTTGGCCACCTAAAGCCCTTCTGCTATAAGCTATATGGCTATCCTGGTCCTGTTCAGTCTCAACACCAATCTAGGTCCAAACATCACAAGACTGTCAGCAGAAAGCAATGGGCTCTTAAGACAAAAGTCATTAGTCTAATAGCCCACACTTCCCTCAGAGTCTCAGCCAAGAAAGATTGGTATTTTGACAGTGGCTGCTCCAGACATATGACCGGGAACAAAAACCTGCAGACTGAACTTCATCCTCATGCCATGAGTTATGTTACCTTTGGTGACAGTGCAAAAGGTGAAATCAAGGGAATAGGTAGACTGGATTGCCCTGGAGTTCCTGACCTTGATGATGTCCTACTTGTTAAGGGATTAATGCTAATCTTATAAGCATCAGTCAACTATGTGATCAAGGTCTGAGTGTAAGCTTCACAAAAACTGAATGTTTGATTACTAACAAAGAAAATAAAGTAATCATGAAGGGAGTTAGGTCCAAAGACAACTGCTACATGTGGAGCTCTCAAGAAACTGGATACTCTTCAATGTGTACCTTAGCCAAAGAAGAAGAAGTGAAGATATGGCATCAAAGATTGGGCCATCTGCACCTGAAAGGTATGAAGAGAATCATATCAGTAGAAGCAGTTAGAGGGATTCCCAACTTAAAGATTGATGAGGGAAAAATATGTGGAGAATGTCAGATTGGAAAACAAACAAGGATGTCACACCAGAAGCTCAGACATGACACAACTACCAAAGTCCTGGAACTACTTCATATGGACTTGATGGGACCCATGCAGGTAGAAAGCCTTGGTGGGAAGAAATATGCTTATGTAGTGGTGGATGATTTCTCCAGATACACCTGGATCAATTTTATAAGAGAAAAATCTGATGTGTTTGAAGTCTTTAAGGAGCTGTGTCTGAAACTTCAAAGGGAAAAAGAAAGTCCTGTTATCAAAATTAGAAGTGATCATGGAAAGGAGTTTGAGAACAGCAAATTTGCTGAATTCTGTTCTTCAGAAGGAATTCATCATGAGTTCTCATCTCCCATCACTCCCCAGCAGAATGGTGTGGTGGAAAGAAAAAATAGGACTCTGCAAGAATCAGCCAGAGCTATGATTCATGCTAAGAAATTACCCTATCAATTTTAGGCTGAAGCCATGAACACAGCTTGCTATGTCCACAACAGAGTGACATTAAAGAAAGGGACTCCCACGACTCTCTATGAAGTCTGGAAAGGAAGAAAACCTACAGTAAAATACTTCCATGTTTTTGGTAGCAAATGCTATATCTTAGTTGATCGTGAGCAAAGAAGGAAGATGGATCCCAAAAGTGATGAAGGAATATTGTTGGGCTATTCAACAAACAGCAGAGCCTACAGGGTCTTCAATTCCAGAACTAATATGTTGATGGAATCCATCAATGTTGTGGTTGATGATCAACAGACTGATGTCACAGACGATGTCGAGACATCTCTGAATGATTCTCCAGCTGACTCCTCAGACAAGAATAAGGAAGAAGAACCACCTCAAGCTGAACCTGAAGATGACAAAATCAACAAGGGACCCTCTATCAGAATTCAGAAGGATCATCCCAAAGACCTTATCATAGGAGACCCAGATAAAGGAGTCACTACTAGATCAAGAGAAGTAATCTCACATGGTTGCTTTGTGTCTAAGATTGAACCTAGAAATATCAAGGAAGCCTTAACAGATGAGTTTTGGATCAATACCATGCAAGAAGAGTTAGGTCAATTCAAAAGGAATGAAGTATGGGAATTGGTTCCTAGACCTGAAGGAGTAAATGTCATAGGTACAAAGTGGGTATACAAGAATAAATCTGATGAACAAGGGGTTGTTACTAAAAACAAAGCTAGATTGGTAGCTCAAGGATATACTCAAGTTGAAGGAGTTGACTTTGATGAAACTTTTGCTCCTGTAGCTCGCCTTGAGTCCATTAGATTACTGCTTGGAGTGGCATGTATTATGAAATTCAAACTATTTCAGATGGATGTAAAAAGTGCTTTTCTAAATGGCTACCTAAATGAAGAAGTATATGTTGAACAACCTAAAGGATTCACAGATCCAAATCTTCCAAAACACGTGTACAGATTGAAGAAAGCCCTCTATGGGTTAAAACAAGCTCCCAGGGCTTGGTATGAGAGGCTCATAGTGTTCCTCACTGACAATGGATACAGGAAAGGAGGTATTGACAAAACTCTGTTTGTGAAGAATGAAGGAGGAAAGCTCATGGTGGCACAAATATATGTAGATGACATAGTATTTGGTGGAATGTCATAGCAGATGGTTGAACACTTTGTTAGACAAATGCAATCTGAGTTTGAGATGAGCCTTGTTGGAGAACTGACTTACTTTCTTGGGCTACAAGTCAAACAGATGGAAGACTCTATCTTTTTATCTCAAAGCAAGTATGCCAAGAACATTGTGAAGAAGTTTGGCATGGAGAATGCAAGCCATAAAAGAACTCCTGCTCCTACACATGTAAAAATCTCCAAAGATGAAAATGGTGTCAGCGTAGATCAAAGTCTATACAGAAGCATGATAGGCAGTCTGCTATATCTCACAGCAAGCAGACCTGACATTGCATTTGTTGTTGGTGTATGTGCTAGATATCAAGCTGAACCAAAAGTCAGTCACATAAACCAAGTAAAGAGAATACTAAAATATGTCAATGGCACCAGTGATTATGGGATGTTATATACTCATGGATCTGGATCTATGTTGACTGGATACTGTGATGTAGACTGGGCTGGAAGTGCTGATGATAGGAAGAGCACATCAGGAGGATGTTTCTTCTTAGGGAACAATCTGATTTCATGGTTCAGCAAAAAACAAAACTGTGTATCCCTATCCACTGCTGAAGCTGAGTACATAGCAGCGGGAAGTAGATGTTCTTAACTGGTCTGGATGAAACAAATATTGTCTGAATACAATGTCACACAAGAAGTCATGACATTATACTGTGATAACCTGAGTGCTATAAATATTTCCAAGAATCCTATTCAGCACAGCAGGACAAAGCACATTGATATCAGGCATCACTTCATCAGAGAACTTGTGGAAGAAAAGATCATAGCACTGGAGCATATTCCTACAGAGACGCAATTAGCTGACATATTCATAAAAGCCTTGGATGCCAATCAATTTGAATGTTTAAGAGGAAAATTGGGGATCTGTGTGTATGAGAATCTATAGCAATCAATGGAGTCTGGGGATAGTTCTCACAAAAAGAGTATGGAGTTTTGTGAGGTATGGTGTAGCAAAAGATGTGATGGGTATAAAGATTCGTTGAGATTTATTTACCTTTGGTCAATTTTGACTAAAAAGGGGGAGGAGTGCTTGATATGGAAGTTGGTTGTGACTGAACAGAAGTACAACTATGATTGGCAGATGGTGCACAGGTGTTGATGTTAAAGCAGATGTCAGTATGACATTCTGGCTGGTACAGGTGCTGAAGTTCAGTAGCTGTTATTTTATGAATGCACAGATTTAGGGGGAGAAGAAGTACCCTGGTGCATTGTGCATTTGTGTATCTTACTAGTTGCATCCATAACTAGTAATTCTGTTTGTTGCACAGATTAAGGGGGAGGAGAAGTACCCTTGTGCATGTGTGTATTACTAGTAGCCATAGCTAGTAATTGTTTTTGCTTCTGCTGCTGATTAAACTACTGTTATGTGGTTTAACTGCTGATAGTTTGCCTTGTGAACAAAAAGGACAGATATATGTTTTAGCCAAAATTTTCCAAAGGGGGAGTTTGTTGATTCTAAGAGTTGGCAGCAATTTTGGTAAAACAAAAAGTGTTCACAAGATGTCATGTGTGATGTCTTAACATGAGATATCATATGTACCTGCTGGAGTTGAAGAACATATGTAAGCAAGATTGTTTCAGAATGCCACTTACAATGCTAAGGCTTCTGATATTGGATGTACCTGCTGGAGCTAAATTGGAAGACATATGCTGCAGGATTGTTTCAGTTGACATACTCATTGTCATGGTAACTGATATGGCTGTACCTGCTATAAAAGGAAACTGGATTATGCAAGATTTTTTCCAGATGTCAGACCCGATGTCATGACATCCTGTACACAGAACATTCAGTATGAATGTCTGGTGTTTTGTGATTGCACAATTGGTGGCAATCATTGGTTGATTAAAGATATGGCTAGCTGGCGCATTCTATCAGGGATATCAACCAGATTTGTTTATTTTCCAAGGAGATCTTTACAGCTGATATGAAAAGATTTGATTGGAAAATATATCTAGGGTTTTCAAGCTGTCCAATGTTTCTATAAAAAGGGACTCAGAAAACCTGTTTGAACACACAACCAAGACTGAGTGAAATTTAGAGAGAGAGCTAGGGTTTGTGTCTGTAGGTCATTCAAGTCATCCATTGATGATTGAATTGGACTAATTTGTCTTCTTGATCAAAGCTTTGAAGCAAGATCAAGAGTGTGTCTTCTTGATTGAAACTGTGAAGTAAAATCAAGAATATTGTAATTGAAAAGTATTTTCTTTTCACAAGGGATTGTTGTTTAAAATCACGGGTGTGTGATTGTAAGGGAAGTGAGTGGGTTCTCATATCTAAGAGTGCTTAGGTAGAAATTGCACGGGTAGAGATTAGGTGAGAAAGACTGTAACTTGGTGAAGTGTACGGATAGTCTTTGAACTAATTCTATTATACTGAATTTCCTTCCTGGCTTGGTAGCCCCCAGACGTAGGTGAGTTGCACCGAACTGGGTTAACAATTGCTTGTGTTGATTGCTTTACAATTCTGTTTAATTATCCATTGTTTATTAACAAATATTAGTGTCGTGATATTACCCTCGACATCTTATATCTGATACCAGAATTTCAGATATGACTACAACTACCTTTCTCCGACTTCAAAGTGGTCATCCTAAAACATTTAAAAGTGTTACTTCTCAGTTTCATATGAGGTCTTGGGCCTACATGAGGGTATTACAGTTGTGTGCATAGCATAAATCTTGGAAACCATCCCCTGGATTGTTCCTTAATCTGTTTTACCTGAAGCGCTCCTCTTAGGAGAACTTTTATGAACAAGGGCTCGTTAGTTTCTTGACAGGTAAAATCAAAAACCAAATAAGAGGTTTTAATGGGATGAGCTCACGAACCAAACAAAGATTTTACATGGCTTATCTCAAGAATCAAACAGAGCTTTTAACTGGTTTACCTCAAAAAATAAACAACGACTTCTTTGAAAGATATTGTACAAGAGATAATCCTTCTTGGGTAACTTAAAAAATTTCCACAGTACTAGAGCAACAAAAGCCTCAATGATATTTTTCACTCTCGAAGCACTAAGGAAATTTCGTGAAAAATAAATATATGAAATAAAGATAATAGAAAGTGATAAAGTATTATAGAAATATATTTTCTGGTATTTTTGAAATAAAGAGAAGCCACCTATTTATATGAGAAAAGTTTGGTTCAAAAAGAAAAACATTTATGGGCCTTTAAATGAACTAATTGATTAAGCCATATAATTAGTCGATTAGGAGCTTAAAAAGTATAGCAAGCCTAATTCCAAAAAGGAGATCCTACAATGACTATGTGTCTTAATCAATTAAGAGTATTCTTAATCTACTAATAAACCTTTTTTTTCTTACTCTAATTGATTGGATAAGGCCCGTAATCGATTATACAGTGTACAAATGTTTTCTAAGTAATGAGGAACACTCTTGGCCAATCCCATAAGCACCTTGATAGTTCCTATATAGGTTTTAAGGTGTTTTAACAAAAGTGAGAGGTTTAAAATTATTTTTAAGTGTGTGGATATGTTGCCTTAATAATTTAAGAATTACTTATATCTTTACAATATACTGATAACTCAGACACGAACCAGGTGAGATTTCTTGCTCTATCTCTTTTGAAATCTTTGGAGCTTCAAGATCCCTTACTAGATTCATCATTGATTCAACACTTCATTAGGGACTCGACTTCTTCTGACTGATGAAGCTTGATAAATATTTTTAATGGAAACCATCATCAGATATTTTTTGACCAGAGATCATCAGGGACTCCACCAAACCCCACTTGATATTAGGTGTTGATATCTTGATCTTAAATAGACACTACTACGAAAAACATACATAATGACAGTTGTGAAACACATATAATAACGGTTGCACGTTCGTTGTTAGGTAGTGTGTGGTTGTATGTATGTTGATTTTTACAACAGGCGTGTGACCGTTGTTAAAAGCAAGGTAGTGCGTTATCTATCACAACAATTATATTAAACAACTGTTGTGATATATATTAAGGTCATGGGTTCTAAACCCAACAATAGCAATAATTTATTTGAAAACAATTAACATTTCACCACGGTTACAGTATATAATTGTTGTGAAAAGTAACCTAAGTTTATTATAAAATATGTAAATTGTTTGTTTTTCCTTACACCTCACTAAACATATACAATCAAAAAATTTATGTAGAAGATAATAATTTGAAAAATTAAATTATTCTTGAAAAACAACTTAAACAAACCACTATTTTTCAATTTGCATTCATATCGTAATTGACCTCTTTCTTCTTAACATGCAATATTTGATTTAGTGCCCCAAATTCTTCAAAACAACGGTTCATTCCTAGTTTATTTTATAAAGCATCAATATTTTGACTAATTTGGGATCATCATCGCTATCAACATCATTATTTTAATCAATGGTGAAGATTATTATGATGATAGCGAGATGATCCAATTTCTAAACAACTTTGATATTTTACAATATAAATTAATAGAGAATGGATCGTTGCTTTAAAGAATTTGGGGCAATAAACCAAGTTCTACGTGTTAAAGAGCAATATAGATGAATTACGAGATGGATGCAATTCAAAAATCATGTTTGATATAAGTTGTATTTCAAATATAACTTAATTTTCAGATTATTATTTTCTAAATCACTTTAAATGAATGCATGTTTAATGGAGTGAAACAAATAATCTACATACATTATAATAAAATCAATAACAACATATACATCAATAAAACGGAAACAACATACATTTTATTGAAAAGATTCGTGGAATGATCTGGGGTTGATCTACTTTGTGTTGCCATGAAGAAAAAGTACAAGGCGGATGAAGCTTCCAAAATTGATTCATACTTCTTGTACTGTTTCTCCATAGCAAAACAAAATATTTATGAACCACCCATAATATGAGTTGACCTGTTTTGAAAATATAAACTAGCATTAATATTATAACATAACAAGCAACAACAAAACATTAAGGAAGTAAATCATGTCACAACAAAAAACGGCATGTTAACATAAATAAGCAGTACAATGTAACATAACAAGCAACAACAACCACAACATAACTACCATTAACGTTGTAACATACCAAGCACTAACAACCAGCAGTACATTATTAACCCAAAAAGATGGTAAATCATGTCACAAAAAAAGCAGGATGTTAACAATAACTAACGACAACTGCCCACAACAAATCAAAAACTTGTCAACAACAACAACTAACAACAAATTATGTAAAACATAACAAGATCTTCAATCTTCATGCCTAGTTGAATTCAGGAAGTTCCCAAGGTATTCATAGTTATCAAGGTCTTCATCTGATTCGGAATCAATTACATCCAGATTCATAAGGTCATTCATAATAACTTCTACCTTCTTCATCTTTTTAGGGTTAAGATTCTTGAAATGAATCTTCTTATAGCCAGTTCCATAAGAAGGTTCAACAGTAGTAATGTGTTCCTTAACAGATTCAACTTCCTTGTCTTTGTTCAACCATAACCCCACCATATCAATAACCTCTTTTGTAACCTAAATCTTGTGGATAAGTTTATTGCCCCCACTATTCATGATGAGAGAAGAATCTAAAATCCGAAAATACTACAACAACAACAACATAAAACTATAACAACATAAAAAAAAACATAAACTCTCGAACAAGGAAGAAGAAAAATACCTTTATGTATGAAGCGAGAGCTAATGACGAGGAAGAGAGAAAAAATGTGTGCTAGGATTTTGCTATGATATATACGACGATACTGTCAATAAGCAAGAGCTAATTCAGTTATATTATAAATAAGTAAACAATTTCACCATATTTTTTTTAAAAAACCATGATGAAATGTAATGACTTTCACAACGGTTCTCATTATCAACCATGGTGATAGGTATTTCAATTTTAATTTATATATTATAATTATAAGGACAACATCAATTATAACAAAAAAGTAGAAATTGATGGAGCTGAGAATCAAACTTTGTCACTCCATAAATGTATAATCACGGTTTATTAGTTTGACTATAATCCAATATATTTTCGTAAATATAAATAAATAAAAACTCATCCACAGTTGAGGTATTACCACAGTTAACAAAAATAACAAAAATACCGTTGTAATTTAGTAACCTATGTAACTATACACATCATCAAGTAAAGATTACAACCTAGTAACCTATGTAACTATACACATCATCAAGTAAAGATTACAACCGAAGGTGAAGATATGTTTTAACTTAAGTTATCTTTAGGGAAAAGCTGATAGCAATTCTAACTTCTTTTTTTTTCCAGAGATTACCTTTATAAATGATGGACGAATAGAAAATGTTTTCTAAGCATATTCTGCCTGCAGATTTTACTATTAATACTATGATGATGTGGTTACTTATATAAGGAACAAATATCACAAGCATCTTGTAATTGTTTATGGAGTTAACCACCATGGAAAAACGACCATTTTTGCACGTGCTTTAGTTTGCGATGAAACAACATAGACACATAAATGGGTTTTAAATAAGTTTTTAAAGATCATGTATGGAAAACATATTGGAGATTAGTTGAGAATCAATTTCAATCCACAATAATACGAACTTATCTTTCGATTGCTTACATGTTTGTAAGAATGAAAGGCTATGGAAACTAGTTGAGAATCAATTTAAATCCATAATAGTACAAACTTCTATTATAAGTTATCTCAATAGCTTACATAATCCCAAGCATGAAGAGATGTTATGTTTCGAAAAATAACAGCAAAGCAATCAAGGAAAGAGACTGCATTATTTGTGAAAAGACCTCCACAAGCTGCAAAATTAGGATAACCAGCAAAGTCATTTGTATTACATTTGACCTAAGAATCCTTACGAGGTTGTCAATTAACTTCTTTTATAAAAAAAACTCCTTAAGAGAATGAACATTCACAAAAACAAAAAAAAAAACTTTTAAATTCTGAAACTCATGAATAGAAGTAGCATTAGCTTTAAAACCAATGATAAAAATGCTAGAATAACATCACTACATTGCAAAGATCAAACCTTATCACACATGTAGAAGAATATTAATCTTGGATCTAAAGAAATTTAAAAAATCCAACTCCATAACTTATTAACAAATAAAGGTTTATGAACACAAATTCTTAAACACCAACCCTGTATATAGGTTGACAATTTCTCTATAACATTCTAATAAAAGATCTTCATAAGTAACATTTTTATATGCTCCTTCTTTAACCATTTCACCCTTTTTTTCACCATCAATATCCAACCTACTAGACCGTAGGAGTGTACATGGGTTGAATTGGACCGAGTTTGTCATAACCTGTTATTGAATCCGTTCAAATTTTAATAGATTAAGTTGTTCATCTAATCCGTAATTTCATTGTTAAAACCAACACGAACCGACCCATTCATTTATGGTTTGAGATTGAATTTGCGGGTTGTGTTTCAAATAAAAACTATATTTTTATGATTCTTTTTGTCAGTTTAAAAAAAATGTAACACAACTCAATACAACTATACTCATTTATAACACTCAAATTCAATAAAACATATCATATAATATCTAATAAAATCCATCAACATTAGGGATGACAAAACGAGTTGTGACCCGCAGGGTCGGTCCGCGCACCCGGCAAAAAGTAGCGGACTAGGTTGGGATTTTATGTCTGTCTACCCGCTCAGCCCACTCTGCTTTAAACCCTCCCAAAAAACGGGTGGATTCCCCCGCCAACTTAGTTATTAAACACTCAAAATATTTATTTTGGTTGGTTGAATGTTAATATTTGAACTATAGTTTTGAAATACTTGCTGATGATTCTATTTTATATATTTATTTGTGAATATATGCGATGTTTTCTTAAATAAAATTTGTTAAACGATGCTTTATAAAATATATTTCTAAAAAATAAATGAAAAATCTAATTAAAATACATAAAAAAGTTTATTAATCTATTAAAAAAATAAAAAATAAATAGGCGAGGAAATCCGCGTTCGCCAACCCACCACCTTGGCGGAGATAGATAGATTTTTAAGTCCAACTTTATTGGCAGACTTGTCCACAACGCCTTTTTTTTTTACGGACTTAATGCATTGTCACCCATAATTAGAGCTGTCAATTTAAGGGGCCAATTAATTTAGGCCCCAACCCCCAAAATAAGAGGGCCTAAAAAAATTAAAGAATAGTAAGCCCTCAAATACTTAGGCCCTAAAGTTAGATGGGCCCAAAATTTAAAAGAGGGCCATAAGTAGAGCTGTCAATTTAAGGGGCCAATTAATTTAGGCCCCAACCCCCAAAATAAGAGGGCCTAAAAAAATTAAAGAATAGTAAGCCCTCAAATACTTAGGCCCTAAAGTTAGATGGGCCCAAAATTTAAAAGAGGGCCATAAGGCCCCAAATAAAATAAAAAAACTTAATTTTGAAAAACAAAATAAAATAAATTCAAAAAATAAAAAAACTTTATTTTGAAAACCAAAATAAAATAAATTCAAAATATAAAAAAATAATTTTTAAATAAATCTGCTAAAAATTTCAAAAATAAAAAACAACTTTAATAAAAATTAAAAATAAAATTTTCAACATAAAATTCCAAAAAAAGAAAAGAAAAGAAAACATATTACACAAACCAGTTCAATTATGTGACTTGCTAATATTTATACACTTGAGTAGGATTTTATGTTCTTTTTCAAACACAAACAACACTATTATCCATCTCAATTCACGAAAAATACTATGTAAGCATATCACTGAAAGATATATGTCGATACTTCGGACATTCAACATTCGAAATTGAAGTAAATCAATACAAACATGAACCACATATCACATAAACAAAGACACTAATTCAACCAAAAAAACATGAAAAGATAAATTCAACAACCAGAATAAAGTATATGGCACTAAAATTAGTCTTCCACCTCAATCTTGCAATCCAAATGTATGTTGAGTCATTGTCACCTCAGTATTGCCTTCATCATTAGTGTTGATATCTTCCTCATCTTAAAAACACAATAAATCATACTTAGGTGCAGATGCAACAAAACAATGACATGAGTATATCATAAACATGAACAAATAAAAATAAATAAAATACAAAGTAGTATTACCATTCATATTTTCCGAAAATCCATGCAACCAGCTTCGAGTACAAATCAACATTTGGATGTGTTCAGGAAGAGTAGAACTTCTGTATTTCGTAAGAACACGTCCACCGATACTGAAAGAAGACTCAGATGCTACAGTCGTGATAGGAATGCTAAGCACATCGCGTGCCATTATGGAGAGTATCGGAAACTTTTTCTCATTAAACTTCCAATAAAGAAGTACATCAAAATCTTCAGAGTGTTCTTCATTTAGCTCCAGTAATTCATCGTCAAAGTATATATCTAATTCATTCTTTCCAAGAACAAACCTACTCTCAATCGAGTTCCATGTTTTAAAATCCTGCGATATATATAAATAGTTAGGACATATTTTACTCTCAATATTCACAGAAACAACATAACATAATTTTACTAGTAAAGCCACATACAAAGTACAACACAAAGTTTCATGCAATAATCCTTACTAACAATTTCATGCAATAATCCTTCTCTTTTTCTAATACTAATAAAATAAAAATAATAGACAACCTAAAGTTTTCAAACAAGTATATATATAAAAGAGGAAATGGGGTGAAATAAATATGTTAATATAAAAACTTACGGTTATAATCTTTGATTTTTTAGCTTTATTCCCCTCTCTAGATAGTTTAGCCAATGTGTTGAACTCATTAGATGGTTGAGAAAGAGAAACACTTTGATTGGTAGAATAACTCATATATTCTTCATAAAGCCCTTTGAATTTATCCATTACATTCTTAAGTTTCCCTTCAGAGGTTGAGGCATCAAGTGTAGTATAGCAAAACTTCAAAAATTTATCCTTCAAGCGTGGATCAAGAATAGCTCCAAATGCTAGCACAATACTATAGTTTTTCCAGTATTTGTCAAATTTCTTTTTCATATTATCAGACATATCTTTTATCACCTTATCAATACTTTTTTGATGTTTTTCTAAAATGCACTGGACTTTCCACACTTGCATGAAATACAGATTTGCAGTTGGATAAGATGAACCAGAAATCAAATTGGTAATTTCATAAAAAGGTTCTAAAAACTCACAAATCCTTTCCCCCTTTTCTCATTCCTCATCAGATGGACAATATTTATAGCTTCTATCCGCCACCTTATAAAACTCAAAAGCTTTCCTATATTGCAAGGCACTTTCAAGCATCAAATAAGTGCTATTCCATCTAGTAGATACATCAAATCTTAAACCACTGCTAACATTTATCCCTGCATCCTCGACACAATCTCTGAACTTAAGCATCCTTCCATCAGATCCTTTAATATACTTGACACTCTCTCTAATTTTATGGAGGGCTTCACTAGCAACTTTTAAACCCTCTTGGACAATTAAGTTGAGTACATGGGCCGAACATCGGATATGAAAAAATTCACCATCACACATCAAATTGCCTTGCACTCGAAGATGAGTTTTCAAGTGGTCTTGCATGTTATCATTGGCAGATGCGTTATCCAGCGTAATAGTAAATATTTCCTTATCTATTCCCCATTGCTTTAAGCAATCAAATAAAGTAGCTTCCAGTGCAATACCCGTGTGGGGGGGCTTCATTCGAAGAAAGTTAAGAAGACAACTAACTAACTTCCAATTTTCATCAACAAAATGAGCAGTCAAACAGATATAACCCTCACTAGTAGATGCTGTCCAAACATCCGATGTTAGACAAATTTTATTTGGAATCCTACCCATGATTTCCTTAAGCTTGATCCTTTCTTTATCATATTTTTTTCAATATATGACACCATGGTATTCCTAGAGGCCATTTCAACACATGGATTCAAATATTTCACCCAAACTCGAATTTTTTCATACTCGACAAAGCTAAAAGGAAGATCATGTGCAATAATGGCTTCTCCAAGTAATTCACGATGTGTGTTTTGGTTGATTGGGTTAGGCTTGACGATTCCTCTAGACTAAGAAGGCTCAACTGGAAACTTTTACAAATAAAAACATGACGACTTAGATGTGAAGTTCCATAACTTTGACCAGACTTGGGGTTTTTTCCAATGGCAAAATCAGTACTACAAAAATTGCATGCAGCTCTTTCAACTCCATCTTTTCCTTTGCCGATTTTAGTGAAAATAATCCAAAGTGTTGACAATATTTCCTTATGAGTTTCATCTTGACCTTGTGCATACTCACTCGTATCCATTGACTCCATACTATAACAAAAAGAATGTGTGTTATCATAACACTGTTATGTCATGGTTATATATTAAGACCTCAAATAAAACAGCAATATTGCTGCAGCAGTTTGATATGCTTTTGTGAGCTGGGAACTGAAAAACAGAAAAGCAGGACTAACCTCTATATTAAGGAATATCTTTTTGCTGAGCAAACTCTCAATGGCCTGGAACACAACATAAGCTCATAAGTACATGAGAGTTCCATATAATATTATTACTAATATTTTATCCATTCATCAACAACGGCAAGAACTACCTACCAAGACTGTATGAAGGCCCAAGGATTTTCCTGTCTGTATATTGCGGATACTGTCATCAAAGAACAACTACAAAACACAAAGTTATTAAATAAATACATAACTAACTTGTTAGCACATAATCAGAAAAATGATAATAACTATGGATAAATTGAAGGGAGAGAATGCTACTGCTTTTGATGTGCAGAACATAGAAAAATCCAATGAAAATTTCACTTTGGTAAGTAACCCTCTAATTCTCACACACAATAATTACGCATAAGGCTTTCATGGTATTCTTCATATAACATGTTTACCACTATCTTTTGTTTATTGCAGAGAAAAATGTTTCAGAATATTAGACAAGGACTAGGTTTAAGCATGCTAATTTTAATGTCAATGATGGTAGCTGCTACATTATTCCCTCTGCCTGTGCAAGGTTTCGGCTTTAAAAAGCACACAACAACAAATGAAGTCCAGAATAAACCATTTAAATCACACCGGGTTCCCCGCAAAACTGTATTGAAGGTCAATACACCACAATTACAAAGCAGTCATCGATTCAATGTGAGACAACGGTTGTCATTTCCACTATACCAGCTTTCAAGGAGGACTAATTGGTATATGTCTGAACTAATAACTGTGTGTCCATGACAGTAAATTTGGCAGCCACCGTGATTTTGCCTTTTTCTCTTTGTTGTAACTCGAAATTATTCTCTTGGTCACAGACACATGAAGAAGAAAAAAGGAGATCGGAAACTCCGATCTGTATCAATGCATTTGAGTTGATAGGGATGTCTTCAAGCCTAGACCTGTCTGGACTTTTTGAGAACGAGGTGAGAGTTCAAGTTACTTAGCAGGAAATTCGCATTGTTATATATTTTGAGCAGAATTTTTCACCACTTCCCGAGAAAATTTCACTCATTTTTTCGCATACTATGTGGTTTGAGTTACAGGATGTATCTGAGAGGAAGATAAGGTTTACAACTAACCTTTCAGCCAAAGATCTGATGAAGAAGATTGAAGATTCTGTGGCAGATATGGAATTTAGAGTTCAAAAGAAAAACGGCAAAGTTAGTACTAGTGTTGATGTTTAGAAAAGATACTTCTATTTGCTAAAACCTGCATGTAAAGTCATGTTAATCTAGTTTGACCAATAATTGAATTAATCTTTCAGATAAAAGTGATTCAAGAAAATAAGGAGCATAAAACCCCTGGCAGCCTCTCGGTGACAATAGAGGTAGTCGATGTTCAGAATGAGTCAAAGAGCTAAATCATCGTAACTGATATTTGCATATAAATTTCTGCATAATTTGCAGTTGCACGCATTAAGAAACTAACTTTACCTCTTAAAATATAACAGGTTTTCGAAATAAGTTCATCATTGTATGTAGTAGAAACAAGTAAGAGATGGATGTGCATAATAATAAATGATCAATTATAATGTTGTGCATACATTTGACACAGGACTATGAGGACATCCTTCTCCCGACAGATGAGCAGTGGCCGTTTCTCCTTCGGTTTCCTATAGGATGTTTTGGTATCTGTCTCGGCCTAAGCAGTCAAGCGGTTTTATGGCATAATCTGGCAACAAGTCCTGCCACAAGGTTTCTTCATATTACACCAAATATCAGTTTTTTAATATGGTTATTAGCCTTAGCAGTGTTGATAGTTGTTTCCATCACCTACATTCTGAAATGCATATTCTACTTTCATAGCACCTTATTTTCTACTTGAACTTAAAATCTATGGCCAGTGGCTTTCTGGAGGCAAAAGGCGTCTATCTAAGGTTGTTGAGGCATTTCCACAAACAGTTTGTGAGTGTACATATTAAGCAGGATTATAAACATGTTGATTCAAATGAGATAAAAAATGAAATTTGATATTAAGAAAACTAGAGATTAAAGAGAAATGGAGATAGAAGAGTACCTTTATTTATGTGATAGAGAAAAGTCGACGGCGATGTAATTGGTTGACGGTGGCGGAAGCTTTGCACAGAGAAAATGAATGGAGTGATAAACTCAACATCCAAATTTTGGGAATAAAATAAGGCCCCTCAATGGGGCCTAAAAAAATGCATTATATAAAGGGCCTAAAATAAATCTTAATGATAAGGGGCTTAATATATTGGGGCTTTAATAGGACTTAATAATTGGGGCTTTTAAATATAGGGCTTATTTGACAGCTCTACCCATAATCAACACGACGTAATACTTGATAATAATATAAAATTTAACAAAACACGTTAATTTGATAAAAGACATAATTTGAAAATAATATAAAATAAAAATAAAAATCAAGTAGCTTTAACCCCTTTCCGGACGCAGTTGCGGGGATCTTACCGTGATCCTTTATAACAAGTCCAATGCTAATCACTATTAGAACAATTTCAATAAGTCATTTCACCAAATTTAGATTCATGAAGATCTTCACTTTGTGTTTTTAAATTTAGTAGCTTTAAAGTCATTAATTTAACTTAATTGCTTTAGCAGATACCCATTTAATCATATCATCTTGTAACATAAATCTTTTTTATTTAATAATAAAATATTTATCAATGTCATCAATAACTAATTTATTAACCTCGGGTTTAAGAACACCTGATTCACCCAACGTCTTGTATTTTATCATTCATACTAATAATATTAGATTCCATTGATTAAGTTGTCAATATCATGATACACCATAAATATAGTCATTGCACGTAATCGAAATAAAATCAAACAATCATTCACACTCTTCGAAAAAAATCCTTATAAAATTGATTTAAAGAACTTAAGAATAATTCTTATTGACAATTTGACATTGCTATTAAAGAAAGAACCAAAAAATAAATCAATGGAAAAGATATAGAATTTAAAATGATAATAAGGTTGACGGTGTAAAAAAAAAAGTGTGTTCAAATATAATAATTGAATAAAAGGATAAATATTTTTGTGAGAGTTTGAGAAATTATGAAATAGACTTTTGAATAATGTTTGAAAGTAACATTGTAAAAAAAATGGAGGTGCAAAAAGCAAGTATTAGCAAAGCCTGTTTCTTGTTAGGCCCAACTATTAGCAAAGCGAAAATAATCATAAAATTATTATATTTTTCATATATATCAAAAATCTCAATTTTGATTTCTTTTTCTTTGTTCTCCAAAACCAAAATCCCTTTCCTCTGGTTTTTACGTTCTCAGAAGAAAGTTACACTGAAAATATCAATTAATCGTCGAGAAGAAGAAGAAGAAGAAGAATGGGAGAAGGTAGAGAAGGTGATTGGGAGTGTAGCAGTTGCAACAACCGAAACTACGCTTTCCGATCATTCTGCAATCGATGCAAACAGCCACGTCTTCTTGTTGATAACAAAACCCCCGCTGATTCCAAATGGCTCCCTCGTATCGGCGATTGGATCTGCTCCGGTTAGTTACCACTTTCTCTCTTCACCTTTTTCCAATGATAGTTTTTTTTTTTGTATGTATCGAATTTGTATAGTGATTTTTTATGTGTCTTGGTAGTTCAATTTCATGTGTGGATTTTGAGTAATGAGATTCAGTAGTTGCTTGATAGATTGTATATATGTTTGAATTGATTGTTGTGGATAATGGTGCTTTGCTGAAATTCCCCTATGCTATGGCATGCGATTATTTAGTTTATGGATAAAGACCTTGGTATCAACTAGGTTGAGATGTTTGTGCTTTTTGTATGTGTATTTGGTGTGCGTGCGACGTGTTGGTGTGGGTAACTTTCCCTCTGGCTGCTTTGTGGGAATGTGTTTGTATGCAATGGAACAATAGGTTGCACTAACAACAATTATGCATCAAGAGAGAAGTGCAAGAAGTGTGGACAACCGAAGGAGGTAGCGGCCATGCCAGCAATTGCAATGACTAGAGCATCTTTCCCTGCATATCCACCCTACTTTTCTAGGGCTTCAGGAGGACCAGAACACAACATGAATATTGGATTGATTGGAAACGGTGTGCCACCTCAGGCGCTGAATTTGAATACTAATTGGCCTGTTACTGGAGCAGAAAAGTTTGGTCTCCAGCCCGTTCCACTATGGCTACCAGGTACAAATTATAGTGCTGGACATCCTTATGTAAATTCTAATAGTCAGAACCCATCTGTTCCAAAAGAATGGCGCAGTGGGGACTGGGTCTGTAACTGTGGCTTCCATAATTACTCCTCTCGCTCACAGGTATGGTCTTGAATTTTTATATCTAAAATGATGTTGTAATGCACAAGTAATGAAATTATTTTTCTGATTCACTGTTGAAATAATCTGCAGTGTAAAAAATGCAACGCTTCTCCACCAGGTATGGCTTCCTTCCCTAGTGAAGATTGCATGTTCAAAATTCAAATTTCATAAGCTCTATCTTTCTACAGATACTATGCTCTAAGTATATACCCTATTATGGTTGCTCTGTTGTCCTATGGATGATCCTCTAATCTTTATATGTTCTTTAATATTGAGATTTTTCCTCTTTTTTGGTTTCAAGATGTTAAACTTCATATTGTTTCCACTTTTTCTGTAAAGCGCCTGGCACAAAACGGTTAGCCTCTGAAGAATTGGTTTATGACTGGGATAACAAGAGATTGAATGTAGGACCTGTAAGGATTTTGTTTCTTTTGTTACTTTCTGATTCACCGACCACTTTTGTTGTTTTACACACACTTTTTTTCTCTTAATAGTATCCTCTTTCTCTTAATAATACAATCTTTCTTTTTCTACAGACAAATGACCAGCAGAAAACATATTCAAGTGTAGAGCAAGTAGTAGGGACCAGTGCAGAACCAAAATTGGCACTTGTTCCGGCGTACGCGAGCATTAACTCTAGTTCGGCACCAAGCTTTCCAATGCCCCCGCTCTTTCCAATTCCACCTCAATTTTCCTCTACAGCACTCCTTGGAAAAGGGTAACTAATTCTTCTCCATTGAGCTTCATGTGAGTTCACACATACACAGAGGGAGAGAAATTTATCATCTTATAGGTCTCGTTTATGCTATTATACTTTCATAGGCTCACTATTTAAATGCTTTTATCTATTTGATATATTAGAGCTAAGCAATGGCGAAGTGGGGATTGGATGTGCACAAATTGCAACAATCATAATTATGCTTCCAGACTAGAATGTAACAGGTGATTCTCTCTCTCATGTAGTCTATTTTTTTAGCAGTGCAGAATTGAATGCCCTCCAATTGAAGGCAAAATTATGCTAGTCATTATGAATCTATCAAGTATGTTTGCATCTTCCCTCACACTATTACTGAGCAATGTTTCATCATTTACAGGTGTAAAACACTCAGAGCGGCGCCCATGCAACCTGTCAATGTTGTGTAATGCTGAATTCATCAGTTGTATCTTTGTTGCTTGCCCTAGTTTTGTTTTGAATTTATAGCATGTACTTTGCCAGCAAAACGTTGATTTTCACGACAGGCTCATTATATTCACCAAAGACATAAATGGTCCGTGTTTAGGGGGCAGTGTATTTTTTTCAGTTTCTGAAAGCTGTATGCTTATTATAAATACTATGCAATATAGATGATTTTGGAAAGTTGTGATTATTCTGTTCATAGTTTGCTCTTGTTTACATCCTTCTGAAATCTCACTTATATTGGTACAACCTTTTGGTTCACTAGTATCTTCACTTCATGTCCCTCAATTCATGTGACCAAACTTAATCATTGGCGTTCGGCGAGTTTCGATGTAATTTGTCGATAACAATAACCTGGAGAGTTGCCATAAAGTTTGCAATACTACCACAACTTACTTTTTATATGCAGCCAAAGTTTTAAACCGTGGTCTGCAAATGCAATTGCGGTTTGAGACCTCTGTGTAAAGGCTTGGAGGTCTCTTCATACTGGGTACTCATGTTTGATACATTGCTAAATATAAATTAATCTATTGAACAAAGAAACATATAAGACTTTATCATTACAACTCATTTAAAAAAAATGATAGATTTTTGTGATCTTAAAAAAGTTTAATACATATGTTAAAATTACAATACAAACTTGTTATCCCTTCAATACATCACTAGGTGTCAGTACAGGTGCATCCAACTGATAAATATTAAGTGCAGGACCCACAAACCTAAACACTATCCAAGCTCCAATCATGATATAGATCGAAGCATATGCAAATTTATTAAGCCAAAACAGAGCACCTTTCTCTCCCACATAAAGCTCCATTGCCTTCTCTTGAAAACTCATTTCCTCCCATTTCTTAGGAGGAGCATCTGCCTTACTGGGTTGCTCTATGCTATTTGTAACAGTTCCTTTCTCCCTCTGCCGTTTCGCTTGTCTCCTTGTTCTTCTCCTGAGCCTTAGCTCAACCAGTTTAGCCGGTGTTGTAGTTGGTGCTTGAATTGAGTTTGTTTCATCCTGGTCTGTTTCGGCAGCGTTGCTGTTGCCGCTGCTGCTGCTGCATGTGATGGAATGAAAAGGGAGAGAAGTGTGAGGTTGAAGTGTGAGGAAATTGTTGTGTCTGGTTGATGGTAGTGAAGTTGAACGTCTAGTGAGAATGAAGTTGATGAGAGAAGGTGAGTTTGAAGAGAGGGAGGTGGTTCCCATCTCTCTTCTTGGTAGAATGAAATATGGTGACGAAGATAATGTGTTGTGTGGTTATATTTTTCTCATTCCTTTCAATTATCATTATCCTGTCATGGGGCTAGCCAATAGACAATTTGGAATAAGATTCAGTAGTGGATGTAAACTCGTCCAAAAGTAACTTGGTTTGGACTTAATTTGGGAACTTTTGGACCTGGCTTTTTGTGAGAATTGGAATGAGTTGTTTTCTGTACCCCTTATTTCTTTTTTATTGAGCCTTTTCTTTCTTTTAGAGATTGATTTTAAAAAAAAAAATCTTTTTTTAAAATTACTTTTGGGTATATGCACTCCAAAAAATTTAATCTCGTATGCACTCCAAAAAATTTAATCTCGAAGTCACTGATAAGAGTGATAATATATCTGGTCAGACTAATCTTTACTTAAATAGATCAGGTTTACGATAACAATAATCAAATCTTATCTCATTAAATAGAATCAGTTATATAGATTAATTTTTATCATAATGATCTAGCATTTGATCTATATCATAAAGATTTATCAAAATTTTATGTTGGTTGTCAACGATAGGATTAAATAGGTCCGATCTATTAAAAAAAAATTAAATTTTGAATTTGTTTTGATCAATTATATAGATATTTTTTTAATTTTATAATATGGTCTGAACTTCTTAAAAAAATGGATCTGCCTATTAGCTCATTAAAAAACCTATTTTGTTTTAAGACTTTTCAAAAGGAATATTGAACCTATTTCTAAAAGGACTAATAATTAAATAAATAATTCTATTTTATTGATAAATTTGATCCCAAAAGATAAAATAAAATAGTAACGAAAACTAACTTATTTTTGCAACATAATCCAAAAAATTTATAAATCAAAATAATAATAAGAAAACACTTTTACCATAAAAAGTTGCAGCATATCAAACTTAACATGTGAGTGACTATAAACACTATAGTATTTATATATAATATTAAAAGGTATATGACTAAAACAGACACATTTAAAAACATATTTGAAGCCTATTTTATTTTAAATAAAATCCCCAAAAATATTTTTGGAATTTAGTTAGATGAATTGGGATTTATCAAATTGATTCAGACACATTTTTGAACTGTCTAATCGATTAGAATAATTACATATTCAATTAGAAGAGATTGAATCAAGTCTATAATTGATTATGATAGTGTCTTAATGAATGGTAACGAATCTCTATCAAAACCTTTCAATTTGGATCGTAATAATCGATTATTGCAAATACCTAATTGATTAACTATTTTTTCTTCTTCTAAAAGCAATTGATATTGAAGAGAGTACAAGGGGTATTCAACCCATTACAATCCAAAAAGCAATCAGATGTTGCCTTGTACTTTCCTTTAAGTGCATTTATATAAAAAACAATTTTCCTTTTTGGTACCTATACTCTTATGGGTCCACTGAAGTTAGTTTTGTAGGGCTTCTTCTTCCTTTGTGCCTTAACCTTATAGTAAGGTTTAAACTCATTTCTGACATCTTGTATAAAATAAGTTTTAACATTGACTTCTGAATCTCTCAAAACCTTAGATGCAGTAGCCTTTGGTTCCGAGTTCTTCAAAACCTTAGACTTGGGAGTCTTAGATTCTAATTTACTTAGGACCTTTGACTCTTGAGTCTGAGATCTTGGTTCTCTTAGAGCTAAAGAATCACCTGCCATATATTAATTCAGAATTTTACCCTTTTCAGCAGTAGACATAAAGTAAGCATATATCCCCTTTTGAGCATAACTTAAAGGAGAAAGGTTTGATGGTTTTACCAAAACATTAGTCCTTGGATTATAAGGCTTCTGATGATATCCAATGACTTCTCCTTTGATCTTACTTATTCCATAGATCATGGAGCAAGTTTGATTCTTTCAAACCCATGTATAATGAAATTTTGAAGAGCTAATTCATTCTTATCCAGAGTTTTGCCAGACATGTCTTGCGCTAAAGCAATTTGATCTTTCTCAAGTTTTTCAAATTTTTATTTAGAGATTTTTAACTCATCTTTCAAAAGATCACATTTCCTTGTTAGCATTTTCACATGCCTGGATTTCTACTAACTTCTTTTCATGAAATCATGACAGAGAGCACCCAAATCAGATATAGAGAGTTTAGGAAGTACCTGATTTATATCTTCTGACTCTGGATCAAAATCAACCTTAGATTCTGAATCTGATCATCAAGGCATGATTGGCTTCTTCATCTTTTACTTCATTGTCAAGTTCTTCCCATATTGTCACGGGACTCTTCTTGAACTTACTTTTGAAGTTGTTATTCTGGAATTTTTACTTCTTGATTTTGTCTTGGTGGAAATTAGAACATTCAACAATGAAGTGACCAGGATTGTTGCAGTTGAAATAACCATCCTAATCATTACTCCCAGATCCTGACCCTTTGAAGTTATCTCTCTTATCAGAGAATTTGTTTTTCCTTCTGGCCAGTTGTCGAATGTTCTTATGATAAAAGTTAATTCATCATCATCAGATTCTTCACCATTAGTGGCTTATTTGAGCCTTTTAGTTTGAGAAGATCTCTCAGGCCTCTTAAAAGAATTTAAAGCCAATGTTTTAACTTGCTTTTCAGGCTCAACTTTATTTAACTCCGTTTCATGACTTTGGAGGTTGCTAACAAGGCTCTCAATACTTATAATGTTTAAGTATTTAGCTTCTTGAATAACAGTTACTTTGGGTTTATATTTGGCAGGAAGACTCCTAAGAATATTTTTGACATGATTCGTAGTAGTGTAGCTGTTGTTCAAGACTTGAAGTCCAGACACAAGAACTTGACATTTTGAGAACATATATTCAATGTTCTCATCCTCCTTCATTCTGAACATCTCATATTGTTGAACCAGAAGATTAACTTTAGCCTATTGCACTTGCTGATTACCTTCATCGGTAGCATATAGAGATTTAAATATAGTCAGAGTAGTGGACTTATCAATAATCTTTATATACTCAGAATTAGGTAATACATCAACAAGAATGTCTCTCACTCTATGATGTTTTCTATAGATCTTTTTCTGATCAGGAGTGAAAGACTTCCTATCAGCAACCATCCCAAAACCATTGACCTGAAAACCAATGACATCTTCAAGGATGTCCCATAACTTATCATACAACCCAATGATATGAGTGTACATGTTGCTCTTCCACCATTCAAATTCATTGGAACCACCACTGAATATTGGTGGTTTGGTAGTATAACCAGATGTACTTTGATTGTGATTGTTTATTCCTTGAGGTGAATCTCCATCAGTAACAGAGGAAGTTCTAGGCATGATGAGATTAGTACATTTCTTAGGATCTTTTCTGTGCCACTATTAAGTGTTAATGCAAAGAACGTGCTCTGATGCTAACTGAAGGTGAAAAAAATACACAAGAAGGCCGGGGGGGGAGGTAATTGTGTATGCTAAAAATTGATTTCACTTATGAATCAACACGTCCAGAGTCTGATATAGAGTAAACACAACAGTGAAAAATATAAAGTTCATAAGTAAATGCAAGCAACACACAAAGACTATCCTGGTTCCTCTCATCAACTAGGAGTAGTCCAGTCCTCTTGCCTTAATAAGATATTTTCACTATAACCAAACTGATTCCAAATGCTTAAGCCATTGCTCAAGACTTCATGCTCAAACACCCCCATATGAGAGACTTCCTTGCTTAAGCCCTTACTTAAGACTTCCGGCTTAAAGCCTCTGGTTGAAGACTTCTTTGCTCAAGCACGCAGGAGAGAGACTTCTTCTACTTTAAACAAATTATTTAGTAGATAAAGTAACTACTATACTTTGATACACAGTCAGAAGTATAACAATTGTGCAACAATAAAAAATTGTTTCAACCTTTCTAAGATAAATCTAATATAAGAAATCTTAAGATCTTATGCTATAACGGTTACAATAACAACTCAGAGTTATGCTAAGATCTTTCTATATGTTGTGATGTTGTCACCTTCCTTTGAGTCATCAACTTACTTTTATAGAGATAGAAAAAGATTCGTTGGAGGTTTGAACAACATAAAACTTAGTGAAGAAGTATGCCAAGAGAGACGTTGGAGAGTTGCTTCTAGTCTGAAGCTTTATCCACTGAATAATATAATTGATTTTAGCATCTTTCATTGTACTAGGTATCTACCAAAAGGTAGAACGATCTGAAGATGTCACATCACTTTTTCTTGAGCCTTGCAAAGCTAAAACCCTAGTTGACTTTGTTTAGAAATCTGGGGATTTGATTAGACAAGACTGATTTGAATCAGTGTACGAATCAACTGCTTTCCACACCTTCAAAGTCTGAGCTATCGTCAGAAGCTGGGTCATGAGGCCAGAGTCTGATGCCTTCAGAGGCGATGAACTAGTTCAGATTATGATCAATCAGAATCAGACTTTAAGTTACTTCTCCATATATACTAACAATCTGGATTAGTTCTATGCTTGTGATCTTGCACACTTAAATAAAATGTTAGCAAACCCTTTTGTTCTTTAAATACTTTGTATCATCAAAACCTTTTAGGGGATTAAATAAATCTTGGTCCAACAGACACATCATTTTCACACTTTCCCACCTCAGTCAACCCATCATAAAGGAAGGTGACATATTCAATAAAGGTGGAGCACATCTAGAAAACGGACGATCGATACAAATGACAGGTGACCAAGAGGGTTTGGACGACATAACACATTATCCTCAAAAATATACCAATACACAATTCCTCAAGCACGAGGGCATGGAAAGGGTGAAGTGATTTAATCTTGATCTTCTTATCCAAATGAGTCCCTCAAGTATGAGGTGACTCCTATATGCATAATGCGAGTCCCTTATGTGTGGGATGACTCTGGGACATGTCTCTAGATGTCAATGATTTGATCCACGTGTTAGATGAGTGGTTTTAAATGCAAATCAGGTGATGAAACGTTAGTCAGCTGAAGGAAATCAAACATCCATTGGTGAAAGATTATGTTTCATTAAATGAAATCAATGATGGTTTTCCTTGGGAAGCCAAACTCGATTCTACTTGTTACATGTGTATCCAACGCGAGTAATCTTTCCCATTTCTAGTAACAACTGAGGGGCTTAGTGGGTGACGATATTTTTTTCCTTGAGCTGTCAAAGATGGCTGAAACTCACATTTTAAAGGGAATTTTGATAGAATGGGTCCAACAGAAGAAGCATAATAAATTCGTTGATGACTTGAAGTTAAAGCTTTCCACGACTCAAGGAATTATCACTTAATGTCGGGAAACAATAAGAACCCTAATGAAGGAGAAATAGGATTAAAAGACCTTACTTAGGACGGCGGAGGTAGAGGCGTGAACGCATGCCAGCGCCCTTACAAAACTAAGGGGATCACTAGATGGACCCCTCAGTTCTCTTAAAATAATTGAGGAGGAAATATCTTCCCTCAAATATGACCTAGTTGAGACTTACGATAAACACTTCAAGCGAGCGAAGGAACAAATATCCTTTTTCTACCCAATGTTGGATTTAAGTTAGATGGACTTGTTTAAGGCTGTCTGTGGAGGCTAATTAGTGGATGAAGAAGAGGTCTCACCTATTGTGGAAGTCGCCTTGAATCATTCCCAATAAATATAAGATACCCTTCACTCTAAGGATTTTTTAAAGGATCAATGAGTTAAGGCCTTTATTTATTTGTGCCTCTAGCGGCCTTTTTGTGACAATGCTAAATGGAGGGGTTCTGTAAATATTTTACCTTAATATTTTTGTACTCCTTTGCTTTGCATGGCTCTTAATTAAATGAAATGTTTGTATACTTGTAATTTATCTCTGTGGATTACTTTGTACCCTGACCTTAGCTATTATTCCTAGGAACAAAGGCTTTCTCCCAGAATTCCTTCGTGAGGATACAACATGTTTAATAGCCTCAAAGGGAGGCAAGGATTCCCTTATAAGGATCCACCATGTCAAATAGCCTCAAAGGGAGGAAAAGGTTCCCATATAAGGATCCGACATGTATAGTTGCCTCGAAGTGCGATCTAGATAAGATCTGTTTGCTCCTTAATTCCTTGATAATAAATTAACCATAGTCCAAATATAATAAAATGTGGGGCCTTGTTAAAAACCGTTATGCCACCTTGGCGACACGAGGAAAAGTGGGATCCCCCACAGCGAAAGAATGGAACCAAATTATTCTTACAATCGGTAGAGATTATAACTCACCTAAATAAAACAACACATAAAACAAACTAAATGAGTCTTAATGCCTTAACAATTATAACTATTTGTCAAGAGATATTTTCTTGCAACTTTCGTGTCTGCTTGGCTTGGAGTGACCAAGCCCTCATCCCTGAGAGCTTTCCCTAATTGCCTCTACTTCCACGCCAACGATGTTAACAACCACCGATATATCCTCTCCAGCTTCAGTCTCTCTATGTAACACTTCTTGGTGGTCTCTTGGTATCCTTGGATAACCCCGACTCACCCATTTGGGAGCAATTACTTCATGCAAAGATATAGTGTATATACGACGACTTCCAACTGGTTAAAGACGTGATGCCATATAATCATGTTATAAGAGGAAGACACATTAATGATAAGGTACCTTACATTAATCTGCTTAGCATTTTCTTCCGCTCCAAAGGTAGTCTTCAATGTTACATAACCTTTTACTGGCTCGCCCGAAAATCCCACCAACGATCCTTGGAAGAGCTTAAGATCATCTAAGTCTATACACAACCTCTCAAATGCCTCCCACCCTTGATCAATAAAGACCCTTTTAATCTCTGAATTGTCGCATCTCACGATGATGACCATGAAATCATTGTTATGTGGATGGATGCTTGCTACGACTTTCTAGGAAAAGGCGATCTCAACTTTTGGGGCTTCTAGTTCACCTAAATTAGAGTCAGTGGGTGAACCCTTAATGGTTAAAATTTTGGGAGCGTACCTTTTACGGGAGGAACTAGTCTCTCTTCCCCGACAAATCCTTCTGCGAATTTATTGAGAGTATGGTGAACAACTATATCGTCGCCTCCCTTACCTGAAAGCATCTTTCCCTCGAGAGTTGGATTTGTCTAGCCTTCAAGAAGAATCACCCTTTACATACTTCTTTAAGTGCCCATTTTGGCATCAGTATGGTGTCCATTGACTATGTGAAACTTACACTAAATGTTAGGCTCTGGTCCCATAGCGTATGCCTTTAGAGTTGGTGGTTGAGGGGTGTTATGCATTTGGAAGACTTCTTGCTTTTTTTTTCTCCCGGTGAGTGCTCAGAGGCGTGAAACTTTCAGTGTTTTTTCCATTTTGCTTGAATGTTGTTTTGTCTATGACGGACGACGTAAATTGATTTCTTTGCGAGTGTTGTGAGTTATCAGCATTGGATGTGCGCTCTTTTGCATCCCAGGCTTTCTTTTCAACATTATTTTCCTCACCCTTGATGTAACATTATGCCATCGCCACTACTTCAGCTAAAGACGTCTTTGACCTTTGGGCGACCATCTTTTGGTGACCGCTTGCTGCAAATAGGTTGGCTAGTTTCTTCACTAAGTCCTGGTAGATGGTGATAGAGAGCCGAGGCAGACCCATATACCACCTCAGATTGCGATAATGGTTGTCCGCGTGTTGATGGAGGCGACATGTTCATAAGGTCGCCGCGCTCGTCGAACTTAGCTAATAAGACCGACTTAAAACTATATGGAACAGACGCTTCCCATATCTCGTAAGAGATGTTGGCGTGTCTGGACACTCCACCTCGTCTATGGGGTTTACCTCCTTGTTGGCATTGTTGGATATGGAGGACATTATCCTTCAAAGCTTGGTTCTAGAAACGTAGATCGTCCATAGCAACATGCATATTAACTATGACCTTCATATTCTTCACTGTTAAATTGTCTTTTTATTCACCACAATGGTCAGAGGTTGAACTTGTGGATAGTAATCCGACAGGGTATTGTGGTGACCCGGGTCAGTTTTATCGTGGGCCTCATGGTGGGCCTCATGGTGGACGTCTATTGTACTTGTTAAAGGTGTTATAGAATTCAGAGCTACCTCACTTAGGGTGAGAAGTTTTGTAATATGTGATGTTCTTTGTGAGAAACAACATATTGGCCTTCTAAACATGGAGATATGCTAGACTTGGCTGGATCCTAGCTCCCCGAAAGGATGCGAGAGTGAGAGTGGACGATTAATCAACTATTATTTTGGAGAACTATTACTAAAAACAAGGACATCATTTCTTCACTTCGGGCGACACCTCCTGACACAAGGTGACTTATATAAAAAGGTAATAAACAGACTTATATAAAGAGGACGATGACCCGTGTGTATAAATAATTAAATAAATATAAAAACATACTATGATTGATATAAAACAAATATTGGTCGGAGATGAAAAAAATAAATAAAGGAGAAATAAATAATCTGGTGCGTCGAATCGAACTTGGTGCAAACGTTCTTGTGTGTTTTGTTTGCTTGTTATACAATCCAAAAAGAGTGTCTTTTACTATCTACTATGATTTGATATAAACAAAAATTGGTCGGAGATGAAAAGAAAAAAATAAAGGAGAAATAAATAATCTGGTGCGTCAAATCGAACTTGGTGCAAACGTTCTTGTGTGTTTGTTTGCTTGTTGTACGTTTATAATCCAAAAAGAGTGCCTTTTACTCAAACGCAGTCAAACGGTCATAAACCCGTCCGTAGACTCTAATATAATGTTGATGCACAGAAAATTTACAGTACTTTTCTAACCGTAGACTCTATAATATAATGTTGATGCAAAGAAAATTTACAGTACTTTTCTAACCACCTCTAAAACATGTACTCGCGGAATTGTTTGTAACTGAACCAACAATTCATCAATTTAAAGGTAATGCAAAAAGAAACAATTTTTATTTGGAGCATTCAATCAACCACACATTATGGTCCTATCACCAGCTCCATTCAGACAGATTAAAAGAATCAAAAACCAAAAACAGGTGTCAAAAGAGAGACAACCAAGCAACAACAAAACACTAAAAAAACACAACTCACAACTCAGTTTTCTTCCTCTTCCTCAAAACGAATGTGCTTTCCTTTTGGAGTAGGCAACCCTTTCAAATGCAAAACCTCAGAATCACAACCACCAGATTCTTCAACAACCTCATCCACAATCTCATCATCATCACTACCATACACAAACCTAGTATGTTTCCCAGCAAATTTTGGAACAACCTTTTCGTTCACACCAATGTTGCGCAAACCCTCACATAGTTCATCAATCAACAACCCTCCATCATCATGCTCTTCCTCTTCATCAACATCTTCATAGTAGTCATCTTCCACATCATCATATTCAACTTCGGTTATTTCCTCATCTTCATCTTCATCATCATGTGTACTTGCATTCACTTGAATTGACCAAATGGAATCACCATCATCTTCTGTCGACCCCATCTTAGAATCTTCTGTAACCTCAGATTTGTCTGAGAAATCTAACAGCACTGGACTTAACACACTCTTTTCAGATTCAATGTTCTTCTCTTCATTCTTTCCAACAGCTCCTTCATTCACCACCTACCAACAAAATTGAAGTAAAAAATAAGATCAAACTCAATCTAAAAAGTAGGGACACCAGAAACACGACACTACACATATATTTTAATAACAAGCATGAGTGTTAGTTTCAGACACTACAGATATTTTTTCAGAAGCATCTACATAAAACTCAAACTCCTGAAAAATGTATCATTCGCTTGAAAAAATTAAGGAAGACTGAGACAAACCTGAGGAATGAGTTGTTCTTGAACAACAGAAGAAGGTGAGAACTCTGTGAACCCAGTGACACTGTTGTTAATATTGGGGATTTGAGGGGTATTTGCAGGAGTTGGAGCAAGAAGATGCATTGGAGAGTTAACAAACTGAGGAAAGGGACGAGTATCCATAGTGAGTTTTGAAATCTCAGCTTCTTCTTCAACTTTCTGCAAAAGGGTCTTCACTTGACCCCTCAACAAAGCTTCACCAGAACCCGGAGTCTTCTTCATCCGACTTCCCCGCTGTTTCGCAACACTCGACAACGGTGTCTCGATCTCACCGTTCGCAAGCCCGACAATTGGAGAATCATTTGATATGTCAATCAGTGCACACCGATCCTGTTGGTGCACTTGCCCCTTTCTTTGTCTTGATTTCGAGAGGCTTATCTCCGAGTCCTCGATCTTTCCTGAAATCAAGAAAACAAAATTATTACAACCCATTTCGAAAAACCCAATTTTTAAGAAAGAAAAATCATCACACATGAAAAGGATTGAAACCCATCATCCAAAAAACAATAGACTTGAAATTGATCAAAAACCCAATTTCGAAAATCAATATTTGGATAAAAGAAAACGACCACTTACTTGAAATTGGAATGTTGTTGGTGTTGGAGGCGGACATGGCAATAGCCTGTGATCTTGTGACTCTTCTTGCGGTCGATGAAGGAGTCTCCATGGATGAAATTTGATTGAAAGTAGGGAAATGTTGAGTGTTATTACACGGAGCGAGATTTTAGCGCAGGAATGATTGTAAGAAGATAAAAGAAGATGTGATTTTAGGGCAAAAAGTGGAGTTTATAAAGGAGAGTAGATAGCATAAAATATGACCGTTGGAGAACAAAAAACAATTTACAATGTTTTTTTTGGTCAAGAAAACAATTTACAATGAACTAGCCGTTAGGATACAGGTTTTGAATAATGGGCTTATCTGTGTAGGGTGTGATTTAGGCCTGACTTTGGAGGAATCTAACATGCACCCTCTAGGTAAACCAGACACCCCCACATAATAAGCAAATTCATCATAATATGCACAAATATTAATATTTAATATTTTAATCATATATTTTGGAATTTCTTTCTTCCCAAACAACAATGTTTTGACTCGGAAATTTATCAAAAAATACCAGATTTTTACGAGTAGCGTTTTCTTTAAACTTATGAGTTTTTATCAATATTTTTTTTCTTAAGCATTGGATATTTCATAAAAATGATGAATATTTACCATTTTTTTTGAAATAGCCGACATTAAATTTTATGGGATATACTAAATTTTTAGGAATATCCGATATATACAAAAGATGTGGATGAAACTTTACCGCATTTTTATAGAAAATCGACATTAACACCGGGTTTTTACTAGATTTTGCCAAATTATCGTTAAAAGTGAATATTGCATACTGAACTTTCAAAATTGCTGGTAAAAATGCATAGTGCATATCAATTTTTTTAAAATTGTCGGTAACAATGGATATTTTGACATTGAACTTTTTAAAAGCGCGGTATATGTAGGAGTGTGATCGGATTTTTACAATATTGTTTTTTTTGTGTCTTTTATGTGTTTAGTAAGGAGAATAGGAAGAGATGGCAAAATCATACTTAGATTGAGCGAAAGACCTATTGTAGAAACCTCGGGTGGAGACGACAGAGATGATGGAGATAGTCATTTTCACACTAGGGCGGGTAGAGACAATCACTCAGATATTTTGTTTAACCAAATAATTTTCGTGCGAATAACATTGTAATCATCGACAACGTGACATAAGTTTTTTTTGTAAAATAGTGTCCTACTATATGGAACGCACTAAGTGCAGTTGGCGCACCCCCTCTTAGGAACTAGCCACTCCAAGAGCGTAGGTGGTGGAGCCTAGCAGATGTCCACCTCGAACCAGGATAAAAACCTAGAGGCATGGATGAGAACCCCACCCTTTGGTCGAGAACAGTTCCTAGTGACGCTGAAGACTTACCCCAACGACCTTCGGTTGGGACATATAACGACAAAACTTTGTGGTTACAGGAGCACCTTTCGACTAGGACGGGTAACAACAAAGCTTAGTGGTTATATCAGCTGCCATCGATCGGGATGGGAAACAATAACAATTGATGGTTACTCAATTACTCACCAAAGGGATGGTTACCATGAGTTCCAAAGGCGTTGTTGGTTCCTTCCCAAGGGAAAAACCAAAACAAGACATCATAAATGGCGCAAATCTAGATTAAAAGAATTAAATAAATCAAAGCATATTATGGCAGACAATCGCAAGCTTACTCAAGGCTAAGAGACAGAGTCGAGAATAACCTCGCTAGTATAATAGGAAGACTACGAGGAATATTAAATAAAACATGATGAGCATTAAGATACCAAACAAAGATAATTAAATAAATAAATATTGTTATTCATATGCATGTTACAGGGAGACATCATGACATGTACACCCAATACAATTTATACAGAAACATAAAGTCATGCATCCCCTCCTAGGGGCTAAGCACCGTCATCCTCTAGTAAATATCTATCCCAAACCATCTTTTAGGGGTCAAGTTCCTAGCAGAGAACCTGAACACCTAGACGAAGCGCTTTCAACTGGTCACCTACTTGGTTGAAAACACTGTACACCCTTTTAAGGGTCTAGTCAAGTATCTCATTGACCTTCTTCCCCAGTTCGATTAATTATCCCTCGTAGACCTCTCGTTCCTTTCCCAAGACTTCTTCTCATACTAAAAACCCTTCAGAGCATTGTCAGTGCGAGATGACATCACTGTAACAATAGTGGTAGCCTATTTGCGAGACTTCTTCTCCACCTCTAGAGAAGATTAAATCTCCACATTCTTGGCAGCAAGGGAAATATGGGACTAATTACTTTTCATTTTTTCTATGTTTATCATCACTTTAACAATAAATTGTATGAGTTTATCAACACTTACTTACCTCATTTGAGTGATTTAGAGGTATTTGACCACATTAAGAAGTTTTTCATGTTTAACAGTATTTCATACGCCATTTGATCATCTGGAAAGGCTCATATGTATGTAATAGGTTTTGGAGACAAAGAGAATAGCAAAAAAAGACCAAGCTCTGGGATAATGCGCATATGTATACGCACAAAGCAAAAAAATAACAACCTTTATGCCGATATGCATATCACTCAGCCAAGTCAGCTCAAATACACAACCTTACACGTATCAGACCTATCAAAGGAAATAACATATGTCCATACGTGTATGCATACACGTATGTGAGGTATCAAAATGCATCATACGTGTATCCATACGCGGAGGAAGAAAACAACGTGAAATCCCCCTGCCCATACGCGTGTACTTCCTATCGGCGCCCAAAATTGCAAATAAGGCTCAATTTGAGTATTTAATGAGTGAGAATATTTTTTTGTGGTTTGATCTTGATTTTTGACGACAAGTTGTGAGTTAGAAGAAGAATAACACAATATGAGTAAGGTGGAGCATCAAAATTAAGGGATTTCTCCATTGAAGATTCTTTATTTGTAGTCATTGTGCAATGTGTAAACACTTTTATCATGACTTTTATCAATATTATGCGTACCTAAACCCTCTAATGCTAGAGATGGGTCACTGTTCTTGAATGAGTTTGATTTTATAAAGATCTTTGTAATGCCTTATATTTTATTTTCTACATGATTTATTTCTTTCTGCGTTTAATGCTTTCTCTCTTTTACAATTTGAGATTCTTTTACGGTTACTTGTTAGAAAGGACTTTCAACAATAATGATTGATTGAAGTATTTTATATTAAATATCACCTAGAACCAAGGATACCGTATAAAATTGATATGTTCTTGATAATTACATGCTCAAATTCAGTTACAATTAACTATGGACATAAAAATTGATTTAAATAGTTAAAAGTTTATTTATTAAGGACTTAGGAATAAACATCCTTAAGAACCATTAACCTATAGAGATAAAAATAATTTGTTATAAAGTCAATTTAGAATCTGTTAGATATCCAACAAACGGATTTGAGTCCATATAGTGGATGAGATATGTTAGCTTTTAATGATTTGATAACTCGTCCTTAAGCAACTACAAATTTGATGGTGACTATTGGAGAAGAAGCGTCTGGAATAAAGATAATAATTAAATTCTTGATAATACTATGTCAAAGTACCTTTAGAGATATCCTAGGGAGATATTTCCTAGTGAGACTAGATGTAGTGAAATTCTTGGTCCACTTGAAAGTGACTTATCACAACGTAGAAAGAAGGCCAATCACATAAGGATCAGGAAAATCATCTAGAATGGCCTTCTGGCATTTGATGTAGCCTCAAAAATATAAATAGAAGGATAACTAGGGATTCATGATGCGTTAAACATAGAATAACGTAAAAACGAGGTTCAACCGGTTCTAGATGGTGATTTCGAGTCCATTCAGCCCTGGAAGAATCATGTCAGATCAATAAAAATAGGCACCAAACTTCCTTTTGAAGTAAGAACTTCCTTGTTTGAATGCCTCCAGGATAACGCCTATCTTTTCACTATAACCCTACATGATATGCTCGACATTGATCTTAGTGTAGCATGCCACTAGTTAAATATGGACACCAAAACTCACTACGTCTCTTAGCATCATATGAGGTAATCCTCAGAAAAAGCTGAAGCAACCTATAACACAGTTAGGGACTTATTAGATGCCAAGTTCATTTCTGAAGCTAGATATACAAAGTGGTTATCCAACATTGTTTTGGTAAAGAAGGCCTCAGGAAAATGGAGGATGTGTGTTGACTACAAAGGTCTTAACAAAGTGTGTATGAAGGATTTTTATATGCTCAAAAACATTGACAAGCTCGTAGATAATTCATCCATATATTAGTTCCTTTAAATCATGGATGCTTATTCGGGGGATAATTAAATACATATGTTCTGACCCGACTGGGTAAAAAAACCCTTCATGGTCGAGCAGACCAATTATCAGTACAACGTCATGCCCTTCAAGCCAAAGAATGTCGGTGTGACCTACTAGAGAATGACAAGCAACATCTTCCAATAACTAATACGGGAGGCGTTGGAAGTGTATATGGATGATATGATCGTAAAATATGGTTGGAAGGAGTTTCACACTGATCACCTTCAGCAAGGATTCAAGCAGGTCCAATAATACGATATACGACTCAACCCAGAGAAGTTCACTTTCTGGGTAAGGGTCAAAAATTTTCTAAACTTCTATTTTACAGGGCAAGGAATCAAGGTGAACCTTGACAAATGCCAGGCTATAATCCAAATGAGTTCGCCGACAACGAAAAGGGAAGTGTAGAAGTTGAATGGTATGTTGAATGCCTTGAAGAGATTCATTTTAAAATCTGCACAATACACCCTGCCTTTTTACAGATTGTTAAGAAAAAAGTCTGATTCTGAGCATACAGATGATTGTAAAGAAGAGTTTGAATCTTTGAAGAAAACCTTATCCACACCCCTAATACTTACCCGACCACTTTCATTTTTATAAGAGAATATGGGGAAAACCAGATCCATGTGTACTTCATTCTAAAGCTCTGTCGGGGGAAGAACCACTATACCATAAGATTGAAAAGGCATCATTGGCGTTAGTAACAACATTGTGCATGCTATGACGATACTTGCTCACACATCCAATAGTAGTTTGTGCATTACCATCGTTCAATATCATTATTTCTCAACTGTATCCATTTCTGATTCTAGAACGTAACAAAACCTATTTTGAATAAGTCTCCTTGTGAATTATGGAAAGGTAGAAAGTCTAACATTTTGTGTTTCCATCGACTTGGTTACACATATTTTACTTTAAACACTAAGAATTACCTTAACAAGTCTGTTTTAAAAGAATAAATGTGTATCTTATTAGGATACATATTGTATAAAAAATAAACATTAACCGTGGAATAAGCATTACATGTGAAGTTTGGTTACAAATAACTTGACCATAATAAGTGAAAGCTAATGCAAGAATTTTCTGATTTACAAATTGTAGAGGAATTAAAGTCAGTTCTCTCTAATTAAGTAAAACCCACTCCAAATGAATCTGGTGAGGCAGATAATACTGATAATGAAGATTCATCTTGTCATATGCATCAATGGAACTACAAATCATTGCATACTAAAGATGAAATCATTAGAAGAAAATATGATCTTATGAGGATTAGATCTTCCTTCATAACTAAATCCTTTGTGCTTGGAGTTATTTCCATGATAGAGTCAACATCAATAGATGAGTCTCTTGATGCGTGCTTTTCGCAAGTATACGAACGCGTCAGAGTAATATAAAAGATTGTCGAATCCATAGAGACCAAGTGTCAATCTATCGTTATCTATTGTTACAGTGTTTATCTAAGGTAATTGAAATAGGGGTTTTAAGAGTGCACAATGAAAAATAAAGTATTAAATAAAATTCAATTAATAAAGACAGGTTCGAATGTAATTCACGAAATAAATTAACAATCCAAGTACTTGCTAATAGAATTACTTATGGGCAGTGTTTCCTACTTTGAAAAGAACCAATTTAACGGGAACTGTCGCTTTCGCGTATTCAGAACCGAGTTGTACTCCCTAATCAAACCCTCTTATTGTCACTTATAAAAAGGTGCGCATTGCGTTAGAGTAGTAAACCTATTTTTAAGAAATATAGTATCTTGACTAAGTTGAAAAGTATTTTGACCTGGATTTCTGAACCAAAAGAGGTTCTCACGAACCAGACTCTAAACTTATAAACGCGTCCGAAAATAGTTTTAAAATCACTTTTCTTTTTCAGTTAAAAACTCTTAATGAACTAAACAAAGCACTTTCGCTGTATTTGAAATAGTTAAAAACAACTAAGTTTAAACAGACGTCGGACGACTTTCGATCTTACCCAACGGAAATGAAGTGCGCGAAAACTTAAGTTGAAAGTCAAAATAGCCCTTAAGTGTTTCTACGAACAATTGTACGGATTATCGGTTCAATTACGATCCTTACATTCTAACCTTTATAGGTTTATCTAGACATGGTAAAGTAAAGATGCATTTTAATTTAAATAAAAGTAGTGCGGGTGCGGAAAGTAAATAAAAGTAGTGCGAGTGCGAGAAATAAAGAAAGTAAAGGCGAGTGCGAGAAATAAAGAAAGTAAAGGCGAGTGCGAGAAATAAATAAAAGTAGTGCGAGTGCGGGAAATAAATAAAAGTAGTGCGAGTGAGAGAATTAAATAAAATAAAGTGCGAGTGCGAGAAATAAATAAAGTAAAGGCAGTGCGGGAAAGTAAACAAAGTAAAGGCAGTGCGAGAAATAAATAAAGTAAGGTGCGAGTGCGGGAAAGTAAAATGGGCAAAGGTAAAGCAATAAAACCTGCTCCAATCGGAGGGTCGAATAAAGTGCGTAACAGAAATAAAAATGGCGGCAGGATTAACTTCCTTCCAAAGTGCTCCAAACTCGATTACAGACTCGATTACACAGTGTGGCAACACTCCAATGTGAAGCGATTACCACTTTTACAATGCTGATATATGCCTAGTTGTAACTAAGTTTGGGTGATGAAACAAATGAAATCAAGGCTCTATGTATAGGCAAGGAAAAATAATGGAAATGATAAGGATGCCCCTCAGTTTGAAAATGGGAGGGAAACATATTGTTCTTGTGGCGCCCGCCACAACATCATGGCGCCTGCCACAGGAGGAAATTGTGGCGCCCAAGTGGAGATAGTGGGAGATGTGGAAGTTGAGGAGAAGTTGAACTGGGACACGTCATGGCTGGACCCATGGCGCCAGCCACAATGGGAGCCACAAGTGTAAAATGCTGATTTTTAGGCTTTTTAGCTCATTTTCGCTCCTTTTCTCGATCGGGGCTCCGATTAGATTGAAAACCTGAAAACAAAGAAAAACATAGTAATAACATAACAAAATAACAATAAAATAACTAAAATTCATGCGAAATCGGAGTCGAAAATGCAAAATTTGTGCAAACCCTTTTATTTGACCCAAATGCAGTTGTGGGGGATCGGATCGTAATCCTCCCTACCGAGTTCAGCGCCAGATACCTCTGAACCAACTAACAGCGGGTGAGTTTTTCTTTTTCTTTTGCAGCAAATTTTTTATAACTTTTTGGTTTAAATGACTTTGTGAGGGTCACCTATCCCGGAGTTGCCTTTTTCTTTTATTTATTTCACTGGATCATTCACTTATGTTCATCGGTCCCCTACGTAGAGGATGCTTAGGCCGGAGCTGACTGCTGGAATAAACTACTGAGGACTATACTGAAATAATAACTAAGGCCATGGTATATGGGGTTTCGGGAGTGATTCCTATATTCATGAAGTCTATGGTGCTAAAACGATACTAATGTTTCAAAAAGTTCTCCCAAGTCACCACATCCTAACTCAAACCTCTCTTAAAGCCCAAAAACTTTCAGAATAACACCGTTTTCTTTTGCAAATTTTTTTTTGGTAGGGCTAAAGGAATGGGGAGATTAGGATGTACTAAAGATACACTATACTGGTGACTCGTCAGACACATGCATTTTCTAAAGCACTCTAACTAAAAGCAAAATAAAACAAAGTAAACAACTAAAAAGCAATAAAAAATAAACAATCTAACTAAAAACAACAAAGAAAAGTAGAAAGCGATAAAATCTCCTCCCACACTTAAATCGAACTTTGTCCCCAATGTTTCAAAGTAAGATAAGGGGAGAGTAACCTGTCATACTACTGTTGACCACTGGTTCCTTCGCCATCCTGAGGTGGACGACGGGATCAGCTGCGACGACGGTCTCTCTGATCCATCCTGGCTTGTAAGGCATCCTGAGCAGTCCTCATCTCTCGAAGGTTGCCTAAAATGGAACCCTGAGTGGCTTCTATCAGTGCAGAATGCTGACGGTGGTAGTTCTGCTGACGAGATTGCTCGTTTGTGATCGCAAGTAGGGTCTGTGCAATAGTTTCATAGGATCGATCTGTCCTCCGCTGGGATTCTTGCATGAAGCTCATGTTGTCCTCTAGTTGTTGTTGAATGGTAGAGAGTAGGTCATCACGCCTTTGTTCTCTAGCCATGTGGTCGTGCCACATCTCCTCTGTAATATAGAATCCAGGAGAAGAACCTGCAAAAGAAGAAGATGGTGCGGTGTGTGATGGTGAAGGGTGATGGGGGGACATATGAGGTACGGGAGATTGCTCTCTCCAATCAAACTCTTCATCAGTTTCGTGTCCCTCCTCATCAGGAACATTAGGAGGAAGTGGGCCTGAAACAGGTGGAGCATCTAAAACATAGGTCCAGTTCCTTTCATTACATACATCAGTACATCTAGTGCACGGTAAGACAACAGATGGGATAGCTATACCATGAATCATAAGCACATAACCTCCTTCTCTTCTCACTTGGCACAATTTCATATCTCTCAGAAATTTAAGGTTGATTGTGCGAGGAGCTAAGGGAACTAAGGTAGCTATCTCATTGTTCAGGTTAAGAGCCCGAGCAATAGACGTAATGAGTCCTCCAAAAACAATAGGTCCCGCTTTATTAAGAGTTAAAGCCATATGAGCAATCATAAACGGGACCGAATTAATCCTCCTATTTGTGAGGCTTCCTTGTAAAAATAGAAGCTTCCGAGCATTAACCTTGTTTGGATTCTTCCGGCCAAAAATAGTACATGCCAACAGATATCTAAAAACTCTGATGGCCGGGTTATGGATGGTCGAGGCAAGAATTCCTTCAAAAGAATTTATTGAAGTATTAGACAATCTCTGCCAGAAGGAAAACACCTCGACCAACCAATCTGAATCCAAAGGGCCCTCACAAATAGCACCTTCCCCATGAGGAATTCCTAACAAACTTGCTAGTTCGTCGGTACTAAACTCATACTCAACAGAAAACATTCGAAATCTAACAGTACCAACTGTACTAGCAGTGTTAGGACTGACAATATAAATTAAAGAACTTAAAAACTCGATTGTCAGTCGCTCAAAGGTAGGCTCTCTGTTTGAAAAGATAGTGTGCAAGCCTAAAAAATCTAACAAATGAAAAACACTATGGTAGGTACCCAAAGTATAAAGACAGTTATCATCCACGTACCTCGTTGGGAGAATTTCCCGATTTTGCAGCCTTTCTATAATCTTTCTCTGCCTATCCCCAGGTTTCCCTCCGCGAAGAATAAATCTGTTGAACTCCATTGTTTTGCTCTTGGAATGTGATGAAGAAGATGAAGATGGGTTTATATAAAAAAGGTGGGATTTTTATGGAAATTGATGGATGAAAATTAAAATGGAAGTTGGAAAGGTAAATTATATGGTGGGAAGATGAGAAATATAGGAGCTTTTATGGGGTTCAAGGGAGTTTTTGGAAGAGGAAAAAATGGGTTTTGGAGGTTTGAAGGTTTGAAAATGGTGAAATATGTGAATCTTCCCCGAGTTTTATCAGACGCTGTGGCGGGCGCCACAGTATCCATGGCGGGCACCACAAGGGTAATTTGAGTTGGGCTGAATTTTGACTCATTTGGTATGGGCTTCTCCATGCTCTTTTTGGTCTGGGGGTCCGGATAGCATTTTCATTGTTTTTTCTAATGAAATAAGGCTTGCACAATTTTATAAAAATAAAATTTAAACATTAGACAAATAAATAAATAAATAAATAATACTATTAGATTATAATATAAATATAAAGGAAATAAACACACATAATATATATATATATATATATATATATATATATATATATATATATATATATATATATATATATATATATATATATATATATATATATATATATATATATATATATATATATATATATATATATATATATATATATATATATATATATATATATATATATATATATATATTATATATATATATATATATATATGGAAATATCAATGTGCTAACATAGTTAGAAAATATACCAAATGCGATAATATAAAATAAGTCTGGGAAATACGAAAAATAATATAAGCATAAATAAGAAAGAATAAACGAGACGGTAAATTCAAACAACAGGGGGTTCCTCTGCCTGACTGGATCCACGAAGTACGGCTATCTCCTGACGAAGCTCTGCTATCTCTTGGTACAAACAATCAGCCTCAATAGCATGTGTAAGATCGGATACCGCCATCTGTAAAGTAAGGTCAGCCACCTCCTGCCTAAGCTCGACAGTCTCTGTGCGACACTCGGCAATCTGCGTGCGGATATCTGGGGTCTGCAAAGATAAATTATTAGAGAGCACATTAATCTTGGGTGAAAGCGGCGTAGGAGTATAATCAGCAACAGGAGGGGATCTAGGCTCCTCAACAGTCTCTCCATGACCCTCCAAAGCATAACTCCAGTTAGTTGGGTCATGAACACTGGTCATCATCAGATCTGGCAGTGTAAAGTAGTGTATTATCTCGCTATCAATCAACAATCTGAACTGTCTGGGATTGAAGGAGGATCTCCTTATCAATCCTCTAGTCAAGCAGAAATCAATATCCATAGTAGTATAGCCACAGAAAGTCCTGAGATGGAGCAGCTTGCGGGATAGGCCTAAGGCAATGGAAATCTGCGTGACAATCCCTCCTACACGAATAACTCCTTCGGATGATCTGGCAACATTGCTAAGGCCACACAGCAGAAAGTTCCCACATGCCACAGGGCGTGACTGGGATGCACAAAATAACAAAAATATCTCCTCCTCACTCAGCAGAGTCTCAGCATCTGGTCTTCCAAGAAAAGAGTGCGTCAGTATCATATGGAAATACCTCATAGCAGGGTTGTGGATAACCTAGGACAACTGAGTGGAAGGATTCTGACTCCCTCCACCAGAGATATCGCTCCAGAATTTCTCCACTTCCTTACTCAGAAAGTATCCCATCGGCGTCTCAGAGATAGCGTTGGGGGTAGTCTGAAAACCTAATAAGTCACCAAACTCCTTCGGGATGAAAGAGTACTCAATCTCGAATAGCCTAAAAACAGCATGTCCATCTGGTCCGGAGTAAGGATCATAATCAGACGAGCTGAGGAACTGCAAAGTCAAGTTCCTGTAGGTGTTGCTCAGCTCATAAGTGAATTCATCCCATTGGAGTTGGTGGCACAGGAATCTGATGCTCGGCTCAATGCCTAGGGCTTCCATGCAATCCTGGTCCAGATAGCATGTAGGTGCCATAGGGCGCTGGTAGAGAACTATGTAACGCTCCCTCTGGGTGTCATCTCTGAAAGCCACGTGCATGTCATCAAAGTTCTGCATCCTGCAAAGGTTAGGGAAAAGGATCCTGAAAACACAAACATTGCAAATGATATTTAGTCCTGACGAAAATATGATTAAAAATAAAATAAAGTAAATAAATGCAAAAAAAGTAAAACAAGATAAGAAAACCGTGGGTTGCCTCCCATGCAACGCTTGTTTAACGTCGTTAGCTTGACGATCGAAACTTATACATCTATTGTAGGAATTGGTGGATCTATCAGAGTGTGACTGGAGTAGTCTGTCGGAATGTCTCCTCCTTCATAGAGCTTCAGTCTTTGCCCATTTACAATGAATGGACTACAGGTTTCGTTCTTGATTTCTACAACTCCGGATCTCAGAATCTTAGATACTTTGAAAGGGCCAGTTCATCTTGAACGCAGCTTCCCATGGAAAAGTCGTAACCTAGAGTTGAACAGGAGAACAGGGTCGCCTATATCGAAATCTATTTTCACAATTATTTTGTCATGCCAAGCTTTTGTTCTCTCTTTGTATATTTTGGCATTCTCGTAGGCAGATTGCCTGAGTTCTTCCAGTTTGTGGATGTCAAGGATACGTTTTTCGCCAACGGTCAGGTAATCCAAATTCAAAGTTTTAATGGCCCAATAGGCCTTATGCTCTAATTCAAAAGGTAAATGACAAGATTTTCCATAGACTAGTTGGTAGGGAGTTGTTCCTATAGGGGTTTTGAAAGCGGTTATGTAGGCCCATAATGCTTCTTGGAGCTTCTGAGACCAATCTCTTCTAGATATAGAAACAATTTTTTCTAGAATTTGTTTTATCTCCCTATTGGATACTTCTACTTGGCCACTAGTCTGCGGGTGGTATGGTGTTGCTACTCTATGCCTAACTCCATATTTGCTTAAAAGTTTATCAAATATTCTTGATATGAAGTGCGATCCTCCATCGCTTATGACTAAACGGGGTGTTCCAAATCTGGGGAATATGTAGTTTTTAAATAACTTGATCACTACTCTAGTGTCGTTTGTGGGTGCAGCTATAACTTCAATCCACTTAGACACATAGTCCACAACTACTAAGATTTACTTGTTTCCTAAGGATGGTGGGAAAGGTCCCATGAAATCTATACCCCAAACGTAGAAGAGTTCTACTTCTTGAATGTTTCTTAGAGGCATTTCGTCACGTCTTGAAATATTTCCCGTGCGTTGGCATCTATCACATTTGACCATGCAAGCATGGACATCGTGCCACATGGTAGGCCAGAATAGGCCAACTTGAAGAATCTTGGCGTATGTCTTAGAGGTGCTCGCATGTCCACCATAAGGTGCAGAGTGACAATGCTCAATTATACTTTTTATCTCCTCTTTTAGAACGCAACGGCGAAAAATGCCGTCTTTACCCCTTTTGAAAAGGAGCGGTTCGTCCCAATAAAAGTTTCTCACATCGTTAAAGAACTTCTTCTTCCTGTGGTAGTCAAGATCAGGGGGTATGATATCAGCATCTAGGTAATTAACAAAGTCTGCATACCAATGGTACCATGGTACGTTACTTACATCTAAGGATTTTTGGAAGTGCTCATGAGGGCCTAGGCTATCGTCTTCAATGGCTTCTAGTTTAGCTATCAGTCTATCATAGGCAAAATCATCATTTATGGGTACGAAGTCTGGTTTTAAGTGTTCTAGCCTAGAAAGGTGATCAGCTACTACATTTTCAGTGCCTTTTTTATCTCTGATATCTAAATCAAACTCTTGTAGTAACAGAATCCATCGGAGTAACCTGGGCTTGGCATCTTTTTTACTTAATATGTAACGAATGGCAGTATGATCGGTGTAAACTATAATTTTGGCTCCTCCTAGATAAGATCTAAATTTATCTATAGCAAAAACTACAGCAAGTAGTTCCTTTTCAGTTGTTGCGTAGTTAAGTTGGGCAGCGCCTAGGGTTCTACTGGCATAATAAATCACATGTAATTTTGTGTCTTTTCTTTGTCCTAGAACGGCTTCAACGACGTAATCACTAGCATCGCACATTATCTCAAAAGGTTCTGACCAATCAGGGGGTTGCATGATGGGTGCTGAAATCAACGCTTATTTCAAAAGATTAAATGCTCTTTACATTTTCCATCGAAAATGAATTCAACATCTTTCATTAAAAGGCCAGTTAAAGGTTTAGTTATTTTGGAGAAGTCCTTGATAAAACGCCGGTAGAATCCAGCATGTCCAAGGAAACTTCGGACTTCTCTGATAGTTTTGGGTGGTTTTAGGTTCTCTATGACTTCTATCTTAGCTCTATCTACCTCAATACCTTTTTCAGAAACTATATGTCCTAAAACAATCCCTTCGGTGACCATGAAATGACACTTTTCCCAGTTTAGCACAAGGTTCACCTCCACGCATCTCTCCAGGATTTTCTCAAGGTTAGAAAGACAATTTTGAAAATCAAATCCACAAACCGAGAAATCATCCATAAATACTTCCATGATACCATCTAGGTAATCTGCAAAGATTGACATCATGTAGCGTTGGAAAGTAGCTGGGGCGTTACAGAGTCCGAATGGCATTCGTCTGTAGGCAAAAGTTCCATAAGGGAATGTAAAGGTAGTTTTTTCTTGATCTTCCAGGTGGATAGGCATTTGGAAGAATCCTGAGTATCCATCTAGATAGCAGAAGTAAGAGTGTCTGGCTAGACGCTCCAACATCTGGTCTATAAATGGTAAAGGGAAATGATCCTTCCTGGTTGCTTTATTTAAATTTCTGTAGTCTATGCACATCCGCCATCCTCCTTCTATCCGTTTTACTACATGTTCGCCTTTATCATTTTGCACGACTGTGATGCCTCCCTTTTTAGGTACTACATGCACATGGCTCACCCACTTACTATCCGAGATCTGATAGATTATACCTGCCTCAAGTAACTTAAGAACTTCCTTTTTAACAACATCACTCATTATAGGGTTTATTCTTCTCTGATGTTCTCTGGAGGTCTTTGAATCTTCTTCGAGCAAAATCTGATGCATGCATACGGATGGGCTTATACCTTTCAGGTCAGAGATATTATATCCTAAGGCTGAGGGATATCTTCGTAAAACATCTAAGAGTTGGTCTGTTTCCTCTTGGCTCAAGGTAGCACTGACTATAACTGAACGGTTCATCTCTTCATCGAGGAACTCATATCTCAGGTTCTTAGTGTTGGTGTAAGCCCTAGAGGCCAATACTTTTGGTACTTGTATCGAATTATTTAATAATAATAAAAGGCATTTTCTTTATTATGGTTGATTAATAAAGTCCTTGGAATAGATAGTCCGTTTAATGTATTAAGTGTGACTTAATCATGAGAACACATTAAACATAAGGACACTATTCTTAAAGTATCCGTAGTCGAGCTTTAGTGTGAAGTGGGATAACATTAAAGCATTAAGACTATTATGTTTGTAGACTGATGATCACATCTCATGGATCATGGATAAAGAGTTATCAAGTCTTAAACATAGGTATGAATATTAGGAGTAATATTTATACCAGATTGACCCGCTATGAGAATACTATATAGAAAGTTATGCAAAGTGTCATAAGTTATTCTCATGGTGATAATAGTGTATACCACTCTTCGACCTGAAACCACTATGGATCCTAGATGTAGAGTTGAGTGCTTTATTGCTGATCCAACATTGTCCGTAACTGGATAACCATAAAGACAGTTGATGGGTACTCCACGAAGCATGCTGAGGGACATGAGTGACCTAGATGGAATTTGCCCATCCTTCATAACAGGATAAATGTCTATGGGCCCAATATTGAACTAGACAAGGATGACACGGTCTATGCCTTGTGTTCAATATAGACATAAGGGCAAAAGGGTAATTATACACATAAGTATTATCACAGAAGGAATTGTCAGATCACATGATATTTTCGTGTCTTGGGTAGTGTAACACGGTGGGAGAACTGACTTTAGTAAAATGTTGCGGATAGCAAGAGTCGCCACCGACTTTTATTTTATCCAAAAGGAAAGGACATAAAAGAACAGGAAAGACCTTAAAAAGATTTTGAGTTCGGGGGGTAGGTTATACAAAGGGAAGGTATTAACACCCTTTATATCCATGGTTATCCATGGGCTCTTAGTTACTTAGCTCACTTTGTTTGTTTGCAAGAGTGTAGTGTGTGATTAGAAAAATTTCTTTAAGTACTTTGTAATGACCCTCGTATGGGTGTATACAAAGCCTAGTTTAGAAATTGTGAGGTGTAAAAGTAATTTTGAAAAGGATGAGCAAGTAACTATGAGATACCTACCCTAGATTAAGTCTTTCGTGTTCTCGTATATTCTTTCAATTGTAAGACTGTCCCTATTATTAAGGAATAGGTAGTCATTACCTTGGATGTATTTAAGGGACGGGCGTAGGGTCATCGTATGGTCAATGAAGGCAACATAAGGGGTGTCTTTAGCAACTCGTAGGGACTATCATCATATTTACCGAAGGGACAAGATCATTATATCGTAGGCAACCTCGTAGGGACTTGATCTTTTAAGTTTATAGGGACTTGATGATTTTTCTGTTTGAAGGGACTTTGCTTAAGACACCCCTATTTTCGAGGGACTTGACCATTTAAAGAAGGCAACCAAGAGGAATACCCTAGGAAGTACAGATGGCGATCAAAGATCGACTTACGTGTGTGAGTGTTATTTTTCAGATATTTGTCTTGAATTTAATTTTCTAAGTTCAATTATTTACAGTTAGTTTTTTGCACTCCCTAAATTACTAACCACGCAATAAATATTTACAAAAATAAAAGCAAGAAAAATAAATTCCTAAACTATTACATGGCTATGGGACAGATACACAATAATCAGGCGAGAAAGAATAAATTTACAACCTATACATTTGTTCCTAATATTATAAATAAAACAAAATTAAAATAAGGAAAATAATGAAGCAAAAATAGAATAGATAAAAGCAAGAAATAATAAAATAATAAATAAACAATGGTAATAAAGCAATAATAAAATAACAATAATAATAAAGTGATAATAAAAAGGTTAGAATTTTAAAAGAAATTATTTTAGGTTAAACAAGTTAGATTTTTTTAGAAGTTATTAGAAAAATATGAGTTTAAAATAAATTAGTAATAATAAAAGAATTTAAAATACATTAATGTACAAATTATAAAATAAAAGAGTTATATGAAAAATATTAAGTTAGTTATTTACAAAATAAATAAAGATTATAGAAAATATCAAATTATTAGATTAATAGGTTTATTATTATTATTCAATTAGAAAAATGGTCAATTAGATTTTATTTACAAAATATATAAGGATTTATTATTATAAGTAAGTAATAAAAAAAAGTTATTAAAATAGTTAGTATTTATTATTTATTTACAAAAAATATAAAGGTTATAGAAAAATATTAAATAATTAATTTAGTAAGTTTTCACGCCCTACATTACTAAACCACGCAGTTAATATAGGATCAATGGCAGGAATTTAAATGGCAGAAAAATAAATGGCAGAAAAATAAAATGTCAGAAAATAAATGGCAGAAAATAAAACCCTAATTATTACAACGCTTTGGTGCAGTTACATAATAAAGATGACGAAAAGTAAAACTGAAAATATTACAAGTTAAAACTTAAAATATTACAAGGGCGAAGCAGTTACAGTGTATGAATAACATAAATATGAGTGAAAATAGGAAATAATAATAAGGTTTGTTAAGGTTTAAGAAAAAGTTTATGGTTTAGAGGAAATAACACGGTTAAAGTTTTAGGTTTGAAATTTAGAGTTTGTGGCGAAATTGTCAGGGTTTAGGAAAAATCAGGGTAGTTAGTTATGAAAAAAAATGTGCAGATCTAAATATATGTATATAAAAAAAATAAAAAAATATGAATTAAAAAAAAACAACGGCGTTGCTAGCGCAAAATTGCGATCATCGCAACTGGATCGGATAACACAAATGTCACGCCTCATACACGTATATGTGAAAACGGCGTATTGACACGATCCGATCCGAAAACATAATCAAATTATAATATAAAATAGAAATATATATATATTTAACACACTAGTTACATATTATAAATTATATATTATATGATCCATATGCATTTTTATTAACAACAAAATTATTATTATATTATATTATATATTATGAGACATGTAAAACTTATATAAAAACAAACACATCAAATACATAATACAATGAACCAAATTATTATACATGTTATACTTATGTGCATAAAAAAGCAAAACGGCGATATCCTGATATATTTAACCAAACCGCATGTATCTGGAATACATAACACAGTCACACATATGAACATGTATTTGAAACACAGTAACAAATATATCAACAAAATAGATAAAGTATATATCATATATAAACTATTAGCAAACTGTGTGTACGATAGTATAGATCAGCCACTCTCAGTTTCTCTTTTTTGTTCTGTCTTTGGCCCCCCTCTATCAGTCATGCTAGTAAATATATATAGGAACAAATTAGGTTAATGATAATGGGCCTAAGTTTATTTTGAAACCCAATATTAAATTAAAAACTGAATAAAGTTAAATAATTAAAATAGTTAAAATTAAAATAAAAACTAATTAACCTATTTATTTATTCTAGACCCAATATAAAAATAAATAGACTCAAAAAAAATAAAAGTCGGGCACCAAAATGCTCGAAAAAATCAAATGAACACGTCAAAATAATCAGCGCGAAATAAATGACTCGGAAAAATACAGCGTTTGGTCGGATTTTGAAATAAAAATTATGACCGTTTAAACTGCTCAGACTGATCAACATATGACCAAAAATAGTCGTAAAAATATTTTTAGCATGTCAAATTAAAACACGTGAACCGCAGATTAATGTTACCGACATTGGCAAACTTAAACTTGACATTTTTTCGTTGACTAATTTTAGGCACAGTTAAAAAGTTAATTTGACCAGTTTGTTTGTAAATTCCGAGAAATTATTCCGGCTAATATTAAGACAGAAAAAAATATTATGCTATGAAGATGATGCAAATGAATGTGAAACAAAAAATTGGTTAGAGTTTAAAATAGAGGGAAAATTTTGGGGTGCAACAGCTGCCCCTGTTCAATTTCCTGAAACCTGAGGAGTTAGATTGGCCTGTGTGCCATTCGTGACTTGGAAGGTTGAAGGGGATTGAACACAAAAGCCCAAAAATTTGCACTCGCCGGTGCGTAAAGTAACACTGATGACTGGTTGTATATGCTTAAGTGGGCTTGAAAATGCCACTTGGAAGAACTGGAGATGGGCTTATAGATGCCATCCATAATATCAGGAGGTGATAATATCTTGATGTTGATACTGGATATCAGTACTAGGTCTTCGTATAGGCCGTCTCTGAATCGTATCTAAGAACATACTTTTAATTTAAGTGTCAAAACCAAATCTTCGTGGCGATTTCTTTCTGAATTAAGTATCAGCACTAGACCTTCGTATAGATCGTCTCTGAACTGTTTTGAATTGTTGAATAGACCAGTAGAAATAAATCTTCGTGATGATTATCTCTTCTGGAAATATCCTGGATTAGGGAATAGATCTTCGTATAGACCGTTTGCCTACTATCCGAGGACAAAAGAGTATCAGGATTAACTCTCCTGAAAACATCCTGGACTAGGGAATAGATCTTCGTATAGACCGTTTGCCTACTATCCAAGGACACCTTGAGTAATGATTAAGTATCAGCACTAGATCTTCGTATAGATCGTTTCTGACCTGTTGTGAATTATTGATAGTATTTTATCTGTATATAACCATCCTGCAAGGAAAAGGTTAGTTTATGCAATATGTATGCTTGCATGGCATGGTGCATCTAAGTAAATGTATTATGCACTTATGGATATGCCATGGTATGATGTAAATGATGTATGTATGAATCATGCGGCCTGAAGCGTCCGGATATCTTTGTATAACAACTGCTGGCTAGGGAAAATAAATCCCGATTCGTTGCTGAAGAATATGAGGAACTCGTTCCCGTCTTGTTTGATAGTATAGTATTTGTCACTTCCCGTATTCGTTCGTCGTACTTCTATTGAAGGAATAAGTTCCTGAGTATCCCGACTGAGGATAAAAGAGATGGACATAAATTCAAGGGGAGACGTAATTCGAAGCATCTATAAAGATAGATTTGCTCTACTGGGGATTTGTAGTGGGGATGAACCGGCGAAGCTTCGTTGAACTACTACCCTCGTTCGTCCTTAGTAAATACTATTACTGCATTTTATGCATTTCTGGTAAACATCAATCGTATTCAAAAGCATACATACATTCAAACACAACCAATGAACGTTTTCGCTTATGTAAATAGAGTAAAAGTAAATCTGGATTCAAAGATGAAATTTTATTTATATCACAAAGTGACCTATACATAGGCAAGTTTGTACAAGGAGACAGAAATCCTAGTAAGAGGAATTCGTCGTAAATTTTTTATAAAACAAAGAAAACAGCTATGTGAAAAATGATCCTATTGAGTTTCAATTCTACTATTGCCATTATCTTCAAATATCTCATCTTCTGCTGTTGAGACAGAAACGATTGAATTGATCTTTATCTGTTTGAACTTGATTTAGGTAGCACCATCAGTTGAAGTTACATGAGTGATCCAAACGAGACATAGTCATACGCTTTAATCCCTAACTTTTGCCTGGATTGCCCTTTCAGGTTTTCAATCCACCGGGATACCCTTTTTTGCCCAAGCCGCCTTTTCAGGTTTTCGACTTGCCGGGTGTACATTTTTTTAATATATATCCCTAATTTTTGCCCGAACCCTTTTGGTTTGCCGGGATGCCCTTATTTTTGCCTAGGCCAGTCAACCTAGCGGGTCTCTTTTTATGCGTAGTATTTTTTAACTATGTCTGCGTTTACAGGCTGTGGAAAGTCTTCACCCTCCATAGTAGTAAGCATCATGGCACCTCCTGAGAATACTCTTTTGACCACAAATGGTCCTTCATATGTAGGAGTCCACTTGCCCCTAGGATCACCCTGTGGTAGTATGATACGCTTGATTACCAAGTCACCAGCCTGATATACCTTTGGCTTAACCTTCTTATTGAAAGCTTTGATCATCCGTTTCTGGTACATCTGACCATGACAAACAGCTGCCAACCTCTTCTCATCAATCAAATTTATCTGGTCGAGTCGAGTCTGAATCCACTCATCTTCATCCAAGCCTGCATCCTTCATGATTCTTAAGGAAGGGATCTGAACTTCAATGGGCAGAACTGCTTCCATACCATAGACTAAGGAGAATGGGGTTGCCCCTGTTGAAGTACGTATTGTAGTACGATAACCATGAAGAGCAAATGGTAACATCTCGTGCCAATCCTTGTAAGTAACAGTCATCTTCTGTAGAATCTTCTTAATGTTCTTATTAGCAGCTTCTACTGCCCCATTCATCTTCGGACGATACGGAGAAGAGTTGTGATGCTTAATCTTGAACTGCATGCAGAGATCAGTAATCATGGTATTGTTCAGATTAGAGCCATTGTCTGTGATAATCCTTTCAGGGATGCCATACCTACATATGAGATTATTCTTAATGAATCGAGCCACAACATTCTTGGTAACAGATGCGAATGAGGCTGCCTCTACCCACTTTGTAAAGTAATCAATAGCAACTAGGATGAAACAATGCCCATTAGAAGCAATAGGCTTGATCTCACCAATCATATCAATGCCCCACATGGCAAAAGGCCAAGGAGCAGTCAACACATTTAATGGAGCCTGAGGTATATGCACTTTATCAGCATAGATTTGACACTTGTGACATGTCCTGGAATGTTGATAGCAGTCAGCTTCCATGGTAGACCAATAGTATCCTGCTCTCAATATCTTCTTTGTCATAGTATGACCACTAGAATGAGTGCCAAAAATCCCATCATGCATGTCTTCCATAATCTCTGTTGCTTCCTTCTTATCCACACAACGAAGCAAAGTTGAATCATGATTGCGTTTGTACAAAATTCCATTACTCAAGAAGAACTTAGCAGAAAACCTCCTCAAAAACTTCTTATCTTTGACAGATGCCCCTTCAGGGAACTCCTGAGTTTCAAGATATCTTTTTACTTCATAGAACCAAGGATTTTCCTCTCCTCCTTCAGTATCAATCTCATTGCAGTATGCAGGCTTCTCAAATCTATCAATAGTAATCTTGGGAGCTTCATCATCCCAGCTAATCTCAAACATAGATGCCATGGTGGCTAATGCATCTGCCAACTGATTCTCTCCTCGTGGAATGTGTCCAAAGGTAATCTCTTCAAAATGTGGGATCAAAGACAGCACATGCTCTCTGTAGGGAATAAGATGTTCATGCTTGGTATCCCAATCTCCTTTAATCTGACTCACTACCAGGGCTGAATCTCCATATACGTCCAGGAACTGAATTTTCATATCAATGGCAGCTTTGATGCCCAGGATACATGCCTCATACTCAGCCATGTTATTGGTACAATAGAAACAAAGTCTTGCAGTAATCGGGGTATGACAACCTTCAGGGGAAATGATCACAACACCAACACCATTACCAAGTGCATTAGAAGCTCCATCAAAAACCATAGTCCATCGGGATCCTTGTTCAGGTCCGTCATATTGTCCAGGTTCTTTGGTAATAATCATAATGTCTTCATCGGGGAATTCAAAACTCATTGACTGATAATCATCCACTGCTTGATGAGCCAAATGATCAGCTACAACACTTCCTTTAATGGCCTTCTGAGTAGTGTACTGTATATCATATTCTGTTAAGATCATTTGCCATCTCGCTATTCGTCCGGAGAGAGCAGGTTTCTCGAATATGTACTTGATTGGATCCATCTTCGAAATCAATAAGGTAGTATGAGTCAACATATACTGTCTTAGTCGGCGAGCAGCCCATGCCAAAACGCAACAAGTTTTCTCGAGCAGTGAGTATCTTGTTTCACAGTCGGTAAACTTTTTGCTAAGGTAGTATATTTCCTGTTCTTTTCGACCAGACTCGTCATGTTGCCCCAACACACACCCCATTGAGTTGTCTAATACTGTTAAGTACATAATCAAGGGTCTTCCATCAACTGGTGGCATCAAAATTGGAGGTTCTAGGAGATATCTCTTGATTTCATCAAAGGCTGTCTGGCACTCATCATTCCACTCCATTACCTGATCTTTCTTTAACAACTTGAAGATTGGTTCACAGGTAGCAGTTAATTGGGAAATAAATCTTGCGATGTAATTCAATCGTCCCAAGAAACCTCTAACTTCCTTCTCAGTACGGGGAGCTGGCATCTCTTGTATAGCTTTCACTTTTGTAGGGTCTACTTCAATACCTTTTCCACTGATAATGAAACCCAGGAGTTTACCAGACCTAACTCCAAAAGTACACTTGTTTGGGTTCAATCTCAATTTGTATTTCTTCAACCTTTCAAACAACTTATGCAGATGATCAAGGTGTTGCTCTTCATTCTGGGACCTGGCTATCATATCATCCACATATACCTCTATCTCATGATGAATCATATCGTGAAACAAAGCCACCATAGCACGCTGATATGTTGCCCCGACATTCTTCAAACCAAATGGCATCACTTTATAGCAAAAGGTACCCCACTGTGTAACAAATGTAGTCTTCTCCATATCTTCAGGTGCCATCTTGATTTGATTGTAACCAGAGAAACCATCCATGAAAGAGAATACTTTATGCTGAGCAGTGTTGTCTACCAGAACATCAATATGAGGCAGTGGAAAGTCATCTTTGGGGCTGGCCTTATTCAAATCCCTGTAGTCTACACACATACGTACTTTACCATCTTTCTTAGGTACCGGTACCACATTTGCAACCCATTGAGGATAAGAAGTCACAGCTAAGAACCCTGCATCAAATTGTTTCATTACCTCTGCTTTAATCTTTTCTGACATTTCAGGACGCATGTGACGAACCTTCTGCTTCTTTGGACGACAATCTTCTTTTACCGGTAAACGGTGAACCACAATGTCCGTATCCAACCCTAGCATATCTTCATAGGACCAAGCAAAGATTTCCACATAATCACGTAACATTTGAATTAATCTGCTCTTGACACCATCTTCTAATTCAGCTCCTATTTTGACCTCTTTCCTGTTTTCTTCAGTTCCCAGATTCACAACTTTGATTGGCTCTTCATGTGGCTGTATAGCTTTCTCTTCTTGTTGTAATAACCTAGCAAGCTCTACAGGTACTTCACAATCTTCATCCTTTCCATCTTCAGCTTGATAGATCGGATTCTCGAAATTATAATTGGCAATAGTAGAACTGTTATCAACAGGATCCAGAGTGGATGAGGATCTGCATTTTAGTGATGTGGGTGTGTGTAAGAACACATAGCTGATGAAAATAAAATAAAAGAAAAACAATGAGCCCAATATTTACGAAAACGAAACGTCCATTGATTTTTATTGAATGAAGTATGCAAATGAAATGACATCCCGAAACAAGCATACCATTGTGCCCCGGGTAAGGCACAAGGCTTAAAAGTTTAATTGTTCAAACTTAAAAATAACAACACAGTAATAGTATTTACTCCTGACTAAAGGAGATAGGAATAACGTCTTCAGTCTTCCAATTGTTGAGCCCATCACCCACAGTAGGAAAAATCCAGTTATCCAGATTGTAGTCTTTATTATAGTCACCCACAACATTGATTTGATCTTTCATGTTCCCTGGATTGGTGATACGAACAGCACGAGCACGACGAACATCCTTCTGGGACTCTGCAGTGAAACCCAAACCAAACTTGTCAGACTTGTAAGGAATGTCGGGAAGCTGACCCCAAATAGTGCAACCACCTTCTTCAACCACAGCTCTAGCATCTTTGAGGGAAGCCATTGTAGGAGGTACTCTGGTAACCACAGGAACTCTTTTAACCACAGGAGGAGCTTCAGTAGCGGGAACGACCCAAGGAACTACTTCAAATGTCTGGCAAGGAGTCTCAACATATTCACCTTCCACTTCAACATACTTAAATGTATTCACATGACTGACCATATATTCTTCCTCTCCATAAACAGTTACGATCTTTCCCTTCACTGGATATCTCAACTTCTGATGTAGAGTGGAGGTCACAGCACCTGCCCCGTGGATCCAGGGGCGCCCAAGCAAACAAGAGTACGCAGGACGAATATCCATTACATAGAAGGTAGAATCGAAGACTTGAGAGCCTACTTTGATCGGGAGATCTATTTCTCCATGCACCACTCTTCTTGAACCATCAAAGTCTCTCACCACTATATTACTTGATCTTAACACAGCATCTTCAGGACTGAGCTTGTTCAGAACCTCTTTGGGAAGTACATTCAATGAAGAGCCATTGTCTATCAACACATGAGACAAGGTAGTGCCCTTACATTCAATGGAGATATGTAAAGCTCTGTTATGGTTTCTTTTGGCAGGAGTCAAGTCAGCATCAGAAAAACCTAACCCATTATCATAAGTCAGATGTGCAACACAATTTTCAAATTGATCCACAGAAATTTCATTTGGTACATGAGCAGTCCTTAAGAATTTGATCAAGGCTTTAGCATGAGCCTCAGAACACAACAACAAAGACAACATGGAAATTTTTGAGGGAGTATGCCCCAACTGGTCAACAATATCATAATCACTCTTACGAATGATCTTCAACACTTCTTCCATCTGTTTAGAGAGATTTTCAGCAGTCGCTGCTTCAGCTTGCACAGGTTCAACCACAGGACCTTTGCCTCGAGCATCAGTACTTGGCTCAGAAGTGGAGGTAGTAGTTGGAAGAACTGTATTTTTTGAGGTAGCCGAAGGAGAGAAAATTCTTCCACTTCTGGTGATCTTACTAGATCCAACAATATTATCAACATCAAGGTTATCATCAGTAACAGGTGTATCAGTCAAAGGTTCCTGCTTAACACCATGGATATAAACATCAGAACCGTAATTCCAGGGTATAGCTTTATCAGAAGTATAAGGAATAGGGCCAGGAGTGGTAATAATCATGGGAGGCACTCTAACTTCAGCAACAGTCTTCACCAGGCCTTCAGCAGTAACTTTGATATGACCTTTGGAAGTGATCTTGACAGTCTGTTCAAGAGCCATTTCTGCTGAAATAAACAGCGAGAAGATAAGATACCTGTTCATAAGAAACCTGTGATGCAATAATATGGTATGTAGATGCTTATGCAATGTTTTCAAGGACCGTAGGATTTAAATTTGTTTAAACCACCAAAAAGTAAACTTTTATTAGTAATAAACTTGTTTGCCCCTTGGGCTTACAATAAAAATGAAATGAATACAAAAAATAGGGTTTTAAGTCTCCCATGGACGTTTCCTCTTTGTGTTGAGGTATGAGTTGAGATTCCGCTCCTCGTGAAGTTGTTTTGTTAGCTCCAGGATTCTTTCCTGACTTGCCTTGTAATGAGTCTCAAAAGTATCTCTTTGCTCCTTCAACTGGATCCAGGACCTCTGTAACTCTTCCATGTCAGTGGGCATGTCTGGATGAAGAATGATGTAAGAAGTATCTCCTTCAGCAACAGGCTCCATGGTAACTGGCAGGATAGCAGGATATGGCATCATAAGAGTCTGAGCACGAGATCGTACCCATCTGAGATATGGTTCCATAGGAATAGTGTACTTGGGTTCCAGAGTCTTGCTGTCAACCTTGTTCACTTTACCCCATGCTCGTATGAACCTTTGACGGTAACCTTGAAGATCGTTGTCGTAGTCGAACACAATACCTTGAATAAGCATGTCATGAGGACCATCAGTCCGAGCGTAACCAAACTGACGTAGAGCTAAAGAAGGGTTGTAGGTAATGCCCCCTCTTATGCCAAGGAGTGGCACATTAGGGAACTCCCCACAACGGTCAATGATGGTAACATTCTCCATAGATCTAGAGCACCAATGAATATCTGAATGAGAAAGTGACATAATCCTCTTGGACCACCTGAACCCTTGTTCATTCTTCATCACTGATCGAGGAAGGTGAGAAATAAACCACCTAGATAATAGAGGTATACAACACATCAGAGTTCCTCGTGCCTTCGTAGTACGGGTATGAAGAGAGTGTAAGATGTCTCCAAGTAATGTAGGCACTGGATTGCGAGTCAGAAATATGTTGATGGCGTGTACGTCTATGAACTGGTCTGGATTGGGGAACAGTACTAAGCCATAAATCAATAGGGCTAAGATCTCCTCAAAAGTATCATAACTCATAGCCTTCAGGAATACTTGAGCTTTCTCCATCAATACCTTAGCAAGAATACCCTTAACTCCACTCCTTGTTTCTAGGACAATGTCTGATTTCTTTAAATGTAAGGCTGCAGCAATGACTTCAGGTTTAGGCTCTTTTTCCAAGCCTGTGAAGGGTTTCTGATCAAGAATAGGTATACCCAGAAGCTTGGAGGACTCTTCCATTGTAGGAACCAGCTGATAGTCGGGAAATGTGAAGCAATGATGTTTAGGGTCAAGGAACTGAAACAGGACACTCATCATGTCTTCATTGAACCTTGAAGTGACTAGATCCAGTAGGTGACCATGCCTCTTGATGAACTGGGAGTTTTCAGAAACTTGAGAGACCAATTCCTTAAGCTTAGGAGGTATTCCTACAAAGTTGATCCGGATAGTATTCCTACGAGCAGAAGCCATGACCTGCAACAAAGAACAAAGATAAATCCTTTGGTCCTTGAAATGGTTAGTGAAAATGCTATGCTTATGATGCATGATGATGCTATGATGTTATGCTCAATCACAAACATGTGGCACACACAAACAAGTCACACAATAGCCCTAGGTTTGAAGGCTTGCATGAGGTTTAAAGGTAAGTACCCTCCCCTGAAGTTTAGTTGATTCATCCTGTCCTACAAAAGTAACCAGGTTCTAAGGGATCTCAAAATCATTGATCCTTCACAAGGGTGGTTGTTCAGTAGGCAACTTACTTGCCAACCAAAACCCTCCAAGTTTAGGATCTCAATGAGTGTAGTATCGAGTATCAACCAACTTCAGTCTTCACCAAAGCCGGTTATCTCACTACTTTCTAAAGGCCAAGATGGGATGACTAGGGTTCTAAAAGTCAGTTAGTGTATTGACAACATATGGCAGCCTCATATTATCCTCAACTTGCTTAAGGAACATAAGCACCAACCAAGAAGTCACACTAACTATGGCCACCAGATCAACCATATCGATATACGCCGTACAGTTTCCTTGGTCTATTGCCATTTACCTAAGGTACACTAGATCCGGGTTAGGGTCTTTCACACATAAGAGCACCCAACAGATAAGTATAAAGCAAACAAGGCAAACAATTTTAGAGTGATCTAATTCCTAAGGGTACCCCTCTTTTATTAAATCCCCAGCAGAGTCGCCAGTTCTGTAACACGGTGGGAGAACTGACTTTAGTTAAATGTTGCGGATAGCAAGAGTCGCCACCGACTTTTATTTTATCCAAAAGGAAAGGACATAAAAGAACAGGAAAGACCTTAAAAAGATTTTGAGTTCGGGGGGTAGGTTATACAAAGGGAAGGTATTAGCACCCTTTATATCCATGGTTATCCATGGGCTCTTAGTTACTTAGCTCACTTTGTTTGTTTGCAAGAGTGTAGTGTGTGATTAGAAAAATTTCTTTAAGTACTTTGTAATGACCCTCGTATGGGTGTATACAAAGCCTAGTTTAGAAATTGTGAGGTGTAAAAGTAATTTTGAAAAGTGTGAGCAAGTAACTATGAGATACCTACCCTAGATTAAGTCTTTCGTGTTCTCGTATATTCTTTCAATGGTAATACTGTCCCTATTATTAAGGAATAGGTAGTCATTACCTTGGATGTGTTTAAGGGACGGGCGTAGGGTCATCGTATGGTCAATGAAGGCAACATAAGGGGTGTCTTTAGCAACTCGTAGGGACTATCATCATATTTACCGAAGGGACAAGATCATTATATCGTAGGCAACCTCGTAGGGACTTGATCTTTTAAGTTTATAGGGACTTGATGATTTTTCTGTTTGAAGGGACTTTGCTTAAGACATCCCTATTTTCGAGGGACTTGACCATTTAAAGAAGGCAACCAAGAGGAATACCCTAGGAAGTACAGATGGCGATCAAAGATCGACTTACGTGTGTGAGTGTTATTTTTCAGATATTTGTCTTGAATTTAATTTTCTAAGTTCAATTATTTACAGTTAGTTTTTTGCACTCCCTAAATTACTAACCACGCAATAAATATTTACAAAAATAAAAGCAAGAAAAATAAATTCTTAAACTATTACATGGCTATAGGACAGATACATAATAATCAGGCGAGAAAGAATAAATTTACAACCTATACATTTGTTCCTAATATTATAAATAAAACAAAATTAAAATAAGGAAAATAATGAAGTAAAAATAGAATAGATAAAAGCAAATAATAATAAAATAATAAATAAACAATGGTAATAAAGAAATAATAAAATAACAATAATAATAAAGTGATAATAAAAAGGTTAGAATTTTAAAAGAAATTATTTTAGGTTAAACAAGTTAGATTTTTTTAGAAGTTATTAGAAAAATATGAGTTTAAAATAAATTAGTAATAATAAAAGAATTTAAAATACATTAATGTACAAATTATAAAATAAAAGAGTTATATGAAAAATATTAAGTTAGTTATTTACAAAATAAATAAAGATTATAGAAAATATCAAATTATTAGATTAATAGGTTTATTATTATTATTCAATTAGAAAAATGGTCAATTAGATTTTATTTACAAAATATATAAGGATTTATTATTATAAGTAAGTAATAAAAAAAGTTATTAAAATAGTTAATATTTATTATTTATTTACAAAAAATATAAAGGTTATAGAAAAATATTAAATAATTAATTTAGTAGGTTTTCACGCCCTACATTACTAAACCACGCAGTTAATATAGGATCAATGGCAGGAATTTAAATGGCAGAAAAATAAATGGCAGAAAAATAAAATGGCAGAAAATAAATGGCAGAAAATAAAACCCTAATTATTACAACGCTTTGGTGCAGTTACATAATAAAGATGGCGAAAAGTAAAACTGAAAATATTACAAGTTAAAACTTAAAATATTACAAGGGCGAAGCAATTACAGTGTATGAATAACATAAATATGAGCGAAAATAGGAAATAATAATAAGGTTTGTTAAGGTTTAAGAAAATGTTTATGGTTTAGAGGAAATAACACGGTTAAAGTTTTATGTTTGAAATTTAGAATTTGTGGCGAAATTGTCAGGGTTTAGGAAAAATCAGGGTAGTTAGTTATGAAAAAAAATGTGGAGATCTAAATATATGTATATAAATAAAAAAAAATATGAATTAAAAAAAACAACGGCGTTGCTAGCGCAAAATTGCGATCATCGCAACTAGATCGGATAACACAAATGTCACGCCTCATACACGTATATGTGAAAACGGTGTATTGACACGATCCGATCCGAAAACATAATCAAATTATAACATAAAATAGAAATATATATATATTTAACACACTAGTTACATATTATAAATTATATATTATATGATCCATATGCATTTTTATTAACAACAAAATTATTATTATATTATATTATATATTATGAGACATGTAAAACTTATATAAAAACAAACACATCAAATACATAATACAATGAACCAAATTATTATACATGTTATACTTATGTGCATAAAAAAAGCAAAAGGGCGATATCCTGATATATTTAACCAAACCGCATGTATCTGGAATACATAACACAGTCACACATATGAACATGTATTTGAAACACAGTAACAAATATATCAACAAAATAGATAAAGTATATATCATATATAAACTATTACCAAACTGTGTGTACGATAGTATAAATCAGCACTCTCAATTTCTCTTTTTTGTTCTGTCTTTGGCCCCCCTCTATCAGTCATGCTAGTAAATATATATAGGAACAAATTAGGTTAATGATAATGGGCCTAAGTTTATTTTGAAACCCAATATTAAATTAAAAACTGAATAAAGTTAAATAATTAAAATAGTTAAAATTAAAATAAAAACTAATTAACCTATTTATTTATTCTAGACCCAATATAAAAATAAATAGACTCAAAAAAAATAAAAGTCGGGCACCAAAATGCTCGAAAAAATCAAATGAACACGTCAAAATAATCAGCGCGAAATAAATGACTCGGAAAAATACAGCGTTTGGTCGGATTTTGAAATAAAAATTATGACCGCTTAAACTGCTCAGACTGATCAACATATGACCAAAAATAGTCGTAAAAATATTTTTAGCATGTCAAATTAAAACACGTGAACCGCAGATTAATGTTACCGACATTGGCAAACTTAAACTTGACATTTTTTCGTTGACTAATTTTAGGCACAGTTAAAAAGTTAATTTGACCAGTTTGTTTGTAAATTCCGAGAAATTATTCCGGCTAATATTAAGACAGAAAAAAATGTTATGCTATGAAGATGATGCAAATGAATGTGAAACAAAAAATTGGTTAGAGTTAAAAATAGAGGGCAAATTTTGGGGTGCAACAGGTAGCAGTGATGTGTTGCTAGATATCGCTCACTGTTTATTATGTTAAACACATGATTTAATATAATTGCCAATTCCGCGAAAACCTACAGGGTCACACACAAAGGACGGATTGATGAGAGATAGAGTAATTAAGGAATACCGTAAGGTACGGTGCCCTTAAGTGAATTATAGAACATTGTAAGGTACGGTGTACTTGAGTAGAATACGAAATATGGTAAGGTACCATGGGCTTAAGTGATTTTGGGCATATTATAAGATATGAGCCAAAATACACTTAAGTGAGCTTTTAGCTTGAAGCCCACACAAGTGGTTCTATAAATAGAACCCTTGTGCAGAAGCATTAATTGCGGTTGCATTATTTCGTTTTCTTTCTCTCTCTCTCTCTCTCTCTCTCTCTCTCTCTCTCTCACTCAAAGCCTTCATTCGTACCAGCTAGCACTGAGATTGAAGGAATCCGTTCGTGTGGACTGAGTAGAGACGTTGTCATCGTTCAACGTTCGTGATCGCTCCGTGGATCTGCATCAAAGGTTTTGATCGTCACAAGAGATTTGCACCAAAGGTTTCAATCGTCACAAGAGGTAAATATTCTATCACTGATCATGACCATTCGTAAGGATCTCTAAAGGAGAAAATTTTATTTTCCGCTGCGTTTTGGATCGCAATTCTCCTTCACTTAGAAAGTTCCTTAAGTTCTAAGGTTGGTTTCTTAGGGCATGGCATATGATCTGGGGCAAGGGATAAACATTCGTAAAGGTTATCATCGATGTAGGGTTTCCTAAAGTCATCATCTTCCAGTATGAGAGTTGATGGCAACTTAATTGCTTTTATGATTTCTTCTTGTTCTATTTCCCTAACGCATTCATCAATGATATCTATTGCATAACATGCGTCTCCCATCACAGGTGCCATAAGAAATTTCGAAAGTATAAATTCTATCTTCTCGTCACCTACCTCAAAGGTCAACTTTCCTCTCTTGACGTCTATTATGGCTCCTGCAGTTGATAAGAACGGTCTACCTAGAAGGATTGGTATATCATTATCCTCTTTGATATCCATGACAATAAAATCAGTAGGGATAAATAACTGACCTATCCTAACAGGGACGTCTTCTAATATGCCTATCGGATACTTAACAGATTTATCGGCTAATTGAAGTGACATCTTAGTAGGTTGTAATTCTCCTAAGTTTAACCTCTCACAAACTGCTAAAGGTATTAAGCTCGCACTAGCTCCTAAGTCTATAAAAGCTTTTTCGATGACATGACTTCCCAAAAGACAAGGAATGGAGAAATTTCCAGGATCTTTATCTTTTTTGGCTAACTTATTCTTGGAAATGGAATTGCATTCCAAGGGCTTCGGATCGTCGAGTCTACGTTTATTGGTAAGGATGTCTTTGAGAAACTTTGCATAAGAATGTATTTGGGCGATGGCTTCTGTGAAAGGGATTTCTACGTGAAGTTTTTCTATAACCTTAATGAATTTCTGATACTGGTTATTGATCTGGGTTTGTTTGAATCTTTGCGGATATGGTATCGATGGTTTATATGGCGGGGGTGGTACATAAGTTTTATATTTAGTTCTTCTCCTTTTTCTTGACCTTCCTGTTTTTCAGATTCCTCTGGTTCCTTTACTTCGTCCATGGGTTCGGTATATTCCTTAGAAGTTTTGGTTTCACTAAATCTTGAGCCAAATGGCTCATCATAAGCGGTCCCACTTCGTAGGGTAATGACATTGGCTTGTCCTCTCGGATTCTGTTGAGGTTGTCCAGGGAACTGTCCTCCAGGTGTAGTATGGGGGGCTTGGTTTAAAGCTACCTGAGAGATATGGGTTTCAAGCATCTTAGTGTGAGTAACTATTTGGTCAACCTTGGTTCCTAACTGGGTAATCAGTTTGTTAACGTGAATGTTCTGGTTCATGAACTCTTTGTTTTGTTGGGTTTGAGCAGTGATAAAATTTTCCATAATTTTCTCAAGGCTCGGCTTTGGTGGTACAGGTTGCATAGGTTGATTTGGTCTTGGGGCTTGGTAACCTGGTTGTCTCGGAGGTGCAGTATTTTGGATAAGGTTATTGTTCTTATAGGAGAAGTTCAGGTGATTCCTTCATCCAGGGTTGTAGATATTCGAATATGGGTTCCCTTGGGCGTAGTTCACTTGCTCAGAGTTGGTTTCGTTTAAGAGACTGCATTCTGCAGATTGGTGTCCTTTGGTTCCACACATATCATAATCCGACGAAACTGCAGCTGCAGTATTCGGGTTTATGCACATATTCTCGACCTTGAGGGCCAACGCATCCATTTTAGCTTGCATCATGTCTATAGAGCTTAGCTCATGTACTCCTCCTTAGGCTTCCTTCTTCTCAATTGTCGCTCGTTCGACTCCCCATGATTGATGGTTTTGAGCCATATCTTCGATGAGGGCACTAACTTCAGGATAAGGTTTGTTCATCAGTGTACCGCCTGCGGCAGCGTCGATGGTCATCTTAGTGTTATAGTGAAGTCCGTTATAGAAGGTCTGAATGATTAACCAATTTTCTAAGCCATGATATGGGCATGCTCTTAACAACTCTTTATATCTCTCCCAAGCTTCGAACAATGATTCTCCTTGGTTCTGGGTAAATCCGGTTATGTGGTTTCGAAGAACGACGGTCTTACTTGGGGGAAAGTATCTAGCAAGGAATACTTTTCTAAGGTTGTCCCAAGTTGTTATGGAATTGGGTGGAAGGGAATCTAACAATGACAGAGCTTTATCTCTGAGGGAGAAAGGGAATAATCTTAAACAAATTGCCTCAGGAGAAGCTCCATTAGTTTTAAAAGTGTCTGCTAATTGGAGAAAGATTCTTAAGTGTTGGTTTGGGTTCTCAATAGCGAGACCTGCGAATTGTCTTTGTTGCACTAGTTGCAACAGGGAGGGTTTAAGTTCGAAATTATTAGTTGGGATGGTTGGGTTTACTATACTAGAACTAGGTTCTTCGTTGGATGGTTGGGCGAAATCCTTAAGAGGTCTATGATTTTGATCTTCGGCCATAGCTCTCCTAATTGTATGGAAAAATAAACGTGCGCGAGCGTAACGTTCAGGTTCCGCCCGAGGATATACTAAGCTTCCGGTGCTGCGAGTTCTTCGCATTGACCGACAGGTAATAACCTAAGTCTAAACGATATAACAACAGGGTACCAAATTTGATGAAATTGGTCCTCGGCAACGGTGCCAAAATCTTGATGCGTGCTTTTCGCAAGTATACGAACGCGTCAGAGTAATATAAAAGATTGTCGAATCCATAGAGACCAAGTGTCAATCTATCATTATCTATTGTTACAGTGTTTATCTAAGGTAATCGAAATAGGGGTTTTAAGAGTGCACAATGAAAAATAAAGTATTAAATGAAATCCAATTAATAAAGACAGGTTCAAATGTAATTCACGCAATCAATTAACAATCCAAGTACTTGCTAATAGAATAACTTATGGGCAGTGTTTCCTACTTTGAAAAGAACCAATTTAACGGGAACTGTCGTTTTCGCGTATTTAGAACCGAGTTGTACTCCCTAATCAAATCCTCTTATTGTCACTTATAAAAAGACGCACATTGCGTTAGAGTAGTAAACCTATTTTTAAGAAATATAGTATCTTGACTAAGTTGAAAAGTATTTTGACCTGGATTTCTTAACCAAAAGAGGTTCTCACGAACTAGACTCTAAACTTATAAACGCGTCCGAAAATAGTTTTAAAATCACTTTTCTTTTTCAGTTAAAAACTCCTAATGAACTAAACAAAGCGCTTTCGCTGTATTTGAAATAGTTAAAAACAACTAAGTTTAAACAGACGTCGGACGACTTTCGATCTTACCCAACGGAAATTAAGTGCGGGAAAACTTAAGTTGAAAGTCAAATTAGCCCTTAAGTGTTTCTACGAACAATTGTACGGATTATTGGTTCAATTACGATCCTTACAATCTAACCTTTATAGGTTTAGCTAGACATGGTAAAGTAAAGATGCATTTTAATTTAAATAAAAGTAGTGCGGGTGCGGAAAGTAAATAAAAGTAGTGCGAGTGTGAGAAATAAAGAAAGTAAAGGCGAGTGCGGGAAATAAATAAAAGTAGTGCGAGTGCGAGAATTAAATAAAATAAAGTGCGAGTGTGAGAAATAAATAAAGTAAAGGCAGTGCGGGAAAGTAAACAAAGTAAAGGCAGTGCGAGAAATAAATAAAGTAAAGTGCGAGTACGGGAAAGTAAAGTGGGCAAAGGTAAAGCAATAAAACCTGCTCCAATCGGAGGGTCGAATAAAGTGCGTAACAGAAATAAAAATGGCGGCAGGATTAACTTCCTTCCAAAGTGCTCCAAACTCGATTACAGACTCGATTACACAGTGTGGCAACACTCCGATGTGAAGCGATTACCACTTTTACAATACTGATATATGCCTAGTTGTAACTAAGTTTGGGTGATGAAACAAATGAAATCAAGGATCTATTTATAGGCAAGGAAAAATAATGGAAATGACAAGGATGCCCCTCAGTTTGAAAATGGGAGGCAAACATATTGTTCTTGTGGCGCCTGCCACAACATCATGGCGCCCGCCACAGGAGGAAATTATGGCGCCCAAGTGGAGATAGTGAGAGATGTGGCAGTTGAGGAGAAGTTGAACTGGGACACGTCATGACTGGACCCATGGCGCCAGCCACAGTGGGAGCCACAAGTGTAAAATGCTGATTTTTAGGCTTTTTAGCTCATTTCGCTCCTTTTCTCGATCGGGGCTCCGATTAGATTGAAAACCTGAAAACAAAGAAAAACATAGTAATAACATAACAAAATAACAATAAAACAACTAAAATGCATGCGAAATCGGAGTCGAAAATACGGTGAATTTTAGTGTCATCATCTCTCATAAGATAGTTAGATAGTAGAAATTAAAGAAAAACTCACAAGATTTAAATAAGTTATGCGACGAATATCGTGATAAGAAATTGAATGAAAAAGATGAAGTGATAAGAAATAAATCAAACCAAGTGGTTTTTCATAAACAAATTGAATGAAAAAGGTGAAGTGATAAGAACCCTAGATTTTAAAAAATAAGTTTTGTAAGTGTGTGTGTATGACTTTAGTACTTTGAGAGTAACACACTCATTTTGACAATTATTTTGATCATATAAAATATGACACTTTACACATGATTAAATGGAAAAAATTTAGTATATAAGTTTGTTTCTTGACGTTGTTCTTTTATATTTTATTTTTTAAAATATAATCATCATAAACTTCTGTCTTTTTTATATAAATTAATTTTTTTCTTCATTTGATGATATTAATGATATTTTACTTTTGAGCTCATAGAACCACAAATGTAATATTAGCTCATTTTTCGTATAATTTAGACGATAGACAGAGTATGATTAAACTATTAGAACACATATACTTATAACAATATTGAATACTTACAAAAAAAAACATCAGAGAAAGTAAAAAAAATATAGCATTTTCCTTCAAAACCAATTTTGAAGGATTCTTGAAAATGCAATGTGTTTACCTAAAAAATTGGTAAACAACCGCTGATCTTCCAAATTTCTAAATTTGGTTATTCGCAGGATCGATTAGATTGATCCTAGGACATGTGCTAAGTGTTTTAGAAATATGGTAGTAACGAATAATCAAGACTAAGCGTCAAATCAGAGTTTAAAAGAAAACTAAGAACAACGGGTGAGTTGGATGAAAGAGATCTTAAATCAACGTTTGAAACTAATAAAAAAGAGTGAAGTAAACAACAGAAATCATAAAGGATTTAGAAATGACAAAGTAAATGTCACAAGTACAGGAATCTTAAGACTGTAAAGTAAGTGTTGAATGCACGGAAAGAACGAAGAAATCTTAAAACTGCAAATGACAAAGTAAAAGGAAGGTGTTTGAAAATAAGAAGTGAGGAAGTATATTTCTGGAAAAAAAGTAAAGACAAATTTATATTGCTTTGAAATAACTAAAAGTGATGTAGACAACGTACATTTTGTGCTTTACCATTCTTCTTCACACGAATATTTAGTAAATTTACTGATTTTGTACACAATTTGACACACACTTTTCTAACACTAAGACCCTATATTTATATTGGATCGAAATAACCGCTTTGATGGTTCTTCAATCACGTTGAGACACATAGCGCCTTGCATGCGCGCATTCATTCACCATGCTCCATGTGCGCTCTTACGGTTTCTGACGAAGGGGAAATTCCCTCCTTTATTTGAATTTTGAATCTTTGATCGAAAACCGTTTTCAACCGCCTCTTTAAAGAACCGCTCTGAAGTCTCATCTGTAAGCTTAATCTTTATCCACCTATCCAAGTTGACTCACTTCCAGCTGGTCGAATACTAATTCTTTGTCGAAACCAACTGTGCATATTTTCCAATTTTGGTAATTCTGGATGGGCGTCGAAAATATGATCTAACAAATTGCCCCCCAAAATGTCATTTTTGACACGTGTGAGAAAAATACATTTTTTGAGACTTTACTTCGATGCCTTAATAACTCTGACACTGTGCCAAGTGTCTCAATGTTGGTAAAACTTTTCAGTTCCTTCAACTTGTCTGGTGACGTCAAAGTCATAATTGCCTTTTTCCTGCCCACGTCTTTTCAGCCCATAACAAAATCTTTTTTGCTCATCACGTTTCTTAGCTTCTAAGAAATCATGGGCTACAACATTAATTGCCATCTCCGTTACGCTGCCCAAGGGAGACACGTGTCCCACTAACTAATCCACCATTAATGTTGATTTGAAACGTCTTTCCTTCCGAGCAGGCCTATAAAACCCAATTACTTACCCATTTCAGATTTTTCTCATGTTCTCTGAATTTCGAAGCACTCAAGCTCTCATTTCTTCAAATACTTTTTTAGCTAAACCCAAATTTCTTTCAAACCCTAACAATGGCCACCTCAAACAAAGCTCTTAAGGGAACACGAGTCTCTGTCAAAACCACCTCCAACAGGTCTAAAGCTCCAAAAAAGATCTCCAAACTTCCTCTATTCGGTACGCTACCTACTCCACTCGTAGTTGGCAACCGTCAATACATACCAGAGCCTCAGACAGAAGAACAACGCATGATTTATGCTTTTCATGTACTTATTCCTGTTTCTGTCTCTAAAAAAACTTATGCATTATCTGGGCCTTTAGCTGAGTTAGATGTTGATGCCAGCAAACTTAGAGAATTTTTTCCCTCTTATCACAAATGCAAACCCATAAGGCTGATTAGGAACCCTAGGACTACCTCCGCTGAAAACTCTCAAGTTGGGGATACTATAGATCTGAGGTTTATGAATAATGGTTTTAGAGCCTTCCGCGCCACCCCAACTTTTAAAGATCCCACTGATTACTTAAATTGGTTAACCAAAGTAGAGAAACATAAAGCCCAGGCTTGGAAAGATATAGGAATATATGACCTTATTATGCTGTCAAAACTGGATTTAGATTACAGCATTCCCATGTTGATTTCCTCGCTGTACTTCTGGGACAATACACATTATACCTTCCATCTTCCTTGCGGAATGGTCGCACCAACTCTCTTCGACATGGTCGCCATCATATGGCTGAAACCCACTAGACATACCTATGATCCTGATATCGATTATATGGATACTATTTCCTTTTCGACGACTAGAGCAGCGTATTCAATGCACATTGCACATTACCATGATAAAGATACTGAAGTTGTCTCCGACGTGGAGCACATGGCTTTTTTGGCTTTGTAGTTGTCACATTCTGTGTTTTGTTCAAAATCCCTACAAGTGGCCAAAAAATATCTTACTCTGGCCAACCAACTACACGCGGGGCATGATATCTGTCTAAGTGAGATGATTCTGGCAACCCTTTACGTATCCTTGAGCGATGGAGTGGCTCAACTGAAGAATCTGGGGAATAAAGGGAACCTTATTTTGTCTGGACCTTTTTGGTTACTACAACTTTGGCTTAATGCCACTTTCGAGGCCAACCTGCCGAACAAGGGCCTCGTCGACGAGGATCCTGAAGGAATCCAAAATAGAAGGGTCGAAGGCCCAAGATTAGCTCAACTAACCCCTAGGGACGAAGGACAAGCTCTTCCACCAACCTTCATGAGTTATATCATAATGTTTGCTAAGCGTCATGCCTTCACTTTGAGCATGGCCCCATTCACCTTCAGGAAAATTGGCCCCAAGTGGTTTACTAGGACCTTCCTCTTTCCATCTAAGAAACAGGAGACATAATCCTTGCTGATTTGGGAAGCCTTTTTGATGCCCAGGATTCTAACTCTTCGATTCAACCCTTCGAAGGTCCAGGTTACTTTGATATCCTACTAGCCCAACCTTGTTGCTCGATGATTTGGGTTGGTTCAGGTCCTCCCAAAGTGTCTGTATGACAAGAAAATTAATCTCCTTCTCCATAATGTAGTCCATACCAAAACCACTGCTCTCAACACAAAGAGCCAGGTATATTGGCAAAACCCAGCTGACTCCATTCAATTTCGAGCCCAACTTCCTTTGCAGTCGAAAATTTGGGAAGTGGTGGGCTAAGTGCTACATCTAAGAATTATGTGACGTCACCTCCTTTATTCAACTATTTGACAAAGCTTTTCTTATTGTGTAAGAAAAGACTAGGAAAGGTACTTATACTCTTATAATAGAAATTTAAGCTTTTCAAAGCTATTTTGGAACTGCCTATCGACCTGATGATCTTAGTCGAACCATCTGCGAAGCAGCTGTTACGCTTAAAGAGAAATTTTCAAAAAAAATGGAAAACTTAAAGATTCCCTCATACGTTCCTCACGAGAAACGCTATGAAATGGCTCTTGAATTGTTTCCCCAAAAGTTTCCTCCACTGCCTAATGATGACTTCAGAGTGGCCCTTGCCCTCCATTTCCAGATTGGTTTATTTGTGAAGACTCTATTAAAATACTTAGACAACAATCTCAGAAAAAAGCTTAGCGGGTGGTTGCGACTAAGCATACTTTAGGCAGTTTCAAGGGGCATCTTCATATAGGGATCGAAGATGTCCGAATCGAATCAGACATATATGAAGGTGTGACATAAGAGGTTTCCCTCGAAGTACATTCCCTTTGAAATCCATTTTCTCTCAGATAACACTGATTGTTTTATATTGTTCTTGTTTAGCTATCAAGATTCCACCCAAGAAACCCACCAGCAAAAGACCAATTGAGTCGAAGATCGAAGGAGGCAACAAGCCTGTAAAGGTACCCCTTTTCCCTTGTTCTTTTTTATGCGTTATACATTGATGATACTAATATTTCATGCTTGGCTCAGGCTGCTCGAAAACCTCCAGTGAGGTCCTTAAAAATCTAAAATCCTACTGCCGCCCCCATCATCGTAGAATTTGACGAAGATGATTTGTTGCCTGTTCTCGACCTCACTTCTAGGAAGAGGAGGTCACAGCCGAAGGCCACTGATGCTTCAGACCAACCTCTAATCAAACTTCCAAGAAAAGGCCATTTGCACTTATTATCCAAGAGCCCACCCCTGAGGAGATGGCAAAGGTAGCGGCGGCCCAAAGTGAGAGCGATAACTCTAGCCCTGGGGTTGAAGGTGATAAGGTACACCACACTTATCCTTACCTTACTTAACTTGTTTACCTCTTTTATCCATTTATACCTTTTGATCGTATTGATTTTAGGATGGTGCGAGCACTATCGTTCTAACCAAGAAAACGGCTTCCTCCACGCCTGTCTCTACGCCCGATGTTTTGAATAGCACTGGCGAGCCTACTTATCGACCATCATCTGAAAATGGGTCTATAAGTGAGATTAATCAACCTCCATCTGGTGACCTTGATGCTTCACCACCAAAAACTGCTACTCAACATTCTCAAACCAGTGACTCTGGTCACGAAACCGATTCGAGCGAAGAAGATGGGGCCAAAGGTAACCCAGACCCTATGGTTGAGGATGAGTTAGTTGAAGACGAGGAAACCCCTGTGGCTGATTTATATACAGCTGAAGGAGCAAATGATCCTCAGGGAGAATGTTGGGGCGTCGAAGACATGGTTATGGAGGATGCGGATGAAGGAAACCCCGCCATTAACCCTGATGATGTTGAAGCCTAAAAGAGGGAAATGCTAATGCAGGCGAAGAACACGCTTGAACTCAAACTCCTTTTATTCCTATTATGGTTGACGTTCCTACGGTTGGAGTTTTGTCAAGTAGTATCGGGGCCTTTTCCGCATAAAAATTGGCTATCCTGAAATGAAGTCAGCCCCTTGAGTATTTGAAAGCTATGCTAAATTGCAGGGAGGGTTCTTTTGACCAAAGCCATAGTACTTCAGTGTCTGAAGATCAACCTTCGAGCACCCCTGCAGGCGAAGTCCTTTATAAGATCAAAGACAAAGTCTTCAAGGGTGACTTATTTCTGTTGCTGCTGGCTGATCCTTCTGCCCCTTTGACTCTAAAGGGTCTTCTCAGCCGAGTTGACCTATTAGAAGCTTCTCCCGAAGTGGCTAATGTTATTTTGGAGATAGGAACTATGATCGACCAAGCTGTTGCAGCTCATAAGTTGCTATCTCAGCTCATAGGGGAAATAGACAAAAAGTCTGGTTCTGAGGCTGCTACCTGGGATGCTGCCACCGAATCCACAAATATGGCAATGGGATTGGAACATACCAAGTAGAAGAACAAGGAAAAGGTTGTCGCTCACAACCGTAATAATGCTTCCTGGAGGAAACAAATAGAAGAACTTCAGGCAAAGATCTCTGATGCCGAAAAAGACAAAAATCAACTATTGGAGTTTTACGAAGCTTTGATGGCTCAAGAGCTATCATTTGGCATGGAATTTGTCGAAAAGGCTCGACAACTTGAGTCTGACGTTAAACTCTTGCAATCGAAGAGATCTTTTAGCGAAAAATGGCTGGAGCTCCTTAAGGCCAAGTATCTTCAGATCAAGACCAACCTTCCCTTTTAGTGCTGCTTTATTTATCTGGCAATGTAATGAAATTTTTCTTTGTAACGAATATTGGTCTTTTGGGCCTATGACTTCAATATCACCATTTTGGCATTCTTACCATATTGACTTTGTTTTATTTATATGATTATTCATCTCTTATTTTTGCTTCTTGGATTATCGGTTTATATTTTTTCAAATATTTCCTGTTTACTCTTAGAATCCTTTTATCTTCACTAAGCTCTTCGATTTCATAGGCACCATTAGAGAATATCTGTAAAACTTGGAAAGGGCCTTCCCATTTTGGGGATCACTTCCCTAAGGCTCTATCTTTTCGATCCATTGGAAGGATCACTTTTCAGACCAAGTATTCGGGTGCAAAACTTTTAACTTTCACTTATTATAAGAGACTTCTACTCTCTTCTTTTATCGCTTTAGAAATTCTAAGGCATTTAACCTTTCCTCGTCTAAATCAACCAATTCATCCAACATCATGCTCCAGTATGATTTTGTTAGGAGTTCATGTTGCCTTTGAATCCTTATGGATTGTAGGTGAATTTCTATTGGTAGAACAACATCATGACCAAAGGTTAGGAGAAAGGGGGTCGACTTAGTAGCCTCTTTGGGGGATGCACGACATGCCCACAAAATCTGATCCAGAGTTTTGTGTCAATTCCTAGGCTTCTTCCCTGCATGCTTTTTAATCAAACCAATGATCACTTTATTGGCAGCTTCAACTAGTCCATTGGCCTGAGCATAATAGGGTGTTGACGTTAATAATTTGAAGCCCATTTCTTTGGTAAATTCTTGCATTTTCCGACCAGTAAATACTGATCCTTGATCCGTTGTGATTGTCTCCGGGATTCCAAATCTATAAATAATGTGCTTTTGGATAAATTCGACCACATCCTCTTGGTTCACATTTGGTAAGGGTATAACTTGTTGGTGTAAGCCCTAGAGGCCAATACTTTTGGTACTTGTATCGAATTATTTATTAATAATAAAAGGCATTTTCTTTATTATGGTTGATTAATAAAGTCCCTGGAACAGATAGTCCGTTTAATGTATTAAGTGTGACTTAATCATGAGAACACATTAAACATAAGGACATTGTTCTTAAAGTATCCGTAGTCGAGCTTTAATGTGAAGTGGGATAACATTAAAGCATTAAGACTATTATGTTTATAGACTGATGATCACATCTCATGGGTCATGGATAAAGAGTTATCAAGTCTTAAACATAGGTATGAATATTAGGAGTAATATTTATACCGGATTGACCCGCTATGAGAATACTATATAGAAAGTTATGCAAAGTGTCATAAGTTATTCTCATGGAGATAATAGTGTATACCACTCTTCGACCTGAAACCACTATGGATCCTAGATGTAGAGTTGAGTGCCTTATTACTGATCCAACGTTATCCGTAACTGGATGACCATAAAGACAGTTAATGAGTACTCCACGAAGCATGCTGAGGGACATGAGTGTCCTAGATGGAATTTGCCAATCCTGCGTAACAGGATAAATGTCTATGGGCCCAATATTGAACTGGACAAGGGTGACACGGTCTATACCTTGTGTTCAATATAGACATAAGGGCAAAGGGGTAATTATACACATAATTATTATCACAGGAGGTTTTGTCAGATCACATGACATTTTCGTGACTTGGGTAGCAGTGATGTGTTGCTAGATACCGCTCACTGTTTATTATGTTAAATGTGTGATTTAATATAATTGCCAACGTCGCGAAAACCTATAGGGTCACACACAAAGGATGGATTGATGAGAGATAGAATAATTAAGGAACATCGTAAGGTACGGTGCACTTAAGTGGAAACGAAATATGGTAAGGTACCAAATACTTAAGTGATTTTGGCATATTATGAGATATGGGCAAAATACACTTAAGTGGGCTTTTTGGCTTGAAGCCCACACAAGTGGTTCTATAAATAGAACCCCTTGGGTAGAAGCATTGTTACTCCACTCCACTCAGACAGAAATTCAAGTAGAGACTTGGAATTTTGTTTCCCTCTTTCTCTCACTCAAAGCCTTTATTCATAACAGCTAGCACTGCGATTGAAGGAATCCGTTCGTGTGGACTGAGTAGAGACGTTGTCATCGTTCAACGTTCGTGATCGCCCCGTGGATCTGAATCAAAGGTTTTGATCATTATCAGAGATCTGCACCAAAGGTTTGAATCGCCACAAGAGGTAACGATTCTATCACTGATCATGCCCATTCGTAAGGATCACTAAATGGAGAAATTTTTAAATTCCGCTGCGCCTTGGATGGCAATTCTCCTACAGTTGTTGGTTTAAGCCCTAGAGGCCAATACTTTTGGTACTTGTATCGAATTATTTATTAATAATAAAAGGCATTTTCTTTATTATGGTTGATTAATAAAGTCCCTGGAACAGATAGACCGTTTAATGTATTAAGTGTGACTTAATCATGAGAACATATTAAACATAAGGACATTGTTCTTAAAGTATCCGTAGTCGAGCTTTAATGTGAAGTGGGATAACATTAAAGCATTAAGACTATTATGTTTGTAGACTGATGATCACATCTCATGGGTCATGGATAAAGAGTTATCAAGTCTTAAACATAGGTATGAATATTAGGAGTAATATTTATACCGGATTGACCCGCTATGAGAATACTATATAAAAAGTTATGCAAAGTGTCATAAGTTATTCTCATGGTGATAATAGTGTATACCACTCTTCGACCTGAAACCACTATGGATCCTAGATGTAGAGTTGAGTGCCTTATTACTGATCCAACGTTATCCGTAACCGGATGACCATAAAGACAGTTAATGAGTACTCCACGAAGCATGCTGAGGGACATGAGTGTCCTAGATGGAATTTGCCAATCCTGCGTAACAGGATAAATGTCTATGGGCCCAATATTGAACTGGACAAGGGTGACACGGTCTATACCTTGTGTTCAATATAGACATAAGGGCAAAGGGGTAATTATACACATAATTATTATCACAGGAGGTTTTGTCAGATCACATGACATTTTCGTGACTTGGGTAGCAGTGATGCGTTGCTAGATACCGCTCACTGTTTATTATGTTAAATGTGTGATTTAATATAATTGTCAACGTCGCGAAAACCTATAGGGTCACACACAAAGGACGGATTGATGAGAGATAGAATAATTAAGGAACATCGTAAGGTACGGTGCACTTAAGTGGAAATGAAATATGGTAAGGTACCAAATACTTAAGTGATTTTGGCATATTATGAGATATGGGAAAAATACACTTAAGTGGGCTTTTTGGCTTGAAGCCCACACAAGTGGTTCTATAAATAGAACCCCTTGGGTAGAAGCATTGTCACTCCACTCCACTCAGACAGAAATTCAAGTAGAGACTTGGAATTTTGTTTCCCTCTTTCTCTCACTCAAAGCCTTCATTCATAACAGCTAGCACTGCGATTGAAGGAATCTGTTCGTGTGGACTGAGTAGAGACGTTGTCATCGTTCAACGTTCGTGATCGCCCCGTGGATCTGTATCAAAGGTTTTGATCATTATCAGAGATCTGCACCAAAGGTTTGAATCGCCACAAGAGGTAACGATTCTATCACTGATCATGCCCATTCGTAAGGATCACTAAATGGAGAAATTTTTAAATTCCGCTGCGCCTTGGATGGCAATTCTCCTACAGTGGTATCAGAGCCACTTACGAAACCATGAATATGATAGCTGTTTTTGTTCTGTAATAATATGATTAAAGACAGACTGAATCAAAGGTTAAATTGAGATCGATCAAGTTACATATATGTGATATATGTAACCCTGATGCAAAATACATTATATATGATATAGTGTTCTTGTTTCGTTCATTCAAACCCTCGATGATTGTTTTCCTTTGAGCGATCAATGGTCATTTGCTTCTTGATCCGACATTAGTATGGTGAAGCAATGACGTGTTGATCAATCATACTGAATTAACAATCGAGACGTGTTTGACGGTCTGAAATTGGTGCATCAGGGTTAGTGACGGCACAAGGGTTGTGTTGTCAGAGAGTTATGCGATTGGGGTTTGAACGCACAAGAGTTGTGCTTCCTAAACACTTTTTTGGAACAGTGTTAACCGGTTAACGCGTAAGGTTAACCGGTTAACGCAATGCGAAATTAAAATTTTTAAGTTTTCAAACAGTGTTAACCGTTTAACGCATTTGGTTAACCGGTTAACGCAAGGCGGAAAACAGTTTTCCAAGACATTTTCAAACAGTGTTAACCGGTTAACGCATTTGGTTAACCGGTTAACGCAAGGCAGAAAACCTTTTTTAGATTTCAAACAGTGTTAACCGGTTAACGCATATGGTTAACCGGTTAACGCAAGGAAATTTTCACCCATTCGGCTAACTCAGTGCTTTAAAAGTGTCAAGTGTTGATACGAAAAGCGACATCGATTTAAATGAATTGTTCATTAAAATGTGATGATCGGTCGTCAAAATTTAATTTGATTTTAATTAATTAAAGGAATTAATAATAATAATAAAGTGTTTATTATTGTCTTGTGGTGATCGGTTATGGCCTTAGTTTTCCTTTGTTTTGTTTTGGGTTTTAAAATACGACCTGCGTGTCGTGCCTCTCTCTTAATCTCCCAAATGTAACTTCTTTTCTCATCTCACTCCCTCGTATGTAAAACGAGTTTCTTTCATGTAATGTAATGATATGAAGAAAGCAAAGAAGTCAGTGCCAAAGGAGGACAACCTTGAAGATCTTGCTTGGAGAAGCTTAGATCGTTGTAGGTTAGCTTAGGTTCTCTCATTGGCTTGGGAGAACAATTGCGCTAGGGGCCATAACTGTTTCATTATGTGTGTATGTATGTTGATGCATGTGAATGTATGTTGATGCATGTGAGAGACGGTTTATATGATAAACAAGCCGGTGAGATCAGAAAAAATTACAATTCCCTCAAAACTAAATATTAAGTTTTAAGCTTTCCAAGTTTTAACACTCATCAAGACTAGTATCGAATAATGTAGGTTTCGCCTACGCGAGGTGCATGTTCTATATTAGTAAGGTGCGATGGGATAATTGTAATATCCAACTGTTAAAACAATGGGTCAAACCTAACTAAACAAATTATAATAAGATTATATATATGTTTAGAAGCAAGAGTTGGGAATGATCCATATGATGGATTGGAATAAGGAGTTATTCACCCAATTGAAATTTTCGAGAGTTGTATGAGATACAATTGGAAGGAGTTCCTACCTAAATAACCTAGTTTTGTGTAATCCGCCTACGCGGACTTAGAACAAAGTGAAATATGGATCTCGACCCACTAGAAAATCTTCCAACGGGATTTTCCTAATCAAATGATGAGGGTCATTTGTTTTGAGTAAAATAGTGGGAGCATATTTAATTAAAGACCTAATTAATATGTCAATGATACTTATATTTTCATTAATCCTTATGTAGATTACCATGACAGCAAACACCTCTAACAACATCTTGCGATCAATCCTTGATAAGGAAAAATTGTCTGGGACAAATTTTCTGGATTGACACCGAAACCTGAGGATTATCCTCAAACATGATAAAAAGCTGTATGTCTTGGAGACACCTGTTCCTGAAGAGGAACCTCCTAGTTATGCACCTAAGGCAGAAAGAGATGCTTATAAGAAGCATGTCGATGATGCCAATGAAACTGCTTGTCTTATGCTGGCTACCATGAACTCAGAATTGCAAAAGCAACATGAGAACATGTCAGCGTTCGATATGATCGAACACCTAAAGTTGCTCTATCAAGAGCAAGCAAGGCATGAGAGGTTTGAAGTTTCAAAAGCCCTTTTTCAAAGCAAGTTAGCTGAGGGAGCCCCTGTAGGTCCCCATGTACTCAAGATGATTGGGTATGTGGAAAACCTTGAGAGATTGGGTTTTCCCCTCGAAAAGGAACTTGCAACTGATTTGATCTTGCAATCGTTGCCAGATAGTTTCAGTCAATTTGTCCTAAATTTCAATATGATTGATATGGACAAATCTCTTCCTGAACTGCTCGCCATGTTAAGAACTGCCGAGCAGAATCTGAAGTCAAAAGGGAAGTCCATTCTGATGATCGGAAATGGAAAGAGACAGAACAAAAGGCCCACTAAGCAGAGTGATAAGGGGAAGGGCAAGGAAGTTGCCAATCCCAGACCCACTGCTGCTTTGAAGCCTAGTGGAGGCATAGCAAAAGAAGGCACCTGCTTCCATTGCGGTAAGACCGGACACTGGAAGAGGAACTGCCCAAAGTACCTGGAAGATAAGAAGAATGGAGTAGAGACTTCAACTTCAGGTATTTTTGTTATTAATTTATCTACTTCTGCATCATGGGTATTAGATACTGGATGCAGTTCTCACATTTGTACAAATGTGCAGGAACTAAAAAGGAGTAGAGATTTGGCAAAAGGTGAAGTCGACCTACGAGTTGGCTATGGAACAAAGGTTGCTGCTTTAGCCGTAGGAACTTTTGTACTGACTTTACCTAGTGGTTTAATAATTCAGTTAGAGAACTGTTATTATGTACCTGCAATTAGCAGGAATATTATTTCCATTCTTGTTTGGACAAGTTTGGTTTTTCATTTAAAAGAACAATTGTTGCTCAATTTATTTGAATGATATATTCTATGCTACTGCACAAATGAACAATGGACTATATGTCCTTGATCTTGAAATGCCTATTAATAACATTAATACAAAAGGGTGAAACCTAACGAGTTAAAACCAACTAGGTAAGAATATTAAAACTCTTCGATCAGATCGAAGTGATGAGTATTTAATCCTAGAGTTTGATGACCATCTGAAAGAGTGTGGGATCCTATCCCAACTTACTCCTCCTGGAACATCCCAATGGAAGGGTGTATCTGAGAGAAGAAATCGAACCCTGTTGGACATGGTCCGATCCATGATGAGTCACACCAATCTTCCAAACTCCTTTTGAGGACATACACCATTGACATCAGCTTACACACTTAACCGTGTTCTATCCAAAAGGTTGAAAAGACACCATATGAGATATGGAGTGGTAAGAGACCACATATGTCTTACATGAAGATTTGGGGTTGCGAAGTTTAAGTGAAACGACAAATTTCAACTAAGCTTGAGCCCAAATCTGACCAATGCTTATTTGTGGGGGTATCCTAAAGAAACAAGAGGATATTACTTCTACAATCCTTCGGAGGGCAAAGTGTTTGTCGCTCGAACTGGAGTTTTCCTAGAAAAGGATTTTAATTCCAAAGGAACCAGTGGGAGGAAAGTAGAGCTTGAAGAAATTCAAGAATCACAAAGCATTGATACACCTATGGAGGAATTAGAGCAGGAAACACAAGTAGTTGCGTAAGAGAAACCTGCTCAAGTAAAACAAGACCAGCGTAGGTCAGGCAGGATACATCACCTACCTGAGATATATGGATATCTGATCAAGGTGATGTATTAATCATGGATCAAGATGAGCCTGTGACCTACTCATGGAATCTTCGCCTTGATGAAACAGTAAAACTGTATGGATTCATCAAGAACGAAGATGAGCCTTGTGTCTACAAGAAGGTTAGTGGGAGCATGATCGTATTCCTGATATTATATGTAGATGACATATTGGAATCAATATCCCTACCCTGCAACAAGTAAAGTCTTGGTTGGGGAAATGCTTTTCTATGAAGGACCTGGGTGAAGCAGCCTATCAGAATCTATAGAGATAGATCATGAAATGCTTGGCCTAAGTCAGAGTACATAGACAAAGTGCTGAGACGCTTTAATATGAATGATTCCAATCTGGTTATGTGTTTTGCTTAAATGGTGGCACTGTGAGCTTGAAAAGTTCAACGCAAGATGCAGTTGCTGATTCTACAACTGAGGCTGAGTATATTGTTGACTTAAGTGCAGCAAAGGAAGCTGTTTGGATCAATAAACTTGGCATAGTCCCTAGCATTGTGGATCCCATTGGTCTCTATTATGATAACAATGGTGTTATCTCACAAGCTAAGGAGCCTAGATCTCACCAACGATCCAAACACATACTAAGGCAATTTATAACATTACCGTTTCTTGTTTGGACAAGTTCGGTTTTTCATTCATAATAAAGAACAATTATTGTTCAATTTATTTGAATGATGTATTCTATGCTACTGCTCAAATGAACAATGGATTATATGTCCTTGATCTTGAAGTGCCAATTTATAACATTAATACTAAAAGGATATAAACAAATTCATGGTGTTGACTATGATGAAACCTTTTCACCAATTGCAGTGCTTAAATTTGTTCGGATTTTACTTGCTATCGCTGCATATCATGATTATGAAATATGGCAGATGGATGTCAAAACTGCTTTCCTTAATGGGAATCTTCTTGAGGATGTGTACATGACACAGCCTGAAGGATTTGACATACCAGAAGAAGCCCATAAGATATGTAAGCTACAAAGATCAATCTATGGATTGAAGCAAGCTTCCAGAAGCTGGAATCTTCGTTTTGATGAAACGGTAAAACAATATGGATTCATCAAGAACGAAGATGAGCCTTGTGTCTACAAGAAGGTTAGTGGGAGCATGATCGTGTTCCTGGTGTTATATGTAGATGACATATTACTCATTGGAAACGATGTCCCTACCCTGCAACAAGTAAAGACTTGGTTGGGGAAATGCTTTTCTATGAAGGACCTAGGTGAAGCAGCCTATATATTAGGAATCAGAATCTATAGAGATAGATCACAAAAACTGCTTGGCCTAAGTCAGAGTACATACATAGACAAAGTGCTGAGACGCTTTAATATGCATGATTCCAAGAAAGGATTCATACCTATGCAACATGGCCTGTGTCTATCAAAAACACAATCCCCTTCAACTAAAGAAGAAAGGGAACACATGAATAAGATTCCATATGCATCTGCAATAGGATCTATCATGTATGCCATGTTATGTACTCGACCAGATGTCTCGTATGCTTTAAGTGCAACGAGTAGGTACCAATCTGATCCTGGTGATGCCTATTGGGTAGCTGTTAAGAATATCCTTAAGTACTTGAGAAGGACTAAGGAATCATTCTTGATATATGGAGGTCAGGAAGAGTTGGCTGTAATTGGTTACACTGATGCTAGCTTCTAGACAGATAAGGATGACTTTAGATCGCAATCTGGTTATGTGTTTTGCTTGAACGGTGGCGCTGTGAGCTGGAAAAGTTCGAAGCTAGATACAGTTGCTGATTCTACAACCGAGGTCGAGTATATTGCTGCCTCAAGTGCAGCAAAGGAAGCTGTTTGGATCAGGAAGTTCATTAGTGAACTTGGCATAGTCCCTAGCGTTGTGGATCCCATTGGTCTCTATTGTGATAACAATGGTGTTATCGCACAAGCTAAGGAGCCTAGATCTCACCAACGATCCAAACACATACTTAGGCGTTATCATCTCATTCGAGAGATAATAGATAGAGGAGATGTGAAAATATGTAAAGTACCTACACTTGACAATATAGCTGACCCACTGACAAAGCCTCTTGCGCAGCAGAAGCATGATGGCCATACTAGATCAATGGGCATACGGGGTATGCCTGATTGGCTCTAGTGCTAGTGGGAGATTGTTGGTGTAAGCCCTAGAGGCCAATACTTTTGGTACTTGTATCGAATTATTTATTAATAATAAAAGGCATTTTCTTTATTATGGTTGATTAATAAAGTCCCTAGAATAGATAGTCCGTTTAATGTATTAAGTGTGACTTAATCATGAGAACACATTAAACATAAGGGCACTGTTCTTAAAGTATCCGTAGTCGAGCTTTAATGTGAAGTGGGATAACATTAAAGCGTTGAGACTATTATGTTTGTAGACTGATGATCACATCTCATGGATCATGGATAAAGAGTTATCAAGTCTTAAACATAGGTATGAATATTAGGAGTAATATTTATACCGGATTGACCCGCTATGAGAATACTATATAGAAAGTTATGCAAAGTGTCATAAGTTATTCTCATGGTGATAATAGTGTATACCACTCTTCGACCTGAAACCACTATGGATCCTAGATGTAGAGTTGAGTGTCTTATTACTGATCCAACGTTATCCATAACTGGATGACCATAAAGACAGTTGATGAGTACTCCACGAAGCATGCTGAGGGACATGAGTGTCCTAGATGGAATTTGGCAATCCTGTGTAACATGATAAATGTCTATGGGCCCAATATTGAACTGGACAAGGGTGACACGGTCTATACCTTGTGTTCAATATAGACATAAGGGCAAAGGGGTAATTATACACATAATTATTATCACAGGAGGTTTTGTCAGATCACATGACATTTTCGTGACTTGGGTAGCAGTGATGTGTTGCTAGATACCGCTCACTGTTTATTATGTTAGATGTGTGATTTAATATAATTGCCAACGTCGTGAAAACCTATAGGGTCACACACAAAGGACGGATTGATGAGAGATAGAATAATTAAGGAACATCGTAAGGTACGGTGTACTTAAGTAGAATACGAAATATGGTAATGTACCAAATACTTAAGTGATTTTGGCATATTATGAGATATGAGCCAAAATGCACTTAAGTGGGCTTTTTGGCTTGAAGCCCACACAAGTGGTTCTATAAATAGGGCTCTTGTGCAGAAGCTTGGTATGGATATACAACACAACTGAAGAGTTGGAATTTCGTATCTCTCTTTCTCTCACTCAAAGCCTTCATTCACAAACAGCTAGCACTGCGATTGAAGGAATCCATTCGTGTGGACTGAGTAGAGACGTTATCATCGTTCAACGTTCGTGATCGCCCCGTGGATCTGTATCAAAGGTTTTGACCATTATCAGAGATCTGCACCAAAGGTTTGAATCGCCACAAGAGGTAACGAGTCTATCACTGATCATGCCCATTCGTAAGGATCACTAAATGGAGAAAATTTTAAATTCCACTGCGCCTTGGATGGCAATTCTCCTACAGTGGGAGATTAAGAGAGACTTGACATGCCCATTCATTGAACCCTGAAGTGACTAGATCCAGTAGGTGACCATGCCTCTTGATGAACTGGGAGTTTTCAGAAACTTGAGAGACCAATTCCTTAAGCTTAGGAGGTATTCCTACAAAGTTGATCCGGATAGTATTCCTACGAGCAGAAGCCATGACCTGCAACAAAGAACAAAGATAAATCCTTTGGTCCTTGAAATGGTTAGTGAAAATGCTATGCTTATGATGCATGATGATGCTATGATGTTATGCTCAATCACAAACATGTGGCACACACAAACAAGTCACACAATAGCCCTAGGTTTGAAGGCTTGCATGAGGTTTAAAGGTAAGTACCCTCCCCTGAAGTTTAGTTGATTCATCCTGTCCTACAAAAGTAACCAGGTTCTAAGGGATCTCAAAATCATTGATCCTTCACAAGGGTGGTTGTTCAGTAGGCAACTTACTTGCCAACCAAAACCCTCCAAGTTTAGGATCTCAATGAGTGTAGTATCAAGTATCAACCAACTTCAGTCTTCACCAAAGCCGGTTATCTCACTACTTTCTAAAGGCCAAGATGGGATGACTAGGGTTCTAAAAGTCAGTTAGTGTATTGACAACATATGGCAGCCTCATATTATCCTCAACTTGCTTAAGGAACATAAGCACCAACCAAGAAGTCACACTAACTATGGCCACCAGATCAACCATATCGATATACGCCGTACAGTTTCCTTGGTCTATTGCCATTTACCTAAGGTACACTAGATCCGGGTTAGGGTCTTTCACACATAAGAGCACCCAACAGATAAGTATAAATCAAACAAGGCAAACAATTTTAAAGTGATCTAATTCCTAAGGGTACCCCTCTTTTATTAAATCCCCAGCAGAGTCGCCAGTTCTGTAACACGGTGGGAGAACTGACTTTAGTTAAATGTTGCGGATAGCAAGAGTCGCCACCGACTTTTATTTTATCCAAAAGGAAAGGACATAAAAGAACAGGAAAGACCTTAAAAAGATTTTGAGTTCGGGGGGTAGGTTATACAAAGGGAAGGTATTAGCACCCTTTATATCCATGGTTATCCATGGGCTCTTAGTTACTTAGCTCACTTTGTTTGTTTGCAAGAGTGTAGTGTGTGATTAGAAAAATTTCTTTAAGTACTTTGTAATGACCCTCGTATGGGTGTATACAAAGCCTAGTTTAGAAATTGTGAGGTGTAAAAGTAATTTTGAAAAGTGTGAGCAAGTAACTATGAGATACCTACCCTAGATTAAGTCTTTCGTGTTCTCGTATATTCTTTCAATGGTAAGACTGTCCCTATTATTAAGGAATAGGTAGTCATTACCTTGGATGTGTTTAAGGGACGGGCGTAGGGTCATCGTATGGTCAATGAAGGCAACATAAGGGGTGTCTTTAGCAACTCGTAGGGACTATCATCATATTTACCGAAGGGACAAGATCATTATATCGTAGGCAACCTCGTAGGGACTTGATCTTTTAAGTTTATAGGGACTTGATGTTTTTTCTGTTTGAAGGGACTTTGCTTAAGACACCCCTATTTTCGAGGGACTTGACCATTTAAAGAAGGCAACCAAGAGGAATACCCTAGGAAGTACAGATGGCGATCAAAGATCGACTTACGTGTGTGAGTGTTATTTTTCAGATATTTGTCTTGAATTTAATTTTCTAAGTTCAATTATTTACAGTTAGTTTTTTGCACTCCCTAAATTACTAACCACGCAATAAATATTTACAAAAATAAAAGCAAGAAAAATAAATTCCTAAACTATTACATGGCTATGGGACAGATACATAATAATCAGGCGAGAAAGAATAAATTTACAACCTATACATTTGTTCCTAATATTATAAATAAAACAAAATTAAAATAAGGAAAATAATGAAGCAAAAATAGAATAGATAAAAGCAAATAATAATAAAATAATAAATAAACAATGGTAATAAAGCAATAATAAAATAACAATAATAATAAAGTGATAATAAAAAGGTTAGAATTTTAAAAGAAATTATTTTAGGTTAAACAAGTTAGATTTTTTAGAAGTTATTAGAAAAATATGAGTTTAAAATAAATTAGTAATAATAAAAGAATTTAAAATACATTAATCTACAAATTATAAAATAAAAGAGTTATATGAAAAATATTAAGTTAGTTATTTACAAAATAAATAAAGATTATAGAAAATATCAAATTATTAGATTAATAGGTTTATTATTATTATTCAATTAGAAAAATGGTCAATTAGATTTTATTTACAAAATATATAAGGATTTATTATTATAAGTAAGTAATAAAAAAAAGTTATTAAAATAGTTAGTATTTATTATTTATTTACAAAAAATATAAAGGTTATAGAAAAATATTAAATAATTAATTTAGTAGGTTTTCACGCCCTACATTACTAAACCACGCAGTTAATATAGGATCAATGGCAGGAATTTAAATGGCAGAAAAATAAATGGCAGAAAAATAAAATGTCAGAAAATAAATGGCAGAAAATAAAACCCTAATTATTACAACGCTTTGGTGCAGTTACATAATAAAGATGGCGAAAAGTAAAACTGAAAATATTACAAGTTAAAACTTAAAATATTAAAAGTTAAAACTTAAAATATTACAAGGGCGAAGCAGTTACAGTGTATGAATAACATAAATATGAGCGAAAATAGGAAATAATAATAAGGTTTGTTAAGGTTTAAGAAAAGGTTTATGGTTTAGAGGAAATAACACGGTTAAAGTTTTAGGTTTGAAATTTAGAGTTTGTGGCGAAATTGTCTGGGTTTAGGAAAAATCAGGGTAGTTAGTTATGAAAAAAATGTGCAGATCTAAATATATGTATATAAAAAAAATAAAAAAATATGAATTAAAAAAAAACAACGGCGTTGCTAGCGCAAAATTGCGATCATCGCAACTGGATCGGATAACACAAATGTCACGCCTCATACACGTATATGTGAAAACGGCGTATTGACACGATCCGATCCGAAAACATAATCAAATTATAACATAAAATAGAAATATATATATATTTAACACACTAGTTACATATTATAAATTATATATTATATGATCCATATGCATTTTTATTAACAACAAAATTATTATTATATTATATTATATATTATGAGACATGTAAAACTTATATAAAAACAAACACATCAAATACATAATACAATGAACCAAATTATTATACATGTTATACTTATGTGCATAAAAAAAGCAAAACGGCGATATCCTGATATATTTAACCAAACCGCATGTATCTAGAATACATAACACAGTCACACATATGAACATGTATTTGAAACACAGTAACAAATATATCAACAAAATAGATAAAGTATATATCATATATAAACTATTACCAAACTGTGTGTACGATAGTATAAATCAGCACTCTCAGTTTCTCTTTTTTGTTCTGTCTTTGGCCCTCCTCTATCAGTCATGCTAGTAAATATATATAGGAACAAATTAGGTTAATGATAATGGGCCTAAGTTTATTTTGAAACCCAATATTAAATTAAAAACTGAATAAAGTTAAATAATTAAAATAGTTAAAATTAAAATAAAAACTAATTAACCTATTTATTTATTCTAGACCCAATATAAAAATAAATAGACTCAAAAAAAATAAAAGTCGGGCACCAAAATGCTCGAAAAAATAAAATGAACACGTCAAAATAATCAACGCGAAATAAATGACTCGGAAAAATACAGCGTTTGGTCGGATTTTGAAATAAAAATTATGACCGTTTAAACTGCTCAGACTGATCAACATATGACCAAAAATAGTCGTAAAAATATTTTTAGCATGTCAAATTAAAACACGTGAACCGCAGATTAATGTTACCGACATTGGCAAACTTAAACTTGACATTTTTTCGTTGACTAATTTTAGGCACAGTTAAAAAGTTAATTTGACCAGTTTGTTTGTAAATTCCGAGAAATTATTCCGGCTAATATTAAGACAGAAAAAAATATTATGCTATGAAGATGATGCAAATGAATGTGAAACAAAAAATTGGTTAGAGTTAAAAATAGAGGGCAAATTTTGGGGTGCAACAGGTAGCAGTGATGTGTTGCTAGATATCGCTCACTGTTTATTATGTTAAATACATGATTTAATATAATTGCCAATGCCGCGAAAACCTACAGGGTCACACACAAAGGACGGATTGATGAGAGATAGAGTAACTAAGGAATACCGTAAGGTACGGCGCCCTTAAGTGAATTATAGAACATTGTAAGGTACGGTGTACTTGAGTAGAATACGAAATATGGTAAGGTACCATGGGCTTAAGTGATTTTGGGCATATTATAAGATATGAGCCAAAATACACTTAAGTGAGCTTTTAGCTTGAAGCCCACACAAGTGGTTCTATAAATAGAACCCTTGTGCAGAAGCATTAATTGCGGTTGCATTATTTTGTTTTCTTTCTCTCTCTCTCTCTCTCTCTATCTCTCTCTCACTCACTCAAAGCCTTCATTCGTACCACCTAGCACTGAGATTGAAGGAATCCGTTCGTGTGGACTGAGTAGAGACGTTGTCATCGTTCAACGTTCGTGATCGCTCTGTGGATCTGCATCAAAGGTTTTGATCGTCACAAGAGATTTGCACCAAAGGTTTCAATCGTCACAAGAGGTAAATATTCTATCACTGATCATGACCATTCGTAAGGATCTCTAAAGGAGAAAATTTTATTTTCCGCTGCGTTTTGGATCGCAATTCTCCTTCACTTAGGAAGTTCCTTAAGTTCTAAGGTTGGTTTCTTAGGGCATGGCATATGATCTGGGGCAAGGGATAAACATTCGTAAAGGTTATCATCGATGTAGGGTTTCCTAAAGTCATCATCTTCCAGTATGAGAGTTGATGGCAACTTAATTGCTTTTATGATTTCTTCTTGTTCTATTTCCCTAACACATTCATCAATGATATCTATTGCATAACATGCGTCTCCCATCACAGGTGCCATTAGAAATTTCGAAAGTATAAATTCTATCTTCTCGTCACCTACCTCAAAGGTCAACTTTCCTCTCTTGACGTCTATTATGGCTCCTGCAGTTGATAAGAACGGTCTACCTAGAAGGATTGGTATATCATTATCCTCTTTGATATCCATGACAATAAAATCAGTAGGGATAAATAACTGACCTATCCTAACAGGGACGTCTTCTAATATGCCTATCGGATACTTAACAGATTTATCGGCTAATTGAAGTGACATCTTAGTAGGTTGTAATTCTCCTAAGTTTAACCTCTCACAAACTGCTAAAGGTATTAAGCTCGCACTAGCTCCTAAGTCTAGAAAAGCTTTTTCGATGACATGACTTCCCAAAAGACAAGGAATGGAGAAATTTCCAGGATCTTTATCTTTTTTGGCTAACTTATTCTTGGAAATGGAATTGCATTCCAAGGGCTTCGGATCGTCGAGTCTACGTTTATTGGTAAGGATGTCTTTGAGAAACTTTGCATAAGAATGCATTTGGGTGATGGCTTCTGTGAAAGGGATTTCTACGTGAAGTTTTTCTATAACCTTAATGAATTTCTGATACTGGTTATTGATCTGGGTTTGTTTGAGTCTTTGCGGATATGGTATCGATGGTTTATATGGCGGGGGTGGTACATAAGTTTTATATTTAGTTCTTCTCCTTTTTCTTGACCTTCCTGTTTTTCAGATTCCTCTGGTTCCTTTACTTCGTCCATGGGTTCGGTATATTCCTTAGAAGTTTTGGGTTCACTAAATCTTGAGCCAAATGGCTCATCATAAGCGGTCCCACTTCGTAGGGTAATGGCATTGGCTTGTCCTCTCGGATTCTGTTGAGGTTGTCCAGGGAACTGTCCTCCAGGTGTAGTATGGGGGGCTTGGTTTAAAGCTACCTGAGAGATATGGGTTTCAAGCATCTTAGTGTGAGTAACTATTTGGTCAACCTTGGTTCCTAACTGGGTAATCAGTTTGTTAACGTGAATGTTCTGGTTTCATGAACTCTTTGTTTTGTTGGGTTTGAGCAGTGATAAAATTTTCCATAATTTTCTCAAGGCTCGGCTTTGGTGGTACAGGTTGCATAGGTTGATTTGGTCTTGGGGCTTGGTAACCTGGTTGTCTGGGAGGTGCAGTATTTTGGATAAGGTTATTGTTCTTATAGGAGAAGTTCAGGTGATTCCTTCATCCAGGGTTGTAGGTATTCGAATATGGGTTCCCTTGGGCGTAGTTCACTTGCTCAGAGTTGGTTTCGTTTAAGAGACTGCATTCTGCAGATTGGTGTCCTTTGGATCCACACATATCATAATCCGACGAAACTGCAACTGCAGTATTCGGGTTTATGCACATATGCTCGACCTTGAGGGCCAACGCATCCATTTTAGCTTGCATCATGTCTATAGAGCTTAGCTCATGTACTCCTCCTTAGGCTTCCTTCTTCTCAATTGTCGCTCGTTCGACTCCCCATGATTGATGGTTTTGAGCCATATCTTCGATGAGGGCACTAACTTCAGGATAAGGTTTGTTCATCAGTGCACCGCCTGCGGCAGCGTCGATGGTCATCTTAGTGTTATAGTGAAGTCCGTTATAGAAGGTCTGAATGATTAACCAATTTTCTAAGCCATGATATGGGCATGCTCTTAACAACTCTTTATATCTCTCCCAAGCTTCGAACAATGATTCTCCTTGGTTCTGGGTAAATCCGGTTATGTGGTTTCGAAGAACGACGGTCTTACTTGGGGGAAAGTATCTAGCAAGGAATACTTTTCTAAGGTTGTCCCAAGTTGTTATGGAATTGGGTGGAAGGGAATCTAACAATGACAGAGCTTTATCTCTGAGGGAGAAAGGGAATAATCTTAAACAAATTGCCTCAGGAGAAGCTCCATTAGTTTTAAAAGTGTCTGGTAATTGGAGAAAGATTCTTAAGTGTTGGTTTGGGTTCTCAATAGCGAGACCTGCGAATTGTCTTTGTTGCACTAGTTGCAACAGGGAGGGTTTAAGTTCGAAATTATTAGTTGGGATGGTTGGGTTTACTATACTAGAACTAGGTTCTTCGTTGGATTGTTGGGCGAAATCCTTAAGAGGTCTATGATTTTGATCTTCGGCCATAGCTCTCCTAATTGTATGGAAAAATAAACGTGCGCGAGCGTAACGTTCAGGTTCCGCCCGAGGATATACTAAGCTTCCGGTGCTGCGAGTTCTTCGCATTGACCGACAGGTAATAACCTAAGTCTAAACGATATAACAACAGGGTACCAAATTTGATGAAATTGGTCCTCGGCAACGGCGCCAAAATCTTGATGCGTGCTTTTCGCAAGTATACGAACGCGTCAGAGTAATATAAAAGATTGTCGAATCCATAGAGACCAAGTGTCAATCTATCATTATCTATTGTTACAGTGTTTATCTAAGGTAATCGAAATAGGGGTTTTAAGAGTGCACAATGAAAAATAAAGTATTAAATGAAATCCAATTAATAAAGACAGGTTCAAATGTAATTCACGCAATCAATTAACAATCCAAGTACTTGCTAATAGAATAACTTATGGGCAGTGTTTCCTACTTTGAAAAGAACCAATTTAACGGGAACTGTCGCTTTCGCGTATTTAGAACCGAGTTGTACTCCCTAATCAAATCCTCTTATTGTCACTTATAAAAAGACGCGCATTGCGTTAGAGTAGTAAACCTATTTTTAAGAAATATAGTATCTTGACTAAGTTGAAAAGTATTTTGACCTGGATTTCTTAACCAAAAGAGGTTCTCACGAACTAGACTCTAAACTTATAAACGCGTCCGAAAATAGTTTTAAAATCACTTTTCTTTTTCAGTTAAAAACTCCTAATGAACTAAACAAAGCACTTTCGTTGTATTTGAAATAGTTAAAAACAACTAAGTTTAAACAGACGTCGGACGACTTTCGATCTTACCCAACAGAAATTAAGTGCGGGAAAACTTAAGTTGAAAGTCAAATTAGCCCTTAAGTGTTTCTACGAACAATTGTACGGATTATCGGTTCAATTACGATCCTTACATTCTAACCTTTATAGATTTAGCTAGACATGGTAAAGTAAAGATGCATCTTAATTTAAATAAAAGTAGTGCGGGTGCGGAAAGTAAATAAAAGTAGTGCGAGTGTGAGAAATAAAGAAAGTAAAGGCGAGTGCGGGAAATAAATAAAAGTAGTGCGAGTGCGAGAATTAAATAAAATAAAGTGCGAGTGTGAGAAATAAATAAAGTAAAGGCAGTGCCGGAAAGTAAACAAAGTAAAGGCAGTGCGAGAAATAAATAAAGTAAAGTGCGAGTACGGGAAAGTAAAGTGGGCAAAGGTAAAGCAATAAAACCTGCTCCAATCGGAGGGTCGAATAAAGTGCGTAACAGAAATAAAAATGGCGGCAGGATTAACTTCCTTCCAAAGTGCTCCAAACTCGATTACAGACTCGATTACACAGTGTGGCAACACTCCGATGTGAAGCGATTACCACTTTTACAATACTGATATATGCCTAGTTGTAACTAAGTTTGGGTGATGAAACAAATGAAATCAAGGCTCTATTTATAGGCAAGGACAAATAATGGAAATGACAAGGATGCCCCTCAGTTTGAAAATGGGAGGCAAACATATTGTTCTTGTGGCGCCTGCCACAACATCATGGCGCCCGCCACAGGAGGAAATTATGGCGCCCAAGTGGAGATAGTGAGAGATGTGGCAGTTGAGGAGAAGTTGAACTGGGACACGTCATGACTGGACCCATGGCGCCAGCCACAGTGGGAGCCACAAGTGTAAAATGCTGATTTTTAGGCTTTTTAGCTCATTTCGCTCCTTTTCTCGATCGGGGCTCCGATTAGATTGAAAACCTGAAAACAAAGAAAAACATAGCAATAACATAACAAAATAACAATAAAACAACTAAAATGCATGCGAAATCGGAGTCGAAAATACGGTGAATTTTAGTGTCATCATCTCTCATAAGATAGTTAGATAGTAGAAATTAAAGAAAAACTCACAAGATTTAAATAAGTTATGCGACGAATATCGTGATAAGAAATTGAATGAAAAAGATGAAGTGATAAGAAATAAATCAAACCAAGTGGTTTTTCATAAACAAATTGAATGAAAAAGGTGAAGTGATAAGAACCCTAGATTTTAAAAAATAAGTTTTGTAAGTGTGTGTGTATGACTTTAGTACTTCGAGAGTAACACACTCATTTTGACAATTATTTTGATCATATAAAATATGACACTTTACACATGATTAAATGGAAAAAATTTAGTATATAAGTTTGTTTCTTGACGTTGTTCTTTTATATTTTATTTTTTAAAATATAATCATCATAAACTTCTGTCTTTTTTATATAAATTAATTTTTTTCTTCATTTGATGATATTAATGATATTTTACTTTTGAGCTCATAGAACCACAAATGTAATATTAGCTCATTTTTCGTATAATTTAGACGATAGACAGAGTATGATTAAACTATTAGAACACATATACTTATAAAAATATTGAATACTTACAAAAAAAACATCAGAGAAAGTAAAAAAAATATAGCATTTTCCTTCAAAACCAATTTTGAAGGATTCTTGAAAATGCAATGTGTTTACCTAAAAAATTGGTAAACAACCGCTGATCTTCCAAATTTCTAAATTTGGTTATTCGCAGGATCGATTAGATTGATCCTAGGACATGTGCTAAGTGTTTTAGAAATATGGTAGTAACGAATAATCAAGACTAAGCGTCAAATCAGAGTTTAAAAGAAAACTAAGAACAACGGGTGAGTTGGATGAAAGAGATCTTAAATCAACGTTTGAAACTAATAAAAAAGAGTGAAGTAAACAACAGAAATCATAAAGGATTTAGAAATGACAAAGTAAATGTCACAAGTACAGGAATCTTAAGACTGTAAAGTAAGTGTTGAATGCAGGGAAAGAACGAAGAAATCTTAAAACTGCAAATGACAAAGTAAAAGGAAGGTGTTTGAAAATAAGAAGTGAGGAAGTATATTTCTGGAAAAAAAAGTAAAGACAAATTTATATTGCTTTGAAATAACTAAAAGTGATGTAGACAACGTACATTTTGTGCTTTACCATTCTTCTTCACACGAATATTTAGTAAATTTACTGATTTTGTACACAATTTGACACACACTTTTCTAACACTAAGACCCTATATTTATATTGGATCGAAATAACCGCTTTGATGGTTCTTCAATCACGTTGAGACACATAGCGCCTTGCATGCGCGCATTCATTCACCATGCTCCATGTGCGCTCTTACGGTTTCTGACGAAGGCGAAATTCCCTCCTTTATTTGAATTTTGAATCTTTGATCGAAAACCGTTTTCAACCGCCTCTTTAAAGAACCACTCCGAAGTCTCATCTGTAAGCTTAATCTTTATCCACCTATCCAAGTTGACTCACTTCCAGCTGGTCGAATACTAATTCTTTGTCGAAACCAACTGTGCATATTTTCCAATTTTGGTAATTCTGGATGGGCGTCGAAAATATGATCTAACAAATTGCCCCCCAAAATGTCATTTTTGACACGTGTGAGAAAAATACATTTTTTGAGACTTTACTTCGATGCCTTAATAACTCTGACACTGTGCCAAGTGTCTCAATGTTGGTAAAACTTTTCAGTTCCTTCAACTTGTCTGGTGACGTCAAAGTCATAATTGCCTTTTTCCTGCCCACGTCTTTTCAGCCCATAACAAAATCTTTTTTGCTCATCACGTTTCTTAGCTTCTAAGAAATCATGGGCTACAACATTAATTGCCATCTCCGTTACGCTGCCCAAGGGAGACACGTGTCCCACTAACTAATCCACCATTAATGTTGATTTGAAACGTCTTTCCTTCCGAGCAGGCCTATAAAACCCAATTACTTACCCATTTCAGATTTTTCTCATGTTCTCTGAATTTCGAAGCACTCAAGCTCTCATTTCTTCAAATACTTTTTTAGCTAAACCCAGATTTCTTTCAAACCCTAACAATGGCCACCTCAAACAAAGCTCTTAAGGGAACACGAGTCTCTGTCAAAACCACCTCCAACAGGTCTAAAGCTCCAAAAAAGATCTCCAAACTTCCTCTATTCGGTACGCTACCTACTCCACTCGTAGTTGGCAACCGTCAATACATACCAGAGCCTCAGACAGAAGAACAACGCATGATTTATGCTTTTCATGTACTTATTCCTGTTTCTGTCTCTAAAAAAACTTATGCATTATCTGGGCCTTTAGCTGAGTTAGATGTTGATGCCAGCAAACTTAGAGAATTTTTTCCCTCTTATCACAAATGCAAACCCATAAGGCTGATTAGGAACCCTAGGACTACCTCCGCTGAAAACTCTCAAGTTGGGGATACTATAGATCTGAGGTTTATGAATAATGGTTTTAGAGCCTTCCGCGCCACCCCAACTTTTAAAGATCCCACTGATTACTTAAATTGGTTAACCAAAGTAGAGAAACATAAAGCCCAGGCTTGGAAAGATATAGGAATATATGACCTTATTATGCTGTCAAAACTGGATTTAGATTACAGCATTCCCATGTTGATTTCCTCGCTGTACTTCTGGGACAATACACATTATACCTTCCATCTTCCTTGCGGAATGGTCGCACCAACTCTCTTCGACATGGTCGCCATCATAGGGCTGAAACCCACTAGACATACCTATGATCCTGATATCGATTATATGGATACTATTTCCTTTTCGACGACTAGAGCAGCGTATTCAACGCACATTGCACATTACCATGATAAAGATACTGAAGTTGTCTCCGACGTGGAGCACATGGCTTTTTTGGCTTTGTAGTTGTCACGTTCTGTGTTTTGTTCAAAATCCCTACAAGTGGCAAAAAAATATCTTACTCTGGCCAACCAACTTCACGCGGGGCATGATATCTGTCTAAGTGAGATGATTCTGGCAACCCTTTACGTATCCTTGAGCGATGGAGTGGCTCAACTGAAGAATTTGGGGAATAAAGGGAACCTTATTCTGTCTGGACCTTTTTGGTTACTACAACTTTGGCTTAATGCCACTTTCGAGGCCAACCTGCCGAACAAGGGCCTCGTCGACGAGGATCCTGAAGGAATCCAAAATAGAAGGGTCGAAGGCCTAAGATTAGCTCAACTAACCCCTAGGGACGAAGGACAAGCTCTTCAACCAACCTTCATGAGTTATATCATAATGTTTGCTAAGCGCCATGCCTTCACTTTGAGCATGGCCCCATTCACCTTCAGGAAAATTGGCCCCAAGTGGTTTACTAGGACCTTCCTCTTTCCATCTAAGAAACAGGAGACATAATCCTTGCTGATTTGGGAAGCCTTTTTGACGCCCAGGATTCTAACTCTTCGATTCAACCCTTCGAAGGTCCAGGTTACTTTGGTATCCTACTAGCCCAACCTTGTTGCTCGATGATTTGGGTTGGTTCAGGTCCTCCCAAAGTGTCTGTATGACAAGAAAAGTAATCTCCTTCTCCATAATGTAGTCCATACCAAAACCACTGCTCTCAACACAAAGAGCCAGGTATATTGGCAAAACCCAGCTGACTCCATTCAATTTCGAGCCCAACTTCCTTTTCTTCTTGTGCAAGAAAAGACTAGGAAAGGTACTTATACTCTTATAATAGAAATTTAAGCTTTTCAAAGCTATTTTGAAACTGCCTATCGACCTGATGATCTTAGTCGAACCATCCGCGAAGCAGCTGTTACGCTTAAAGAGAAATTTTCAAAGAAAATGGAAAACTTAAAGATTCCCTCATACGTTCCTCACGAGAAACGCTATGAAATGGCTCTTGAATTGTTTCCCCAAAAGTTTCCTCCACTGCCTAATGCTGACTTCAGAGTGGCCCTTGCCCTCCATTTCCAGATTGGTTTATTTGTGAAGACTCTATTAAAATACTTAGACAACAATCTCAGAAAAAAGCTTAGCGGGTGGTTGCGACTAAGCATACTTTAGGCAATTTCAAGGGGCATCTTCATATAGGGATCGAAGATGTCCGAATCGAATCAGACATATATGAAGGTGTGACATAAGAGGTTTCCCTCGAAGTACATTCCCTTTGAAATCCATTTTCTCTCAGATAACACTGATTGTTTTATATTGTTCTTGTTTAGCTATCAAGATTCCACCCAAGAAACCCACCAGCAAAAGACCAATTGAGTCGAAGATCGAAGGAGGCAACAAGCCTGTAAAGGTACCCCTTTTCCCTTGTTCTTTTTTCTGCGTTATACATTGATGATACTAATATTTCATGCTTGGCTCAGGCTGCTCGAAAACCTCCAGTGAGGTCCTTAAAAATCTAAAATCCTACTGCCGCCCCCATCATCGTAGAATTTGACGAAGATGATTTGTTGCCTGTTCTCGACCTCACTTCTAGGAAGAGGAGGTCACAGCCGAAGGCCACTGATGCTTCAGACCAACCTCTAATCAAACTTCCAAGAAAAGGCCATTTGCACTTATTATCCAAGAGCCCACCCCTGAGGAGATGGCAAAGGTAGCGGCGGCCCAAAGTGAGAGCGATAACTCTAGCCCTGGGGTTGAAGGTGATAAGGTACACCACACTTATCCTTACCTTACTTAACTTGTTTACCTCTTTTATCCATTTATACCTTTTGATCGTATTGATTTTAGGATGGTGCGAGCACTATCGTTCTAACCAAGAAAACGGCTTCCTCCACGCCTGTCTCTACGCCCGATGTTTTGAATAGCACTGGCGAGCCTACTTATCGACCATCATCTGAAAATGGGTCTATAAGTGAGATTAATCAACCTCCATCTGGTGACCTTGATGCTTCACCACCAAAAACTGCTACTCAACATTCTCAAACCAGTGACTCTGGTCACGAAACCGATTCGAGCGAAGAAGATGGGGCCAAAGGTAACCCAGACCCTATGGTTGAGGATGAGTTAGTTGAAGACGAGGAAACCCCTGTGGCTGATTTATATACAGCTGAAGGAGCAAATGATCCTCAGGGAGAATGTTGGGGCGTCGAAGACATGGTTATGGAGGATGCGGATGAAGGAAACCCCGCCATTAACCCTGATGATGTTGAAGCCTAAAAGAGGGAAATGCTAATGCAGGCGAAGAACACGCTTGAACTCAAACTCCTTTTATTCCTATTATGGTTGACGTTCCTACGGTTGGAGTTTTGTCAAGTAGTATCGGGGCCTTTTCCGCATAAAAATTGGCTATCCTGAAATGAAGTCAGCCCCTTGAGTATTTGAAAGCTATGCTAAATTGCAGGGAGGGTTCTTTTGACCAAAGCCATAGTACTTCAGTGTCTGAAGATCAACCTTCGAGCACCCCTGCAGGCGAAGTCCTTTATAAGATCAAAGACAAAGTCTTCAAGGGTGACTTATTTCTGTTGCTGCTGGCTGATCCTTCTGCCCCTTTGACTCTAAAGGGTCTTCTCAGCCGAGTTGACCTATTAGAAGCTTCTCCCGAAGTGGCTAATGTTATTTTGGAGATAGGAACTATGATCGACCAAGCTGTTGCAGCTCATAAGTTGCTATCTCAGCTCATAGGGGAAATAGACAAAAAGTCTGGTTCTGAGGCTGCTACCTGGGATGCTGCCACCGAATCCACAAATATGGCAATGGGATTGGAACATACCAAGTAGAAGAACAAGGAAAAGGTTGTCGCTCACAACCGTAATAATGCTTCCTGGAGGAAACAAATAGAAGAACTTCAGGCAAAGATCTCTGATGCCGAAAAAGACAAAAATCAACTATTGGAGTTTTACGAAGCTTTGATGGCTCAAGAGCTATCATTTGGCATGGAATTTGTCGAAAAGGCTCGACAACTTGAGTCTGACGTTAAACTCTTGCAATCGAAGAGATCTTTTAGCGAAAAATGGCTGGAGCTCCTTAAGGCCAAGTATCTTCAGATCAAGACCAACCTTCCCTTTTAGTGCTGCTTTATTTATCTGGCAATGTAATGAAATTTTTCTTTGTAACGAATATTGGTCTTTTGGGCCTATGACTTCAATATCACCATTTTGGCATTCTTACCATATTGACTTTGTTTTATTTATATGATTATTCATCTCTTATTTTTGCTTCTTGGATTATCGGTTTATATTTTTTCAAATATTTCCTGTTTACTCTTAGAATCCTTTTATCTTCACTAAGCTCTTCGATTTCATAGGCACCATTAGAGAATATCTGTAAAACTTGGAAAGGGCCTTCCCATTTTGGGGATCACTTCCCTAAGGCTCTATCTTTTCGATCCATTGGAAGGATCACTTTTCAGACCAAGTATTCGGGTGCAAAACTTTTAACTTTCACTTATTATAAGAGACTTCTACTCTCTTCTTTTATTGCTTTAGCAATTCTAAGGCATTTAACCTTTCCTCGTCTAAATCAACCAATTCATCCAACATCATGCTCCAGTATGATTTTGTTGGGAGTTCATGTTGCCTTTGAATCCTTATGGATTGTAGGTGAATTTCTATTGGTAGAACAACATCATGACCAAAGGTTAGGAGAAAGGGGGTCGACTTAGTAGCCTCTTTGGGGGATGTACGACATGCCCACAAAATTTGATCCAGAGTTTTGTGCCAATTCCTAGGCTTCTTCCCTGCATGCTTTTTAATCAAACCAATGATCACTTTATTGGCAGCTTCAACTTGTCCATTGGCCTGAGCATAATAGGGTGTTGACGTTAATAATTTGAAGCCCATTTCTTTGGTAAATTCTTGCATTTTCCGACCAGTAAATACTGATCCTTGATCCGTTGTGATTGTCTCCGGGATTCCAAATCTATAAATAATGTGCTTTTGGATAAATTCGACCACATCCTCTTGGTTCACATTTGGTAAGGGTATAACTTCGATCCACTTTGTAAAATAATCAACTCCTACCAATATATATCTTTGGCTTTTAGATGATGGAGGTCGAATTTCTCCAATCAAATCTCAAGCCCAACCCTTAAATGTCTAAGGCTTGATGATAGAATGTAATTCACTTGCAAGGACATGTTGTATGCCCGCATGCACCTGACATTCTTGGCAACCCTTCGCGAATTCAATACAGTCTTTCAAAATGGTAGGCCAATACATCCCTTGGCGAAATAAGAGCCATTTCATCTTATGACCGACTTGGTATGCCCCACACGCTCCACTATGCACAGTCGAAAGGGAAAAGTATGCCTCTGACTCACTGAGGCATTTAAGCAGAATTCCCCCAGGAGATTTCTTAAACAACTCTGAACCCAAAAGAACGTAACTTAATGCTCGATACCTGGTTTTCCGATCAGTAGACGCTGTTGGATTCTGCAGGTACATCACTATTGGCTTTCTCTAGTCTTCATCCGTCAAATTGTCTATTGTCAGTATTTTGAAATTTCCTTCATCAGCATATCCTAGCTTCGTATTTTCTAAATCTAAGGGAATTAATCTAGTTGCCACGACCTTTCCCCTAACTCCAATGGCTTTGTGCAACTTTTCCTTTGAAATTTATACCCGGATGCAACCTGAGCTAAATTATTAGCTACCATGTTTTCTATTCGCGGTATATGTCGAATATAAACCATTTCAAACTTTTTTAACAGTCGATTGGAGATTATGAAATACATGATCAAATTCTCCTTAACACATCTATATTCCTTCGTGATCTATTTTATGACCAACTTCGAGTCTCCCATTATCTCAACTCAAGTTGCCTCTAATTCCAACAACATTTCAAGTCCTGCTATGAGGGCTTCGTATTCAGCCTCATTATTTGAACAAGTACCTTCTACTTTGTACTGGAATTTTGTTGGAATTTTATTAGGAGAAATAATTACGACCCCGACGCCTGTGCCATCTTTATGACTAGATCCGTCGATGTACAACTTCCACGGACCCAATTCTACATAGTTCAATGCGTTGGCGTCAATGGAGTGATCGACTATGAAGTCCGCTATCACTTGTCCTTTAACAGCTCATAATGACATGTATGTTAAAGAGAACTCAGTTAATGCTAATGCCCATTTCCAAATCCGACTATGCAAAATTGGTTTGGATAACATATGTTTAATAACGTCATAATGAGATGAAACATACACGTCAACAGGTTTGATATAATGTTTCAATTTTGTACAGGAGAAATATAAGCATAAACATAATTTTTCAATCATGCTATACCTAGTTTCTGCAACGTTTAAACTCTACTGAGGTAGTAAATGGCTCTTTCGACACCATTATCATCCTTGTGGGCTATCTTGTCCTTACCCTTCACCTGCTTAGAACCACCTGAAAAACAATCAACAACATGGGGTGAGATAATAATCTCAGTGGGTTCCCTATCTTATGGGTTCACTCGGCTCTACAGGGTTTTCTAACCAATATTCAACTCAAGTCAACAAGCAAACAAAAACTTAAACGATGGGGAAACTAACTCGCAATGTATGGCAACATGCAACTGAGTTCTCACAACTCAACCACGACCATTATTCAGATCCACGAAACATTAATTCCCGAACGGACTTACGTCTAAGCCAGGTCCAGTTCATGCATGCTCATATGATTCGAATTTCGCGGTGGATATCGGGTCCTCTATGAGGCTTAATCCCCAGTTCAAGCGACCGTCACCCATATGGGAATCTAATCCACTTAGGGTCTCTTTCACCGTATGGGAATCTAACCCACTTACGTGTCCACCTTTCCCCCACGTCCGTCGTGGTTGGGACTCAAACCCAATTGAGGCTCGAATCATCGGTCTCACGTCCCAATGATTACTCATCTAAGAATACCAAATAGAGATGTGCACCATCACAGAAAACACACATTCTAAATAAATGATCGGTTCCACAAATCATCGGTTCCAAGAACTATAACAAAATCCATCGATCACAGGTGACTTCATTCACAATAACATGGCATGTTCCATACAATGCGTCTCATTCTCAATCATGACAACAATTCGTCCACGACCTCAACATAAGCGTCGTACAAATGAATATTGTCATTCAATGTTATCTAAGTTATAAACCTCACTCATGACCTAATACCAATCCTAAGTTAACTTACTAGATTCATCATGTAATTTTCAGCATTGGCATGTATTCAACATAAGCATATCATCACAAATGATTAATGGTTGGAAGAATGCATTTGGAAACACTTAAGAAATGGATTTTGAAGTTTTTAACATAAGTCAATCGATTGGTTGGGGAGGCCCAATCGATTGGTTCCTCTCACATTTCTGTTTTTCAAAGTTTGCAGAGGATCAATCGATTGATCCTCAGTGTCAATCGATTGGCTCACTAAAATTTTCCACTATTCATAAAAAAAAAGTTTGTGCAATTGATCGTAATACACTGTCAATCGATTGGTCCTGCTAAAATTACATTTTCTGCAAAACAAAAGGATTGTGCAATCGATTGGTTGCAGGGACCAATCGATTGGTCCTCTCACAATTCCATATTTTCACTTCACAAACACCATTTTTCCTCTGTTATTCCATTTCTAACAAAACACCACTCCTTCTTCCAACAAACCCATCACACTACATGCTCATGTACACATATATAACAAGGATTTCAAGTTCCTAATCACAAGGATTTCAAAGTCATAACCACAATCAATCATTTACCCACAACCACAACAAATTATGTTGTCACAACAATCATAAGAACACATCAAAGCACATGTTCATGGAAATCAACAAGAGCAAGAGAAATATTCATCATATAGCATGGATTTTCATGTTTTATCTATGATTCTACAACCCTAATCCTCTAAAAATATAGGGTTTCTAACTAGAACCCACCTTAAGAAATATAAGAGGAGAAGTTGTTGAAGATGAGATGAGGATGAAGATGATGGTGTTGGTTCCAAGCTTTTCTTCTTATTCTTCTTCTGCACTAGCCTTTTTTTCTCTTCTTCTCTTGAGCTTCTTCTTTCTTTCTATTCTTTCTATTATTTCTGATACATAAAGAAGACAATTGGCATGTGGTAGGTGGTATAAGATGCAAACATGTGATGGTGAGTGAGTCCAAGACTAATTGCAAGTGGCATGAGAAATGAGTGGTAAGAAAGTGGTTACTTGTAGCAACAAATATCTCAAGTGGCACTAAACTTGTATTATTTGTTCTACCAGAGCTATTGACCCATTATTAGTGTTACCAAAATGTCCCAATTAATAAAAGGTCAGTCCCAAATAATATTAATTAAGCCAACCTGAACTCATTATTTACTCTATTTATCCCAATTGACAACTTTTAGAGCACATAGGAACTCAATTGATCTCAATTAATAGGAATTTAGGTATTTAATGAAATACGGTGTATTACATCCTCCCCCCCTCAAATAAAATTTGTCCTTGAATTCAAATATTACCTGGAAGAGATGAGGGTAAGCTTCTCGAATTTCTGACTCTAGTTCCCTGGTAACATCGCCCGGATGTGATTGATCCCACTGAATCTTAACAAGAGGAATCTCCTTATTCCTTAATACCTTAACTTCTCGTCCTGCAATGCGACTTGGTAGAGGTTCGAAAGTCAGATCTGCTTCTACTTCTATTGAATCTGGAAGAATAGGCTGAAGAGAATCTGGAATGAACTTCCGGAGTTGAGATAAGTGAAAAACGTCATGCATTTCTGATAGAGAAGGTGGTAAAGCTAATTTGTAGGCTACTTATCTAATCCTCCCTATAATCTGGTATGGCCCTATGTATCTTGGACTTAGCTTTCGTGACTTAAACGGTCCTTTCAATCTCAACCTCGGACTCACCTTCAAAAATACATGATCACCTTCATCAAATTCTAATGGTCTTCTCATGTGATCCGCATAGCTATTTTGGAGATCTTGCGCTTTCTTCATCTTATCACGGACCATTCTTATTTTTTCAGTAGTCTCTTGAATGATCTCCGGTCCTAAGATCCTTTCTTCACCAACTTTCGTCCAACAAAGAGGTGTTCTACATTTCCGCCCATACAAGGCTTCATAAGGAGCCATCCTAATACTTGTATGATAACTATTGTTATATGCGAATTCAATCAATGGTAAAATCTCCTTCCAATTCCCTCCACTTTCAAGTACACAAGCTCTTAACATATCTTCCAATGTCTGTATCGTCCATTCAGTCTGACCATCTGTTTGAGGATGATTAGAAGTACTCAGGCACAATCTCGATCCCATAGCTTGTTGGAATGCCTTCCAAAATCTTGTAGTAAACTTTGGGTCTTTATCAGACACAATGCTGGTTGGAACACCATGCAACCTAACAATTTCTGAAATGAACAACCATGCAAGATAATTGGCCTTGTAAGTAGTCTTCACGGCCAAGAAGTCCGAGGCAACCCCACTGCAAAATCCATTGAAATAGTATCCCATTTCCAAACTGGAATCTCTAAAGGTCGCAATAAACCACCTGGCTTCTGATGTTCGATCTTTACCTGCTGGCATATAATGCCTTCCGACACATACTTTGTAATATCCCTCTTCATTCTAGGCCACCAATAGTCCTTCTTCAAGTCTTGATACATCTTCGACGAACCTGGATATATAGTAAACGCACCTTTGTGAGCTTCCTCTAAAACTTTTCTTTTCAGCTCGACATCATTCGGAACACAAATCCTTTGATTAAATAGAATAACTCCATCTAGTGACTGAGCGAAACCTGGTTGAATCGACAACTCTTGCAACTTCTCATATATCATTTGTCCTTGTCGAATTTCTTCCCTTAGGTTAGAAGTAACATTAAAGTTTCCCATTATAACACCATCCTGCGTCCAACTAAACTGAATATTAAGATCTCAGAACTTTTCCAACACTACATATTCTAACATCATCAACTCAGCTTTATGCATCTCCTTCCGACTTAAGGCATCAACAACCTTATTCGCCTTCCCCGGGTGATACTTAAGCTCAAAATCAAAATCCTTCAAATACTCCATCCATCTCCTCTGTCTCATGTTTAACTCTTTCTGGTCAAATAAGTATTTCAAACTCTTGTGATAACTAAACATCTCAAAATTCACCTCATACAGGTAATGTCGCCACACCTTTAATGTAAAAACAACAACAGCTAGTTCAAGATCATGAGTCGGATAGTTCTCTTCACGAGGCTTCAACTGACGAGAGGCATAAGCTACAACCTGACCACTCTGCATTAACACCCCTCCTAATCCTTTCTTAGAGGCATCACAAAATACTTCATAAGGCTTACTAGGACCAGGGATGATTAAAACAGGAGCAGTTGTTAGCTTTTCCTTCAAACTCATGAAACTCTTCTCACACTCTGAATCCCATTTAAAAGAAATTTCCTTCCGGGTAAGTATGGTCATTGGTAATGCTATCTGTGAGAGCCCCTTTATAAACCTTCGATAGTAACCAGCCAAACCTAAGAAACTTCTGACTTCTGAAGCATTCTTCGTCCTTTCCGGATTAATAACTGCTTCAACTTTAGATGGATCCACTGATACTCCTCCTTGTGATATTACATGACCAAGAAACCTCACTTCGTTCATCCAAAATTCACACTTACTTAACTTGGCAAAAAGTTGTTTCTCTTGCAGTACTGATAGAATAATCCTTAGGTGTTCTACATGCTCTTGGGGGGTACGAGAATAAATAAGAATGTCATCAATAAAGATCACCACGAACTGGTCCAAGTAAGGTTGAAATATCCGATTCATATAGTCCATGAAAACAGCTGGGGCATTCGTTACACCAAACGACATTACAAGGAACTCATAATGGCCATATCGGGTTCTAAATGCGGTCTTTGGTACATCTGAACTCTTAACACTTATTTGATGATAGCCTGATCGCAAATGAATCTTCGAGAACACACAGGCTCCTTTCAACAGATCTAACAAATCGTCTATCCTTGGCAGAGGATACTTGTTCTTAATGGTAACTTTATTCAAATGGCGATAATCAATACACAACCTCATGCTACCTTCCTTCTTATTTATTAATAACACTGGAGTTCCGCATGGTAAGACACTAGGTCGAATGAAATGCTTGGTTAACAGCTCTTCCAATTGATTCTTCAACTCTCTCAACTCGAGTGGCGCCATGCGATACAGAGAAACGGATATTAGAGTTGTCCCAGGTATTAGATCAATAGAGAATTCCACTTCCCTTTCAGGAGGAAGAGAGGTGACATCCTCAGGGAAAACTTCCGGAAATTCACAAACAACATGAATTTATGTAACACTCAGATTATCGCTAGATTCCTTGGTAAGAACCAAGAGAACTGACTTTTCCTTCTCAGACCATACCAGCCGTACCTTCCAAGATAGTAGTTAGTACATCCTTTGGAGTAGCTTCACTAGATGGAATAATAATCAACTTCTCTTCACATCCAATGAACACCGAATTGGCGGAAAGCCAATCCATCCCCAAAACCACGTCAACCTTTTTAAGTGGTAAACAAATAATATAAATCTGGAAAATTCTACCATTCACCGAGAGCGAACAATTTTCACAAATCAACGATGTCTCAACTACATCATCCATGGAGGTAGTAACCACCATAGGAGGAGACTAGGGAATTGCTTACAAGCTAAGACGCTTCATGCACTGAATTGATACAAAAGAGTGTGTCTCCCCAAAATTAAACAATACAAAATAAGGATGATCATTGACGAAACACGTACCAACAATTAAGGCATTGTTGCTCTTATCCTTCCTTGCATCCAAAGTATAAACTCTATCGGTGCTCCTCCCATGCATCTGATTCTTATTATGAGGATATTCCCTAGACATGTGTCCCTCCCTCTGACAAGTAAAACACCTTACTCCACTTCCAACACATCTTCAGAAATGAGACTTCTTACACACTTGACATTGAGGAGGTTGGTTAGGTCTTGCATGTTTCACCTGTTTTCCTTTGAAAGCCTGAGGTCTAGGCCTGAACTGGCTACCTGGCCTCCCTTGGTCTCTCTGTCCATTCCTATACTGATGTGTTTCATCTTGAACTTTATTCAAACTGTTCTCTGCCATATAACATTGCCTTAACAATTCAGAATAAGTAGTGAATTCCCTTTGAGAAGCAGTATGAGAATTTTCACCCCTCATACCAAAAAGAAACTGACCAATCTTTCACCTCTCATCGGGTGCGTACACGGCCTTCCTAGAATAGGCAGCCATATCTTCGAACTTCTCAGCATACGCAGCTATTGCCATAGTACCCTGTCTAAGCTATTGAAACTCAAACTCTTTCTGAGTCCTCAAAGAACTAGGAAAATACTTATCCAGGAAAATAGTCTTAAAATTCTCCCAATCCCTAGGTACTCCTTGATTGGTCATAAGAGTCGAAGCACTCTCCCACCATCTCACAGTTGGACCCTTCATCATGTGAGAAGAAAACACAACCTTACTCTCTTCTCTACAATGCACTATCTGAAAAATCCTTTCCATGTTGGTTATCCACTCCTGAGCCTTCACAGGATTCAACCCACCATGGAATTCAGGAGAATTCATGCGGAAGAAATCTCGGAAAGAACCACCTGCAGCTTCTTGTTTGAACCCCTTGAGGATGCTAACCACCATTCCAATGTTGCATCATCTGTTGCATGAATTGGTTATGTTGATGTTGCATCTGTTGCACAAACTGAGGCCATTGAAAGCATTCACTACCACTTGGCGGTTCAGAGCCTGAATTTTGGGTTCTGGGTCTACCACGACCTTTGCGTGTGTCAGCCATGATCCTGAATGTCATACAAATAGGATTAAGTTGATCAGGCTCAATATTATGAATATAACACCAAGGACAATGATGACAACCCACATATGAGGCAGAAAGAAATACTTATAATTTTTCATGACTAGGTCGAGGATACGACCTGCTCTGATACCAACTGTAACACCCACATATAATATATGTCTAGAATATATATTATGCATAGTGTAAAACTGGTACTGAAATACATAAGCGCCTAGCAGCACAGTGTACATATACATACATGCCCAAAAGAAGCATAACATGGCACAAAATGTACACAAAAGTGCCCAAAATAAAACTCCTAGAAGCTAGATCATTAAACAATGATTCCAAAATTTTCAACACAACTGAATAGCTATCCAGTCGCCAGGTAAGCAAGACATCACTCTATCTTGTCCTTACCCTTCACCTGCTCAGAACCACTTGAAAAATAATCAACAACATGGGGGTGAGATAATAATCTCAGTGGGTTCCCTATCTTATGGGTCCACTCGGCTCTACGGGGTTTTCTAATCAATATTCAACTCAAGTCAACAAGGGAACAAAAACTTAAGCGATGGGGAAACTAACTTGCAATGTATGGCAACATGCAACTGAGATCTCACAACTCAACCACGGCCATTATTCAGATCTACGAAACATTAATTCCTGAACGGACTTACGTCTAAGCCAGGTCCGGTTCATGCATGCTCGTATGATTCGACTTTCGCGGTGGATATCGGGTCCTCTATGAGGCTTACTCCGTAGTTCAAGCGACCGTCACTCATATGGGAATCTAACCCACTTAGGGTCTCTTTCACTGTATGGGAATCTAACCCACTTAGGTGTCCACCTTTCCCCCATGTCCTCCGTGGTTGGGACTCAAACCCAATTGAGTCTCGAATCATCGGTCTTACATTCCAATGCTTACTCATCTAAGCCTACCAAATAGAGATGTGCACCATCACGGAAAAAACACATTCTGAATACATGATCAATTCCACAAATCATCGGTTCCACGAACCATAACAAAATCCATCGATCAAAGGTGACATCATTCACCACAATACCAAACCAATAACATGGCAAGTTCCATACAATGCGTCTCATTCTCAATCATGACAATAATTCACCCACGACCTCCACATAAGCGTCGTACAAATGAATACCGTCATTCAATTTTATCTAAGTTATAAACCTCACTCATGACCTAATACCAATCCTAGGTTAACTTACTAGATTCATCATGTAATTTTCACCATTGGCATGGATTCAACATAAGCATAGCATAACAAATGATTAGTGGTTGTAAGAATGCATTTAGAAACACTTAAGAAATGGATTTTGAAGTTTTTAACATAAGTCAATCGATTGGTTAGGGAGGCCCAATCGATTGGTTCCTCTCACATTTCTATTTTTCAAAGTTTGTAGAGGATCAATTGATTGATTCTCAACGTCAATCGATTGGCTCACTAAAATTTTCCACTGTTCATAAACAGAAAGTTTGTGCAATCGATTGTAATAGACTATCAATCGATTGGTCCTGTTAAAATTACATTTTCTGCAAAAAAAAGGGTTGTGCAATCGATTGGTTGCAGGGACCAATCGATTGGTCCTCTCACAATTCCATATTTTCACTTCACAGACACCATTTTTCCTCTGTTATTTCATTTCTAACAAAACACCACTCATTCTTCCAACAAACCCATCACACTACATGCTTATGTACACATATATAACAAGGATTTCAAGTTCCTAATCACAAGGATTTCAAAGTCATAACCATAATCAATCATTTACCCACAACCACAACAAATCATAAGAACACATCAAAGCACATGTTCATGGAAATCAACAAGAGCAAGAGAAATATTCATTATATAGCATGGACTTTCAAGATTTATCTATGATTCTACTAGAACCCACCTCAAGAAATAGAAGAGGAGAAGTTGTTGAAGATGAGATGAGGATGAAGATGATGGTGTTCTTCTTCTTCTTCTTCTTCTTCTT